>NC_134863.1:63818865-64133150 GCF_049852395.1 Peromyscus maniculatus bairdii | reverse complement strand
TGTATTTATCTCCTCAGTACATTCAGCAGTATTTTAATTAAGCCAAATTTTCAGATTCATTTAATGTTCAGAATTTTTACTGATCAATTATGCCTTTATCAAATGGTAAGGGATTTTCATTTTTCTAAGAAAAATTAAAAATTTATCAGTATTTCTTGGTAAGAATATGAAATAATGAATCTCTTTGACATTTTCACATGTGCCTATCATTGTTCTTTGCCTCTATTCTGGAATTTTAGTATAATCAAACATCAGAAATATCTGACAGTGTTCATAGCAAAACCTGGAGGAAAAAACACCACCCTGTGTCATTTGGACAAACGTTACAATATATTGGAATTTTAAAAACTGATAGACAAAAACTTTTTTTTAAAAGGTGAACCATCATTTTTAAATGTTGGTCCTATATCACAATCTTTCAATATTTGGAAAAGTACACAATAATCTGCTAGACAAGTCAATGAAGACTGAAACTGCTCATCTTAGACTGACTTACTTGCGAATGCCACCCATCTGGAAGACCACAGAACAAACTTTTAGTGGGTGTGTATTTCAGTTTGAAATGAGAAGATCTAATCCTTGTCATAAAGGAAAAGTGATGTAATCTAATTGCTTTCATGGGCCACACACATCAAGTGCTGGTTCAGGTGATGAGTCTATGTAGTGATGACATAAAATGTGTTAAACATCACAGTATTACTATAACATACCTAAAACGTCCAGGAGACAGCAGGTCTTGGCAACTTTGAACATGAGTTTAATTTTAGCCTGAATGGTAAGGATTAGTGTTAAAAGCTATTGGTTTTGTATGTTTGAGGATGCCAGCAGCTTGCAGGAGTTCATATAATTCAATATACCTTTGATTTAAGAGGCAGTTTCCCTGGAAGAATTTTGAACTTTACTTTGATTTGAATTATGCTAGATGAAGAATATGCTTAGTAGTAAAAATAAATAGTCTTTGAAATTCTACATCAGCACAACCCTCTTACCTTAATTTCAATTGGTCAATGCAAATGATTGTTAACTCCTTTTTAATTGTACAAATGTTAATTGTTTTACATCCAAAGGCTAGAGCCATTCAGATAATTCCAGAAAGTCTGTACTCCAGGGTTGTTCGGTTGTAAGGCTTTTGTACTGGCACAAAGCATTAGCCTTAACCTTGACTGTCTTTCATTCTCAAATGTCTATTCCGTTACATGTGCTGGGTGACTTATAACAAAGAGAGAGAAAAAATGCAATGACTTGACATTTAGAGGTCCCAACTGATTCATTTATTTATTCAAGAGAGTAAATATTTAGACAGCAGAATTAAATTGGAAAATGTTTATCAAGTTTGGAACCACCTTTTCTTCAATATATAAAACATAACCTAAGAAATTCAGGCATAAGAAAATTTACCTGCCAATGTGTCCTCCTCAGAAGGGCACATTTAAAAGTCTCTGTAGGATTTCCTCAGCTACTAGTTTATTTTAAGCACTTCTGAGAATAGTTTTACACAGTACTAATGAAATAACTCTTTAAAAACCATAACATACAGGAAAGTATTTTATATTAATCATGTTGCATAATTTGATACTGCCAACAGTGCTATGATCTTATTTTGATTCTATTCCAATTCAAGATTTAGCCTATTTGTATCAACTGAGCAACATTTGTGTAAAATTATATGTATTTTGCACACTTGCCACCAGATTCTCTCAAAGTCTCTTTTGCAAGTAAGCTGAAGCACTCTGAAAAATAAAGCCTCAGCACAAAACTGTGATGAAGGCAAGCAATACTATGGTTCTTGTTCAAGAAAGCCCTGTAGAACAAGCTAAGTAAACAGTACTGCCCCCACATAAACTTCCCATTGGCTCTCAGAATAATTTAATTGTTGTGGATAGAAGAGCAAAATGATGTCTTTAAAATCTGGCATGTTAGTGGTAGCACATCTTCATGATAGACAAAATAATAACAAGAAAACACATAATGACAAATTCCTTAGGCTATTTAAAAGCATATATGTATATATATATATATATATATATATACATTTAAAGCTGTTATGTCTATAATATATATAGTCATTATATATATTAATATATAATTATATAAAATGACATATATATAGTCATTTTAAGCTTTTAAATATACAGTAAGTCAGTGGCTTCAGTTATATTCACAACACTGTTCATTCAGTCTTAGGGCCTTCACTATTATAGAATTCCTAAGATATGCAAAAGGAATTTGGGATTGAAATTGTGATCTTGCTTTACCCAATCACTAATGATGTTGAACATCTTGTGCTCTCATTAGTCAACATTCAGGAATACTTGATGCATCCTAATCTGTGAAGTACATTCTGATGCCCTTATTAAATTAAAAAACAGTCTTCTCATCTAATCCTATAGCATTGAGACATAAACATGCATTTATAAAATATAGTTACTCTTATCTTACATAGAGTTTTTACATTCTACCCACATAATAAAACCTGGATGCAACTGAAAGAAATGGTACATGTGTCAGCAAATTTTTAGGAACATCTTGCCAATATTTTCTCTGTTCTGTGCCATTTAGACTTAAATGTTCAAAAACAGTAATAGTTTTGGACAAATCAAAGAAATTTTGTGAGCTTGTGGTTCCTTACATTTAATTTACAACTTAAACTAAAAGTAAAGGGGAAGCTTTGGGTATAACTCATTTGGTTGACTATTGGCAGCACAATCATGAGAACTTGAGCTCAAAACCTAGAGACCGCATTAAAAAGCAGAGCATGGTAGCACATCCCCATAATCCTAACATAGATGATGAAGAAGTAAGTAGACCAACTATGACTGTATCACAATGCTCATATTCAAATAACTCTCATTATGTTTAATAGTTGCTCCAAAGCACACTGATGATGGCCAACTAAAGTTTCCAGCCTTGCCTACAAGGCAAATTCCAGTCATGTGAGAGATCCTGTCTCACAGAGCAATGTAGACAGTTTCTGAGGAATGATACCAAGATTGACTTCTGGCCACTGTGTGCACATACAGGAAAACACACACACACACAAATACTAACATATACACTCAATGAGTAAATTAAACATGTACTATTTCTTTCAGTTACATCCGGGTTTTATTCTGTGGATAGAATGTAAAAACTCTATGCAAGATATGTATGTAGTACTCATTATAACAGTGAAGTTAAATTGTCCTGACATTAATATATGTTAATGTGATAATTGTTCCAGAACAATGGCATTGCACAAATATTAGATTTCTCCATGAGGAATCAGTCCTGTTTTTGAGCTCAGTATTAAAAATAATGAAATGAAAAGTAAGAGTTGGAAGTAGATAATATATTAGTACTAGTGTGCTCTAAGAGGTTGTTTTCCAAATTTGCCCACAAATAATGCAGGAAGCAGTTCTCATAAAAGTAAATACCATTCTCGTGGTGCCCTTCACCAGCACCACAGAAAGACCTCCTCAAGGGAATTGAAGTAATTCTCATTTTCAACAAGTGCAATAGAACATTTTTATGACAGGATTGGAAACCACATAACTTTGTGGAGTGTGTGATTAATCTGCTCTAATAAGTATCATTTATGTAATTATCATGTCACCAATTAAAGCACAGTCTCCAAACATTTACCATAGTGTCCTGAAAGTAGAATTTAGTCCTTTCCTTCAAATCTCATGTCTAAGTACATCCATCTTTAATATCTAAATTTAAATGCACCATCAGTTTGAAAAATGTGATCATTTTATTAAAGAAAACTACTAAAAGGCTTCACTCTACTATTGGGCATCTTTTTTTTGGGGGGAGGTGGTTTGAGACAGGGTTTCTCTGTGTAGCACACCTTTCCTGGATCTCGCTCTGTAGACCAGGCTGGCCTCGAACTCAGAAAGATCCATCTGCCTCTGCCTCCCAAGTGCTGGGATTAAAGGAGTGTGCCACCACCGCACTCTACTATTGGGCATCTTTTATGCAAAACATAAGGATGAAAATTTGTTTCTACCAGATAAGTAACTGTAATTTCTCTGTGTTCTAGAATTCATTTCTTTACTATATCCGTGTTGCTTACAATGATCTCCTGTTTAATAATAAGAGATAAGGAAGCTTCTTACTTCTCCACTTTTGACTCCCTCTCTACTCTGTGAGTTTCCTCAATCTGTTTCCAATCACAAAGACAATTAAACAGTGGAATGCCTCTTACAAGTTTTACTGTGGTGTGAAATATTTCTGTAATATTTCGATGGGCACTCTCTGTGCACATTTTTAAGCTAGTTCACAAAGAATTAACAATAGTGGATGGATTTTGGCTTCTTCTGATTCTGCTAGAGTTAAGTATTTTGGATAAGAAATTTCACTCTATATGTACTCTAAGTGTATGTAAGGAGGTTATGCTTATGACCACGGCTTAGCTGGAAGAATAGATAGTTTCCATGTGACAGTCCTTTGAGAGGCAGGAAACCCACATGAATGGTTCCTTCTTTCAGTTTCTCCTTTTCTCCTCTATTCACTTGACCCTTCCTTCAAATGTGAAATTACAGATAGAATGTAACTCTAAGAATGTTTATATCAGTGTATTGAAACTTCAGTGAGTAAATATTTCACACTGAAAGTTGCCCAGTGTCCTAGTTAGAATTCAGTCTTCCTTGTGTTCCACGGTTGCTCAAACCTGCTGAGGAAATGCAAGGTGGGACCTGAAATTGTGGCCCACAGTCCACTTTCTAAATGGTGAGGGCTCCTCTCCCCATTTTAAAACAAGCACAAATTTCCAGAAGAAGTAACCAACTGAGCTCTCTTCAGAAGAGCATTTGTGATTTTTTTTGTCTCTCGGCTCTTCCTTTCCTACCTCAAAATGAGGCCTGTAATTGCAAGGGTCTACACAGTCACAATCACAATCTTAGTGACGCCCAATGCACAGCAGCAAGTACTCGGATTTTGAAATCCCAAATCAATCTGTGAGTGTCTTTGAAAGGGGCACATTTGACTAAACTTTCCTGAAGCGGCACTCTAACACTAGCCAGTTGCAAAAGTTGAGTTCAAGCATGTGGAATAGTGTTTGAAGGTATGTGTTCAATTTACTGGGGTTCATATTGCATTTGAGTACTCAGATTTCATCCATATGGCCATCTGATAAAACACAAAAACAAAGCAACTGTAAGAAACTAAAACATCTTTTTGGGGGCACCATCTATACTTGCTTTCCAGAATTTACTGTGATAAAAGGATTGCCTTTTTTTCCTCCCCTTTCAATTATCAACATAATTGATATTCTCCTTCTCTTTAATACAATTCCTTCTCCACCTCTTCTCCTAGGTCAGATTTTACAGTTATCTCCATAGCAACATTCACATCTAATAGGAAGATACATCTTCTGAATGGCTAGCAGTACAACATTAACTGTTAGAACATAACATTTTTCATGTAAGAAACATCTGGAATTCACCACCAGCCAAGATGCATAAAATGTCTTTGGCTCCTTAATAGTCACCCAAGGCTGAGCTCCCTGGCTTTATTAGAATTCATTTACAAACAACTCTTATTAACCAGCTACGTAGCATAGTAAAACTAGCTTTATTTTAACATCAAAAAAGAAAACAGTTTAATTTGCAAGTGAAGTTGCTTATAAATGCTCGAACCACCCTCTGTGGAAAGGAGTTTCTGCTAGAGCTCGACAGTATTATCACCCTATTACCAGGGCACTAATATCACTATTTACTAGTTGATTATGTCCTCTGGCAAAATTTGGAACTGTCTACTACTCTGGTGCAAGCTAATCAGTTTTCAAAATTAGTTATTGATCCTGGACCCATTGTAGAGGACCAATTTAGTGGCTGGTTCATTGAGTAGTGGAGTGACAGCGTTTGTGAACATGGGAAACCAGTCGGAGTAAACACAGCATTCAGGGACGATGCTGAAAGGTAGTTTTCCATCGCGGGGCGCAGAGAGGCTCAAGCACTTAAAGATGTTAGGGTGTTCTTATCAGAGGAAACGTGGCACAGGGGCATCCTGGCCAATTACATGCACGCAGATTATTTCCCTGAGGCCATTTGTAATTTATATGAAGAATATATATAAGTAAAAGAGCTGACTGTTAGTCATGTAAAAGTTCCTGAGGAAACTATGTCCCTCTGTTTTTCAAACTTTAAGTTTTAATGTATTTATTTGGAGGTAATAGAAAGGGTTGATTTCCATTAGAGTTATGTAGCAATTCTTTGATGATGAATTGTCTGAAAAAAATGTTGAATAAATAAACCAGAAGTTTTAATTTTACAATACTAGAATGCCTAAATTTCACTTCACATATTTTTATAATTTTCCCATCTGTTAGTAAGCTGAAGATCAGCAAATAACACTAACAGACATTCTTGATAAAGCAATCAATAAATACATATAGACCATAATACTCAGGACATGGTTCTTAGGATCAATCTTCATCATCTATATATTGTATCTTCAAAATATTTGGTTTAATAAAGCTCGTAATCTCAGCAAACCAAACTTAAAATAACTTACATGAATGAAATAATTACAAAAGTTAAAAAATATTTAGAGCCTGAATTGTACTCATTCAATTCGACTTATTCACCAAAAATGGAAATTGATATTGGCTTGGAGAGTAATTCTAAACCAAAAAGTAATGTTCTATTGGAATCCAACTTACCCAGACATGTTCCAATTGGAAAACTTACTTCAGTGATCATTTGCCACATTTCGTCATTTGGCTTTTTAAATATAGTCACTCATATTACCCATACTTAAATTTTTTAGACACACACACACAGAGACAGAGACAAAGAGAGACACATACATAGAGAACCTTGATAATTTGATAACTTTGAAATTCTTTGCACATTATTTTGCTCTCTTCCTTCTTGCAGTGCCTGTAGACTTCAAGAATATTAAATTACAGAGAATGAGGTTTGGCTACTGCTTTCTGAGAGAACAGAATAGAGCAAAAGAATACAGAATTCAGCTCAGAGGATAAATAAGTTAGAGATTCTTCTCCCACAGGGTACTAGGTAAACAATGAAGTGTGGTACTGTGGAAAGTTCTGAGATTTTTTTTTCAACATTCTGACAATCTGAGCTTCTCAGGTGGGCTCATTATAGGGAAAATCAGTGATAGTAAGAATGGTATGACATGAGTTTAATTCATTTTGAGGTTTTAATAATTGGCCTAACTAGGGAGAACTTTTAAATTTCCTACAGATATTAATATACCCAGAATATATCATGTGTGTTGCTTTCATTGTTATCCAAATGAATAATAAAGTTTGATTAAATGGCAGCTGTATCTTATACCTGTCACTGTACTTTCTAATCATGGTTTATCTAAGTTTGCCATCCAGGTGTTGGGGCTTCAACATGTGGTAGCACAGCTTCTAGTATCTCTAGTTTTTGTTCAGGTGTGAGTGTGTTTATTTGTTTTTGAAGCACACTAGGGCCTGAGAAGATGGCTCAGGTGATAGAGTATTTCCCACACAAATGTGAGACTCAGCATTTGGGTCTCCAACATCCATGTAAATGCAGGATGGACAATGAAAACTCTTATAATCCCAAGGCCCTAGATGCATAGAAAGGGGACCCTCAAAACATGGAGATATTGATGTATGTAAAGATAAAATTGCACCTATTTTCCTCCATAATTTTACTCTTTTAATTGAGATTGAAAGAGTCTCCATTGGTGGTGAAGTCAGGGATGAGGACAAGAGTTTCTATATCATGGTTTTGGAACTCTCACGTTAATGTAGGTTTTGTTTGCTGCTTTGGTTTATCGATATCCTATATTTGGAGTTAATTAGGAAGTATATAGAGAACCTGAATATCTAAGCTTCCTGATGTACTGAAGTTTCATATATAAATTTAAAAATCTTTCTAGATTCAATAATGAATGAAATGAGGATCTACCAATTCCATATTAATTTCAAGTAAATCATTTAATATATATATATATATATATATATATATATATATATATATATATATATATATATATGGCACTTCGTTTAAAAAATTGGTTTCATAGTGTGGTGGTGGTTTGAAATAAAATGGTCCACAAAGGGAGTGTCAGTATTAGGAGGTGTGGCCTTGTTGGAGGAAGTGTCACTGTGGGGGCGGGCTTTGAGGTCTCTTTTGCTCAAGCGTCCCTCAGTGTGACAGTCAGTTGACATCCTGAAGCAGGGTTATGATATTTCATCTGAACCCAGACACCAAAGAGAGAGAGAGAAAGACGACACAGAAGTGAGTCCAGACTATGAAGCCTCAAAGCCACAAGCTAGCTTCAGCCATGCAAATGTCCATAACCTTCCCAAACAGCACCAAACACTGGGGATTCACTGTTCAAATACATGTGCCATTGGCGGAGGCATTTCCTATTCAAACCACAAGAATTAGTACCCTATATAATTCACATATGAAACGTGGTGTACTGCAAATGTGGAATTCAAGCCAGGATCTCATTAATATCCTCATTTGTGGACCAGGTCTATAAACAATTGCTGTTACACATATCCTTTTGTGCATCCTGTCTCCATAAACAAAAGTAACAAAATGACTAGATGAACATCTACAAGTGATAAATACATGGTTTAAATTTTATCTGTCTCACACACTGATTTGTTCTTTCCTCACTCTAGTAATTTCCATGAAGGTTAAATTATGCATATTTGCACTCTCAAATTATAGCTCAGTAGACTTTCATATGCAAGTTTCCATCAGGTTTGTATTGTTTGTCTAAAGTCATCATAAATATTATAGTTTCATCAATGATTAATGGCTACTTTCTATGAAGCATGTGACATTGTCCGCTGTATAGTTATCCTTTTTATAAGATTTACTTTTTGAAATTCCATTTCCATATTTTCTATTTTTAGAGTTGATATTTGCCATTAAATATTTTTTAAACTTAATTTAAGAGATGGTTAGTTGTGTAACTGGGTAATGAGACTGTTTTCTTCCATCCAGCATAGAGCACATTTTAATTCACAGGTATTGTAATCTAGATAAGGCAAGCCCTGGTACTACAGCATTTGGGAATATATGTTCATTAAAGAAAGACTTGAAGCAAGGGAAATAAATTTGCTTAGCTGTTTGTAAGGTGGACTAGTCAAATGGTTCAGTGAGCTTTGAAAATAACTGAAAGTAGCAGAATTCAATAAGATAGCTAGGAAATTTGACCCTATTTCTGCAGATATTAGAATCAATATGTTTAATGTGTTAATACATAAAAATGTTAAAGTAATCCTTATTGAAAATATGGAGCCCTTAAATTTTAATGACTAATTGAAATACCAGGCCCCTTTTGTGTAACTATGGCTCCTCTCATTACATTAAGCCAGAAATTGAAGTGGACAGCAAGGCGCAGAGAGGGTCTGTGAGACACTGATCTTTGTTGCAATCGTCTCTTTATTTGTTCCAATAACCTAATCTTATTATCCTTGGGAACCCGATACACCCGTATCCCCTAAGTACCAAAGAGACACAAAACACAAGAACCAGGACATTTGCTGAATCATATATCAAACTGAGAAGAGATTTGTTAAAAATAATTCTTTTGAAGAATACATTCAGCTTCAATTGTATATCCTCAGCCGGCCACATGCTGGGTTTTTCTCTTGATTCCTGCCCCTTCAGCTTTCCCTTTATGCCTTTCTCCTAGTTATAAAGAACATTCTAGCCTCTGATAATGACTTACAGGCTTTATTATAAATTGTTGGTGCTTTGGAGGTCTAACAAAGGATGCTTTCCCTGGCAAGCTGTAACAGAACCAATCATACGACAAGAGCTTCGCTGGAGTGTGTGTTTGCTGCTTCTACAATTTTGTTGAGGCAGTAATGTCTCTTTTAGAGATCATCACATCATTTAATTTTAAGAATATGATTACAGTCAGTGGTATATGAGAACCTTGCAAATCTCCGCAAAGGGATGAGATAAAGCCACTGTAGTTCAAAAGTTCAGGATTCAAAGCATCAAAGTATAGGGCTGTAAGAAAGGAGATTCCTCTGGGATGGCCATCACTTTCTTATATACCCACCATTGCTTTGCTGGTTTGCTGTGAAGACTCTTCTCTGCAGACCCGCTCATTACAATTTCTACTGTGACTAGCCATGGTCACTGGGTAAAAGGCAAGGCATTTATCCACGTTGTCAGTTTGTTTTCTGTATAGCTCGGGGACTAATCATGTTCTCAAGAGCCAAACTCTACCAGGTCCTTTATTTTTGGGAAAGGAGATGTTGAGGAAATGCCACTGTGTAACCACAATATATTCCTTTCAAAGAAGTGTAATATGTTATTTAACAAAAGAAAATTGCCAAGAGATAATTTTAGCAAGAATTTGGTTACTCAATGCATATTTGAGAAATGACCTCACCCCAGAGCTAAATCAGACCTAGAAGTAGCCTTTTCAACAAAATGAAGAACTAATGTCTTCATACAAGTGAGCTTTGTGGGATGGCTGGCTGACAGGCCTTGGGGTTGGCTTCCATTTTCACGGGCTTACGCATCCAAGCTGGAAAAGGGCTAAATGGAACCAATCGAGCAATCTTTCCAGGAATGAAATCTAGTTAGGATACATGAGGACTGATGCCTGGCTCAGTGAGTCAGTGTAGGAAATTCAGAATTAGCATTGCAAATGCATCAGCTAGAATGTGAAAAAAAATTGCATTGCACTAAAATCTACACATATCAAATGTGTACTTGAGACCAGATCGTTCCCAAGAAGATATTCAGAGCATATCAATACCTAGTGTGTTGCTTTGCTTAAATTGATTACTGTTGAGTCAATTCTTCATTTTTAGTTTATCTTATCTTTAAAGTTTTGTTAAGGGCCATCTAGTACTATTGTTTATAAAAAACTGCATCTCTAATTTCCAAGGTACAGAACAACAGTGTAGATGAAGCAGTCTTGGCCTCCAGCCCATGCGGGACTATGGCTACAGTTTATTCAGCTCCTCAGACAGGAAAGTTAGTTGTAATCCAAGTTCAGCTATGTCTGTGTCAAAAATCAACATTTGGGGGCTGGGATAACACAAATGTTGAGAACACTTGATGTCCTTGCAGAGGACCTGGATTTGGTTTCCAACATCAGTATGTTGTCTCACAACTATCCATAAATCAGTTCCACAGTATCTGATGCCTTCCCATTGACCCCAGAATATACATGGCACATATACATATGCAGGCAAAACATTCATATATTAAAAAAAAACCTAAAAAGTCTAATTTTAAAAAGCTAACATTTGCATCTCAAGCTTTCACTTCCTTTTCTCCTTTACTTATGTTTTTCTCCTTTATAATTAAAATTTTCTGAGTCCAAATGACAAACTCTTGCACCAGAACCTGATAAGCAGTATGATTACATAATCCCTTAGGAATCTTCATTCTATCTATTACTTGCCTGAAATTATATATGAAAATTTTGTATCTTAACCTGAGAGATGAAAGTTGATAGTATATTATGAATATTGATACTATATTATGAATAAAATGCCACAGAAATAATAATGATAATATTTATATTATTATTAAATATAGAATTCAAGCCTTCAGTTACTTCTGTAAAGAGAGAAGTCTAGTGGCTTCTATGCATTATCACATGTGGAATAAGACAACTTATTTCAGCATACCAAAGATAATCAGCAACCTATCTACTTATTAAATACATAGTGGAAGCACAGCCTGACTTCTTTTGCACATCCAGTTTCCAGTCTGAACACTGTGTGACATTACACAAAGAAAAAAATACACAGTGGACTGAAGGTTATCTCCACCACAACCGGAAGCTCTAATCCAAAATATCACCTTGTCATGGAGTTTCGCCTGAACTCCATTAGCTGTGTCTCGGGGTAGATGGATATGAGACAAACAAGAACTCAAACGACAAACATACCGAGTTACGGCCGTGGAAGAGGGAGCTGGGCTGTGCTTGTCAGTGAGCAGCCATGTCACAATCCACAACAGCTCGGTTTTTAATTTGATGATCTGCTAACGAACGCCATGGTTTTCATTTGTAGAACAATCATTCTTGCACACAAATCGGCATCTCTGTTAACATAGCAAAACAGAATGTTATCCAAGGCCTTATTTCAAAGGCAGAAATGCATCGTAATCTTGAAAATCTGAAAACTCTGTGTTTTAGCTTATATTATGGTTTGTTTTTGTTTTTTGTTTTTTTGTTTTTTTGTTTTTTTTTAAACCTGAGTTTAGAGATAAAGAAGGTAATTTGGCCAAGATCAGTTACCAGAGGAGGAGACAGAAGGATGCTCTGGTTCCTGAGCTCATATTTCTCAAATTTCATGTTTCTCTCTAATTTATTTACTTATTTATTCCTCCCTGACAGAGCCTCTTGACTGTTACAGGAGCCTCTTGATATTTCATTTGGTTTTTCTGAGTTTCACTATAGGCTTCAGTTTCTGTATCCTTGCCAAATTTCTTGCTGAAAATGTGCTTTTTGTCCTTAATCTTTGGAACCATCTATCCTCAGACATGCTTCTGGCCCCTCTTCCCCAGGTACTGATAGCCAACCCTTCAAGGCTTTGTGACATGTGCATGGTTTATTGTGGGTTAGCTAAATAATACCATTCAAAAAGACAAAATTGTGTACTGTGAAAAGGCATTTTCTCCCCCTTCTGTGACGGATCAGTCTATGTATGTGAATTTCTTTCAATTACAAAAATAAATCAAAGACCCATACTCCAGAAAGAGTACTAAACACAAAATAACAACTAGGGAGGGTGTAGATGTGTATAAACATGAATTTGCATCTGATCTTATATCTAGACATTTGGAAAACCCTAACATGCACAGATGGCCAATGCAATCTACTTTATTCTACAGTAGTGCTCACAGGGTAAGTGTTCTGTGATCTCTATGACAGCTCTCCCTACAGATGGCCTCAGACCTTATGTTAGGAATGGCTGATTTACACCACTGCTCTTAATCACTTTTGACCACACAGCAGCAGTCACTTAAGTTGGGTGACATTAAGGTTTCTTTCTCTAATTTCTGTGAGCTCTCTTTTCCTAATTTATTTTTGAAGAAAACAAATTGCCTGACTCCAACAGTCTCTTGACAGTATAATAGACATCCCCAAAAAGGTATGTGGGCAATTAGAGACTTGTCTGCTACTGAATTTAACTTTTTGAAGACACTCTACCTGACACAATATTCTTGTTTTCCCTGGATGGAGACTGGAAATCCATAGTGAATTTAAATAGACAATATGTCTTAAATACCTGAACAAATTTAAGTTCCGAGATTCTGAAGTAAAGTAATAGATTGTAAAGACTACAATTAAATTTTTTGGACACTGACATGACCTCCTGCTAGAGAACTCCCTATTCTACTTTTGATTCCCACGTCCTCAGTCACCATTTCACGTCACCACATTTCACAATTCTGTGAGTAATGTCTTCAAATAGAGTACCATTTTCACTACAGTTCACAGATGTTTATCACCGCCCACATAGTTTCTGCTGCAAGCATGTAACGGGAACTGTGGGGCTTACTGAAACCCGCCTAAAGTGATATCCAAGTGACTAGCACTTCCTACAAATCTCCCAGTTGTGTTTTTACTAAGTCCACTGCCAGCAATTCAGAGGGCTCATCATCTGCTTCACCTTTGACTGAATGGCAGCGTTTTATAACAATTAGTAACCTTGTCTATACATTGAAGCCCCTGGCCAGAGGCAGGACACATAATGGTTCTCTTTGTATTGATTTCCATTGAGGCACATTGTGTTTCTCCACCCTGCAAGCAGCTTAAATGAATGATTTGTCTGACAACTTGAGAAATGTTTTGTAAAAAGTTAAGACGTGAAAATAAATTGAAAATCTTTTATTTTTGTTTTATGAATCCTATAGCTGAGTGGAATGTTATATGAAGCAAAATATGTGAACATCACACTTAACTTGGTAAAAACAAAAAAAAAGGTGATTATTAAGTTTATCTTACAGTCCTGTAGAAAGTCAAAGTATAACAAATGATTAAAATGAATATAAATTCGGTGTTCATTTTAATACTATATCCTTTATACTGACACACCAGTGTTTGCCACTGAACATAATTTCTTCTCCGATTTTATATTTTGATACTCTCTCATTTGCCATTCATGTTGGAAATGACATCCAAATATAAATGCTTGCCTGCAAATTTAAAGCTAGAGCCAAATACCAGAAGGGAGAGTAAGCAGTGTCTGAATTAATAAGATTTAAATGACCAAGTTAATGCCATGCCAATGAGCCCTGTGTGGCTCGATCGTTCTGGCAGCTCATAGCATAGACATTGTTTTCTGACCATGTTCAATTCACTGCCCATAATAGATGGCACTATCACAAACACTGAAAATGATAAGTTTACAAGAAAGAAAGTGAATGAATAAGGAGAAATAGTGTGTTCTCCTCATAATTTCTGGAAATCCTAATTAACTTTATGAGAGAGTGGAATGGTTAATACTTTTTTAAATGTTTAAAAAATATTGTCAGTCAACTGTGGACAAGGAAGACCTTTTCCATCATTATAAGCAGATGGAAGTGAGAAAACTATTTTGTTCATTGAGAGCTGTGTTAAGCTCGATGTTGGTGCAAGGGAAAAAAATGTGATGGCTAACAGAATTGTTTATGAAGGATTTGAAAAAACAAACTGGTGTCACTATAATTATTTTACTTCACTATTTTATTTTAAATAAGAGAAAGCTGTATCCTGACCAAATTTAGGGGAAACCTTGATGATACTAGTGCACTGTTGAGTACTGCACTTGATCTGAGGCCTTTCTTAGTGTGAATATTTGGGTAAAAACTTTCGGATAGTCATGGCACACCACTAGGAATAAATTAACATCTTTGTGAAGATGGCATTTGTGGGCTGGGGAGATGGCTCAGTGGTTAAGATAGCATCTTGTAATGATAAACAAAGAATCCGTAAATATAAAAAGAAAGGAAGGAAGAAAGGGAGGGAGAGAGAGAGAAAGAAGTAATCCTGTCTTCTCATGGGATGGGGAAATGGTTTCTCTAGTAAAGTGTTTGCCTCACAATGACCTGAGTTCCAGTTCCTAGAAACCAGCTGAACATGACAGAGACTGTGGCACATTCTTATAGGCAGAATCATGGGGCTCATTGACTAGCATTCTAGATGATTTGGCAAGTTCCAGGTGAGGAAAAGAATGCTGTTTCTAAAAGGAAGGTGAGTGATGCCTGAGAAATGACATCCAAGGCTCACCTTCAGCCTCCACATATCTGCATACAAATGAACACCCACCCTACACACACACACACACACACACACACACACACACACACACACACACACACACACACACGCTCTTCATTTCCTAAAGCACTCCATATTCCCTCTCTGGTGTTCTCTTTTATTCAGTGAAAACTCACTGCACAACAACTTTAAATATCTAAAAACAAGGTCAAGAAATGTTCTTTGGTTTAATAACTAAAGAGAAGTTGATCCTAAGTAAGAACAAGGAAAAGTGTCCCTCAAACTTATAGAAAGCTCCCTGCTGCTTAATTATCCCCAGAGATTAAAGAGAAGCAGGTCTTTGTTGTGTGTAAAGATTCTAACATGATGCATAGCATCTGGTCTCACATTTCCTTGATTCATGAGAAGGTCATCGAATACACTAAAAATGACCCAGTTTTATTCCTTGGTGATTCTTGGCTGCTCTCTTGGTCTCCCAAGTTGTGGACGTGATGTGGGCACATCCTGTTCATGGGAGTCTCCTTAGTCATTGGTGGTCAAACTTTGTCGCAGGAGATAACTAAATTGCCTGTCTCTTGCTTACCCACAGCAGCTGTGGGAGCCAAGATTCCTAAACCCACTGAAACAGTGCACTCATGGTGTAGAACACATCAAGTACTCTAGGAGTTTGAAGCTCTGAAAGTTCAGAGGAATCTGGGAAATGAAGTATGGCATTCGCCTTAACAAAATGGACGAATGAGAAATGCTAGAGAAAAATAGGCCAGAAGAGCTAAAACAGCACACTGCAGTCACATTACCAAAGCATCACAAAGGGATCTCCCATCACACACTTATAGAACTTAGGACTTCATGCATGTTGTATCACTGAACTACGTCCTAAGCAATAGAAAAAAAATGTTCAGTATGAATGGAAAGTAAATAGCCTGCTGTTTCTATATATGAGTGAGTTATGTCAGTGGAAACAAGTCCAACATTACTATTAAAAGACAACATTGGCCAGGCGGTGGTGGCGCACGCCTTTAATCTCAGCACTTGGGAGGCAGAACCAGGCAGATCTCTGTGAGTTCAAGGCCAGCATGGGCTATAGCGTGGGTTCTAGGAAAGGCACAAAGCTACACAGAGAAACCCTGTCTCGAAAAACAAAACAACCAAAAAAGACAACATTGATTAGTTTGTTTTCTTTTCTCCCTTTGATTTATTTCTCTTTTTTCTTTATCTCCATTTCTTTTCCTCCCTTATCCTCTCTTCCCTTGCTCTTTCTCTCCCCTCCCCCTCATCTCAAGCACATGTTTTGAGATAAATCTGTACACTAATAATTTGGGGATTAAAGTATATAGTTCAATATTCTCAAATGCATTTGCCCTGTGAACATTGCCAGAAATTTAAACCACCTCCTTACCCAAAAGGTAGCTTACTTCTCCCCATCCTCAATATCCATTTCTTCCCTCTGCTTAGGCAATCCCCTATCTGCTTGTGTGGTGTGTGTGTGTGTGTGTGTGTGTGTGTGTGTGTGTGTGTGTGTACATACATATACATATATATATAGAGAGAGACTGAGAGAGAGACAGAAACAGCGGGAGAGTTGCCTTTCCCAAGTGTTTCTTATGCATATATTCATGTATCTCAGTACTCTTTGAGACTGGAGTTTTTCACTTAGCCTGTTTTTAGAGGGAATTCTTGACAAAGCATTTGTCAGGCCTTCGTTCTTTTATTGCCTAATGTTGCCTTCAAAGATTATAACTCATTTCGTTTATCCATTCATAACTTGATAGATCTTTGGACCATTTTTATAATTTTATTATTGGAGTATTGCTACAATAATTTATGTATGATTATGAGTGTTTACATGTGTATACCTGAAGTGCAGTAGCTGAATCATAGAGTAAATTTGTATTTAATCTTCAAGGATTATTTCCAGGAGGTTTTCCCAAATGGAAGAACCATTTTATATTTTATATTCTTACCTCTTATTTATATTTATATTCTTTTTTTAAAAGATTTATTTATTTATTATATATACAGTGTTCTGCTTGCATGTGTCCCTGCAGGCCAGAAGATGGCAACAGATCTCATTATAGGTGGTTGTGAGCCACCATGTGGTTGCTGGGAATTGAACTTAGGACCTCTGGAAGAGTAGCAGTCAATGCTCTTAACCTCTGAGCCATCTCTCCAGCCCTATATTTATATTCTTACCATTTTATATTCTTACCACCAGTTGGTAGTGGATGGCATGATTCAATTGTTAACCTCTCTCCATTTATCTCCCTCTCCCTTCCCTCTCCCCTGGCCCAATGAAAATTAAACCAATTGCCCTATACATGATAGACAAGCACTCTACTTCTGAACTGTATACTCATCCCTCTTTTTACATTTGAATTTGAGCCAAGTGTCAAGGATGGACTTGAACTTACTCTGTTGGCCAGGCAGGCCTTGCACTTAGGATCCCTGCGCCTCAGACAGTGCTAAGCACTCCTATTTTCAATAGCACCTTATTCTAGGTATTCTAGTAAATGTGAAGCCGTATTTCCATATGGTTTTCATTTGCCCATTGGTTGCTGGCTAGAATGCTGAGTATCTTTTACTGTGCCAATTGGTCATATGCATATCATTATTGAAACATGTTTATTCAGATCTTTGGCCCACTTTTAATTGGGCAAATTGGTGGTTAATGACTGAGATTTTTTTTTTTATAGATTATACATGTGTCATTAATCAGGTCAAATGTGGTGTGAAGATCTTTCTCTGGTTCTATGGACTGTTTTCTCACCCCAAGAAGCAAATCATCTCTTTTAATCTTGATGAATTGTATTTTCTGGGTTTTATTATCATGGATCCTATTTCTTAATTCATAAAAAGAATCATTCAACATTAACACAACCTTTTCTTCTATGAGTTCCCACTTGTTTGCTGAGGCTTGTGGTCCATTTTCAGTTCACTTTAGTACATGGTATGAGACAGAAATTCATCCTGTTCCTTTGTTCTTTTTACATGTGCCTATTCAACTGTTGTAGATCAGTTTTTAAAATCTTGTCCTTTTCACGTTTAATATTATCATGCCAAGATTCATGCCTAGACCAGAATTGTGGTTCTCCAAACTTGCCTTATTTTTTAAACTGAAAAGCTAACAGATTGTGACTTTGTTCTTTCTCAAAGATTCCTGGGATGTTCTTGAGTCTGTCCGACTTCCCAGGAATTATAGGATGAATTGTCAGCTGTGTAACTGGTGGACTGAGATTCAGACTTACACCATCAGAATGGAAATGGTTGTTGATTTCCTTTTGACTGCATCCTCCTGCCTCATTCATTGCTCTGTTCTACTTCCCAAACTTGAACTACGGAGCAAGCACTTTCCAGCTGCTTCTGGTCCGTAGTTTTTGCAGGACTCCTTTCTTATGAGACACACACACACACACACACACACACACACACACACACACACACATACACACACACACACACACACACAGATAGAGAGGCATACACAATAATAGTAATAAATGTATAAATTAAAAATAATAAGATATGCCCTTTCAGAAAGTAGTGGCTAGGAAATTATGAAATGAAAACATTGTAATCTATCACAGAAGTTAGAAACACTTCTGTCTATATGGTGACAAAATCAGTATGAAAATTATTGCCAGTAATAGTTTATGTTATGCAGGATTTGGGTAAGTACATATTAAACTTTGGTTCAACAGGTGGGATATAGCTCAAGCTTCAATGAAAGAACACAGTAGAACTCTTAGCTATATATAGTTTCAACAATAACATAGACGATGCCAGTATTTCCTGAGGATTAATGATCAACTGGAAGAGCCTGTGGTCCCAGGTCCATTAACTCCGGGTGGTCATTAATTCTGCTGGAAATATCTTAGAGCAAGGACATTCATTACAATCTCTTCCCCTCTCGTAATACAAATTTTGGCTGGAGTTTTATTTAAACCTCTTTCAGTTTTGAGACCATTCTTTCCTTGTAAAGTCAATGACTCAATAATACACATTTGAAGCCGATTCAGACTGTGATGGTGCCCGTGCTTCCTGTATTTTGGCATTGTTTGCTTTCTTATCACACCGCAACAGAAGAAGCAGACATTGTATTCTTGGTGGAAGGCTGGTTCCATATAGTACAGAGTCCAAGCACAAAGGCAGACGTTTCCTGGAAGAGTGTTCATCGCCAGGGATGAAAGTGATGAAGTCCAAGTTACAGCATGTGGACTGTGCTCTGTACTGATGGCTGTGGATTAAACTCCTGAAGCCACGTCGCTGCCTTCAAGATTTATGTTTCTGCTCTTACAACTCAGGTCACACTCACTGGGAAGTTATGGCACTAAGCTTTACTTGACTCCTATAAAGCATGATTTCTGTCAAAACCAATAATTTCAGGTAGTGATAGGGGAAAAAAAAAAACATCAAAATTTCCTTTAGTTTGTTGTCATAGAGGCCTGCTGTTCATGAAAACAATTAATTATTTCAACTAACTTTTAATATTTTTTATAATATAAAAATAAATTTTTTGATTTTATAATTTGATTTAATTTTACATATCAGCCATGGAGTCCCCTGTCCTCACCCCCCCATCCCCCCAGCCCATTCATTTTGCATACCAACCACAGATCCCCCTCATCCTTCCTCCCACTCCCTCCTCATCCCCCTTATCCCCTCCTCCAACAGGATAAGTTCTCCCAATGGGGGGACAGTTGAAGCAGGATCAACCCCCCCCCCCCCGTTTTGTCAGGGGTGAGCAAGGTGTCTGACCATAGGTAATGGGATCCAGGAAGCCAGCTCATGCACCAGCAATAGATCTTGCTCACACTGCCAGGGGCCCCGCAAACAGACCCAGCTACACAATACACAACTGTCTCCCAGACGCCGAGGGTCTAGTCCTGTCAAAAAAAAAATCAAATTATTTTAGTGATTCTAAAATATTCTCTTTTAAAAAACTGGGCTAACCTTTTATTTTAAGTTAAAATACATGCTTATGCATATTAAATATCAACCATTACCATTTGAAAAATGTGAGTATGAAACATCGACTTACTGTATATTATTGAAGCCAATAGGAAAGAAAATATGTCAACTCCTACACCAGCCAATGAACACCACGCGGCTGAAAGGAGCATGCCACATTAAAGTAGAATGGGCGGCTCCACGTTGCCCAAAATGAACATGACGTTATAAAAGAAATTAGTGTCACATCTGATTGACAATCAAAGTGCCCAAAGCATGCATATTAGATTAGAGCTAACCTAATTGGAGGAGGTGGGATACGTGAAATACAGTAATAGAAGCAGGCGCTAATCTCTGTCATGCTATGCCCTGTCACCACTGCTGGAAATTCCATTGGGCAATATTAATTCAAGCAGAGGTCTGAGCTACTAATAAATGAGGCAAATTGAGTCAATTACTAATTTCATGCTTTTATGATTTGGGGTTTAGCTAGATAATATCTGCAATTTAATACACTACTCTCCAGAGATCTTGACCATTTGCAAAGGAACATGCTTCCACACAGATCTATTTGCACTATCCATTTTGTTTTAAGTTCCACCCTGCCATGCCGCGGGGGGAGGGGAATGCTTGGGCCACAGTGTTATTTTCTCTCTCCAGTCTCCATCTGTGACTTGCCTTTGATTGAAATCTTCATCAGGCTTTATGGTTAAGTTCCTTGCCTTCTAGCTGTATTTCCTTGGCCCCGGTTCACTTTGGGAAACAGAAATCAAAAAAGACAAGGCAGAATCCAAGTATTTGTATATTTTATTGGAATGCGCAAGGGGTGTAATGCCTGGAGGAATTCATACACCTTGGAAAATTAACCTGATCCCCTCTGTCCTTTAAACAGAATTTAAATTTACATTCAACTAGGGCTTAGCTACTGAGTAAAGGTAAATTACTCTCTTCCATTCTCTCCACACAAAACCATGACACACCAGTTCCCCAAGATTCTTTGTGTCATTGCTAATTACCAAGTTAATTTGTGCATAAATGGCTACCCTCTTGGGAATAATTTCAAGTTCTACAAAGTAATGGATTTCATTTTGTTTACAAGAAAAAAATTTTTGCATGGCAAGCACCTAATGAATGTAAAACATTTTATTAATATTCTAGTTGTTTAGCTTTGTATAAAACTGTAGAATTAAAAACAATATTAAAGTGACTAGCTGAAGTAATTTTCACCATGTATGTTTCTGTTTTGAAAATTCTGCATTTCTTACTTTGTAAATGTATCTGCATAGACTGGACTTAGGTGGGTCAGGAGCATCTCACAATAAAGAAAAACTCCAATTTGATGCAACTGCTTACAGACATGACATTATAGCACCTCCTGTCTGCTTTACAGTCTCCTGAACAGTAGACTTTTCAAAAAGTAGTCATATTAAGTGCTCATTTGTATTAACTCAAATGTAGCATTCCAAGTCTGTTCTTCCCAATATCACCAAGAACCAAATAAAAACACACTTGAAATCATGTCATTCCAGCTATGTTTAACCTGATGCTGAAAAGATCAGGAAAGATATGGATAGTTGCCAACAATCCTCTTTGGCCAACACCCCATCACCAAAGTGGAGTAATAAATTGAGAATTGCGCCAATTATGCACATAAGTCCAGCTGGAGAGCACTTTCCACAAAACTCTATCAATAATTTACCTAGGTCGTATTGTAGAGTTAGAACAATAATTAAAATCAGAACCCAGAAAAAATATTATCCTCTTATCCTCTCTCCTTCCCTCCTTCCTCCCTCCCCTCCCTCCCTGCCCCCTTCCTTTCTTTTTCCTGCATCCCTCTCTCCCTCCCTGTTTGCCTCTCTTCCTCACTCCTTTCATTCTTCTCAGTTGCTTTCTTTACTGTTTCTCCCTGCTTCTCCAGTCTAGACCTGCTTTCTAATACCCCTGCCGTCCCCAGGGGAATAATTTTCTTTGTTTCAGAGGAACAAGGACACTTGGGCTTTTGATTCTTTGTTCTGACAACAAAGCTTACAAAAAATCCCCTTTTAAGCTGCAGCCTGTGCTCTGGGAGTCAAGGATCAGGAAGCCAAAAGATGTTAGCCAAAGGAGCCTTGCACTATATTTCCATAGATGTCATATAGGGTAAAAAAAAAAAAAAAAGCCTGATGCTGCTCTCAGAGGCTCTCTCCAAAGAGAAGCATCAAGTGCCCTGCTGTGATATTCAGAAGATGAATGGACAGAGCGAAAAATATTATGTCATAATTCACAATTCATAATATATATGAGTCCTGTCTTTGTGTTCCTTATCTCCCTAAAGTCTTAATTCACATGATAATTAGCAAATACTAAAATTATTTCACTGTTGCTTCCACTGAGCAACAGAGGGATTGGTTATTTACCAATAGAGAAAACCCTCACTTAATCTCTGAAAACTCCACAATGTCAGGGAGAGAAGCTATACACAAGGGATAATATTGTGTAATGCTGACAGAGAACTTACACTAACCTTGCCATTTATGAAGAACTCTGCATAAATTATTATGTTACCCACTGTATAGAACAGCACCTGGAGTCTCAGAAAAATTACTTTAGCTGGTCAGAGGCATAGATTGATGGACACACAGCATTCAATTCTGTGCATGCTGATTATAGTTCCAAGCAATATCATTGCCTAGTTTATATGGTACAATATTGCATGATAAGCCTAAGCAATGTAATCTCTGCTGTCCCTCAGTAGTGTTAGAAAGCAGGTCGGAAGTGATTTTTTCAAAAAAGAAAAAGAAAAACAAAACATCAATCCACCTTTTAAGCGAAAATTTGTTTAGACTTCTGTGTAAATACTTAACACATATTACGTCACATTGAGTACTTTTTGAGCAGAACATTAAGCAAGACATATACCTTGTTTATAGAATGCTTCCCACTATGTGTTGTTGTCAGTGTTTTAATAATACTGGTAATTTAGTGAAACACCACCAATGCAAGACAATGGAGAAAGACTTCAGGGTTTAAGTATCGAAGTATTTCAATGAGAGAGGTTCATAGCCGATGTCAGATTTTTACACTGTGTGTGTGTGTGTGTGTGTGTGTGTGTGTGTGTGTGTGTGTGTGTGTGCAAGAGCATGCACCAATGCATGTCCAAGCTTACTTATGGGTACTGAGTTGGGGACATGGTGTGAACAAGAGCATGCTTACCTTTCTTTTACATCTAACCAATTCTTTATTCACTTTCATTTCTCCTAAGTCCTATTATTAGCAAAAAGTTGTGCATTTAAATGAATGAATAGTTTAACTGTGTACTTTCTTTTATTCTTTTGAAATCTGATGGATCTCAGAGTAGTTATAGCTATTACTATTCCTTTCAACTCATGTAATTGAATTTGTAAAGCTTGTTGAGAAATTATTTTGCTTTAGTTTCTCATTGTCCCCTACTAATTAAAAGGTGAAATAAAATGCAAAATCACAACACAGAATATTAGTGCACATATTAATGTAGTGAGCTCACTAATTCATTTTATTCCTAATCTTTCTTTTAAATTTTCACTCAAAAAGTCTTAGACTGACATTCTTCAAAACTAGTAACTTTCTAGTCTACATTTTTCTTCCCACAACATATGGCGTAGAAGCATTCTACTCACACAAAATGATACATGATAGGAGCATTAACATGTTTAAATAACACCAAGTTGTCCAAAGTTTAAGATAACTAATTCTACATAGCAATAACGGTTGCTTTTAAAGTCTTGATATTCAGTTAGTAGACCAGCGCTATGGTCTGAATCATGGAAACATTTTTCTTCTGTGGGAAGTGATGGTAAAGAGTTAATTCAAGCCTTTGCATGATATGTACCATCACATTCTAAATCATATAAGTAATTAATCTAAAGGCAATATCATCCCAGAGTATGCATTGTTTTCTGGTTTTCACTCTCTGTGTGCAGTTTAAGTCATCAATACCAATTACAATGAAATGTTGCTTATGTTTTTATAGCCACCATCCCACCATCGGCCAGCACTTCTGTTTGTTGAAGGAGGTTGTATAAATCATGGCTGCACAGTGCTATTTGGTTTTACTTTTTTTTTTCTTCTTCTTCTCATTAGATTCATTGAGTTTTGAGGAATTTGAGGAGAGAATAACTTGGCAACCCAATGAAAAGAAAAAAAGAAAAGTCTTTACCACAAAAAAATATTAATGAGTCTCTGATGTTAAATTAACCTACTATGCTTTTAGTCAATTAATATGCACATCATGGATATCTTGACATTTATTGATTGCCCGTTAGAAACAAAGTAAGCAGATCATTAGTGGAAGTAAAAAAGACCTTAACTATTAGAGCAAACAACTGTGAGTTCCAAACAACCGAGTTCTTGTTTTTGATTCCAGGAAGGCTGCTAACCTCATCTTTGAATGTATATAATGTCAAATTTAGGGCTTCTTAAGAGTCTTTTAATTAGATATTCACTCTGTTGTCCACGAGGACAAATACATAAGTGGAACGGGCTCCCGCTCATAAATGTGTGTCTAGCTATAACCTCCAGGTCTTCAAGGCTGATCTTGTTTTGATTCTGAGTGTAGAATTCAGGCACAGACTTCCTGGTTGAGGGAACGTGATGGATGATTCATTGTTAGGGACCCAGTCCGCACATCTAGTCACTGTATGCTCACTCAGGGAAGGAACAGCAGCAAAGAACTGAGGCGTGGCTCCTGACACTAGTGTCCTGTTTTCCCTCCCCAATATGAATTCTTCCCATACCTCATCAATGATTCTAATGGCACTCTCTCTATGAACATATAACTAAGTACATGTGTATACATGAATGTAAAATCTTATAAACATAGCATATTTTGCTTTAGGAAAATCAAATCATAAACTCAAAGCTTTACTTTTCAAAATGACAGCAACCATTCCGTGTTGATGAGCTACATCACTGAGTAATGTTTAATGTCACCTTGGTAAAAAAAAAATAGCAGTGGGCTATTGAAAATCTCATGTTCTGAGTTCTTAATCCATAATTTACTGTTAAAAAAAACAATTGCTATGTGCTTAGACCAAGTTTTTATGAGAACAAATGATATAAAGGTTAGGCTAGATATCAATTGTCTTTAAAAGTAAGAAAAGTCTATGTTATTTCTGAATACAAGGTCTAAGGTCTCTGGTGCTGAAAGAAAACTTTATTGTTTCCTACAAGTCAAACACCACTGGACTCAAGAAAATGGTACTGCCTACACTTTAGGGCCTATACTTTTGGGACTTTTATGCAGAGTCCCACTTTTTATGTAGCCCCACTTAGCCAACTAAAAACCAAGAACTCTGAGGTATCTCTTGATAGAAAAAAAATTGCTGAAAAACATTAAAGTATTTTAAAAATTTTTCTAATGTCCGATCAATGCTTGTTCTATCAACCTACTAACAAGACCAACTACTCCTTACAGTGTTTATTAGCTCATAAAATAATAAAAATAATAATTTAGACTTCATACCAGTTACACTTTGCAAATTCAAAACAATAAATTTGAGATAAAATATCTACACAGTTGCAAGTAACTCATTCAGAATTAACCTTTATTTCTTCTAGATCACGACCCCAAATGTTTTCGCTCACATCATATAATGCCTTTAATGTGACTTTCACATAGCACATGGAATTCTTCTAACTAAAGCTGGCTTAATGACCTCCTTAAAAAAATAAATACAGCCATCTCTTTTCAATCTGGGTAAAAGAGCTTACAGTCATTCACACTTCAGTGTGAATTGGCTTAATTATCACGTTTCCATCCCAAAGGCTCTATTTAAACAGGAAAAGGACCCAACACTTTGATGAGAAAGGCCATTCCGCTTTCCTTGGACCCTTACATCAGAAAACACTTTTTTTTTTTCAAAGCCACTAAATGACCTCACCAAGCAATCTACATATATTTTGAACTGCTGCATTTGAACAAACACGTTGAAGACAAGAAAAAACTATCTTTCTTTTGATTTGAGCTCATTTTCTATTGTTGTTTTGTAAATATGTGAATGAGAAAAAGAAAAACATTCTTCTGTTCTATTTACAGTACATTTTTCACAGCATTTGAAAGCTTGATACATTTATGAAACTCACATTGAACAGAAGAATGTCCTGCTTAAATGAAAAGATTCTCACTCTTCATGGGACAGTTTTTCAAATAATTGTGCTAAGTGCACCTCCCCAAAAGCTCTCCTGGCCCACCAACCCACATATTAGGAATAACCTGAAGGCTGTTTCCTAAAATTAGGAAAATTAATAACTTGTACTTCTTAATTATGGCAGTCAATAAAGGTAGGGGCATAGGAAATGAAGATGAGAAAAAAGTTTCAAAAATAAAAAAAAATCAATTGCATAAGATATGACCCAAGAAATTTGAGGAAAAGGGGGAAAATGAGCCTTTTTTTTTTTTGAGAAATCTAGAGTGAATCTTTAAAGACCAATTCCCAGTTTCAAGTAATGTTAAGCATCTTGAAATGCCACAACATTTGATGGTTTCAAGGAGCTTCCACATACACTTAATCCTAACTAGACAAAAACAACACATATATAAAGCTCACCATAATCACTATGACAAACACTATCACTCATAATGTATAGGTGTGAAAACTGAGGCTCATAACACACTGTACATCTTGATTATGTTAAGTATAATGGTTCTTCCTTTTCGAAAAATCTCATGCAGTTAATTTAGTACAAACTCTTTTACATCTTCATGTTCCCAAGTGAATGCACAACTAGCCTATGACTAATTTTTATGCCTAAAGGAGTTGGGTGATTAATGAAATCAGTGTGCTTGCAATTCCCTGGAAGACCTGAATTAAGTGATCCTTCTCCCACTGTAGAAAGATTTGCCAAGTGTGTGGTGGAGGGTAAACTTGATTGTAGGGAACATATTTATTTGCTTTACAAAAGGTTTTTAACATCTTAATAATTATATCTCCTTACTGAAGCAATCTCAGTGTGTTTCAACTTAAAAATACGTAATTAACTGTAAGCTCAGATCAGTATTTATATCAAGTCAATGAAACTGAGTGGAAGTACCAACTGACTGTCTTCCAAGTGGCCCTTTGACTTATTGTTAGGGTGTGTATGTTTGTGTGTGTGTGTGTGTGTGTGTGTGTGTGTGTGTGTGTGTGTGTTTATTTACAATAGACTCACTGCCCAAAATGATGATGTTGCTAATAAAGTATATTTTTAGCCAACAGTTTTGGGAAAAAAGGTCCTTTTTTACTTATCAAATTGTAAAAATCACCAGATGCTGGTGACATATGCCTTTAATCCCATCATTCAGACAGAGTCAGGCTGATCTCTGAGTTCAAGGCCCTACTGGTCTACAGAGTGAGTTCCAGGACAGCTAGGGCTACACAGAAAAACCATCTTGAAAACAAACAAACAAACCACCAAAAAAACCAGAAAGGCAAAAACCTCAGTGTGCCTGTGTTGTGGAATGTACTCTGGGGTCTTCCATTGAGTTGATACTATCCAGCTGAACTGTAGCCTGGGTGGCTATGAATCTTATATGACAAATAACAACAAAGATCCTCTTGCAGAAACCTAGATATACTTATAAGACCCTTCCTCTAGAATATGCATTCCTTAAATTTAAAACATGATCAACCTGCCTGCTATTATTTACTTAAAAAAAAAAAAAAAAAAAGCCTGTGTCGTTATAGCTGAGCAGTGGAGAGCTTTTGTCGCATGATGCCTCGTTAAAATAACATTCCTCAGTTTAGAAATGTCAATCTTGTTCTATCCCCTGGAGAAACTGTATTCTATTTAATGGTACCCACTCTGGCAATAATTACAGGAATTCCAGTTCTTGACTAAATACAGAAAGCCCTACATTTTAGCGAGAAATATGTGACAAGACTGATGACATGCATAAGGAGCCCTTGGGATTTATATCAAATACATTTTTAAAGAGTTGTGTGCTTTCTGCCCGCATTAAGACTCCTCAAGCAGGCCTCATTTCACAGACCTGATCATCTACATTGTAAGTATTTTCCTGAAATTCCAGTAATGAGGAAACTAAAGGTCCTTCTTCTGTTTGGTATATTGCTTTCTTATGACCGGGTTAGGCTAAAAATGAACTTTCATTGCTGTATGTCCTTCCTTGCCGTTGGCACAATCCATGGTCTATAAGGGATTTTTATTATTCATTTCCTGGCAGATGATACACTATCTTCACTATAGTATTGCTAACATTTCCATTCACTTAATTCTCCATGTATGTTATGCTCCCCCATCTGAGAAACAGTGGTCTAATTAATGTTCAGTAGACAAAAGGAAAAAAATCAATCTTTAATTTAGATCAAAAACCCTAATGAGGACATTTAAAAATCCACCACTTGGTAATTGACCAATGAGAGATCATTTCACACATGGACTGTTGTCAGATGTGAATGGACTCCATTGATCCAGGAGGTACAATCATACCTTCAGTTGACAGCAGGCAAACATCTGCCTGGATGCTCTGGAGATCACTGATCCTATAGAAATCATTAAAAGAGCAAATATGCTCTTCATTGCTGAGGACTTCTCCCCAGCATCCCAAGTCTCAATCTAACAGCTTCCCTTCCTCTTCTAGGCTTATTCAAGGCCCCAAGTCTCCTGTCAGACTCCAACTAGGCAGAGTTCTGGAACATTTCAATACATATATTTGGAAACTCTCATATTTAGTCATTTAAAGGTTGCTGGTGTTTATAGCTAGTTCGTTTTCTATGTATGATATCTTCAATACCCAAACATTCCTTGATAGAGGGATTAATATCTTAAATGTCTTTACATGAAATGCCTTGCATTTATTTAATGTAGCAAATATTTGGTGAATGTGTTGAGTGATTCTGACAAAAGTAATTTTGTATATAAGGAAGTAGAAGAGAGTAAAAACTTCATCTGCAAAACATCATTACAATGCAGTAATAAAACAATATGTTTCATGTGCACAGTGTCCTTTAATTTAGAATTTCTCAGATACTATCTGATTTGTTGTATACATTTGCAAAGAACGCAATGTTCTAGACACAGACATAATTTCCACAACATGACATCACATGCATTAGGCTTTAGACCATCCAATTTAGCATCTGTTATCGAAGAACCAAGAGAACAACATTTAAGATAACACAAGAGCCATTCTTTGCGTGCCTGCTGAATTTCTAGCAGGAAGCACTGGTCCTACAACAGTGAGCACTGGTTTCACCCCGGACAATGAAACGACGGCATGGCTTTACCTTTTCACACCCGAAAACTGTGCTCCATCAATGAAACCTGATACAACCCTTTGAATAAAAGCGCAGACCTATGACATTAAAACACACTCATTTTCAAGGAGAAATCCAAATTGGAATGTCAGCCAATGCCAGTAGTAACAGAGTTTTGGCTAGAAAACAATCGGTTTACGGACTTATTAACAGTTCATAAAATGAGTGGCATTCTTCTGGTTCTTGTCACTGGTGAACATGTGCTCTGAATTTACAACAGACTGAAGCACACCATTCCATAAATATTAAAAAATGGTTGTGACCCATCTCCATGGAAACATCTCAAAACAGTAGAAATATGTTTTCTCCAAGAACATTACTACTTTCCAGATCTGACTTGTGATAGATCCTGCCAGACCCGGGTGTTGAGAACTTCTCCTGGGGATTTTCAAAACTTTCCACATGGTTAAAACAGTAAATGTTCTATTTTATAAAAACACCACAAATGATCATCAAATCTACGATACTTCCTGGATAGTATTCAAAATGGGTTAGTGATGTGGATATTATTAACAAAGGACTCAAACACTAATGTTATAAAGATCAAAATTCTCGTTCTATTGAGCTCACAGTGTCAGAACTAGAAAATTCTTTTTTTTTCTAAGTACTAGACAACGCACTGTGTTGGGTTTATGTTTTTTTGTTTTTGTTTTTTTTTACTTATGCTGTATGTTAGAAATCTCGTCTTTTCTGTATGTTCACTACAAATTTTCACCACATGTATATAACAGTATCTAGCCAGATCTTAAACTCACTATTTAAAATAGTTGCTTTTTTTTTATTAAAAGCATTTTCAAACCTACCACTAGATACTTTGTGGTAAATATGCTTGTAGAGATATATTTGAATTTTTTAAATTCATTATCATGGACAAATTCATCTCTTTAGATGAATCTTACCTTTCTACCACAGTAGTACTGTTGGTAAGTGTTTTAGTGTCCAAATCAAACCCCTTCCAAATATTTTTCAAATACTTGGAAAGATCTTTTTATCTCATATTGTTGGATTGATAGCAATTTAATTCCAGCTTTATTACTGTGCTTTGTATTTATATTAATTTTGACTTCAAATTAAATGTTATCACTTCTGAACCATTTACTATATCATGTATTTTTTCATGAAGATTTCATCATACTTGGAAATCATTTATTCTATAATAAATTATTTTATATTCTAACTGACTTTTTGTTAAAATTATGAAAAAATCATCCAAAGGTCCAAGTATAATCACAATACAATACTTACATTTCTACTTACAGAATATTGTGGAAGAAATCAAATTCTTTAGTTATTGCGAAGACATAACCAAAATGTAAAAATTCACTTAAGCTTTGAAGTCACTAATCTTGTCTAAACACTGGCAAAAGATTTCAAATTTAATTTTGCCTCCAATCATATCTTTTTTGTCTGAGTCCTTAAATCCCATTCATGGATAATTATTAATTTAGCTGTGGTTTATACTACCTTTTCATGCTTTTCTTTTTGATCTGTCACACCCATTAAAGTCAGAATTAGTATAATAATATTTACTTTGTACATGTTCAGCACACACATTAAAGGGGGAGGAAAATACCTTTTCAAACATACATATATTAGGACAAGATCAAAGCATCCTGATGTCTGACCGCATGTCCAGAAATACACTGTAAATAAAGGTGAAGAACACAAGTAGCCCATAAGAACCTTTTATCATGTAAATGCTGGGTGAATCAAAGGAGACTGTGCACTGCCCCTTGAGTATGTTGACTTTGCTACTCTTTCATATCTACACAGAGAATATCTAATATTTGTCTCTTTGAATCTGGGATAACGTAAGCTGCTTGATAAACGTTCCATAACTAGAAAAGACCTAGATCAGGCAATAAAGTAAGACCTCTCATCCAGGGAATGTTTTCAGAGATGGGAATCTTCTCATCATGGCATGCCACTAAGCAGCTTGTAAGCTTGTAAAGCAACAGTCATTAGTACCTCCTGTCATTCTTTGTTCCCAGGCTTTGTTCCCACTTCTCTGTCAAGTTAGGTTGATGGAGGGAAGGAATGGCTTTTCAAAGAAGAGATTCCTTAATGAGATCTGAGAGTCTCTTCTAAAAACGTGAAATGTGCCTCATTTCAACCCTAAAATTTCCCCACTTACTTGAGTAGCTATTAGCAGCCTGGACTGCTACATAAGCAAAGAATGTGTGTTTATACAGAAATCCATGCTCTGTTCTTTAATAATTCAGCTGGCAAATCTATTTTTGACATCTTTGAGAGAAACTGGTAGTGCTGGCGCACACCTTTAATCCCAACACTCTAGAGGCAGAGTCAGGCAGATCTCTGTGAGGTAGGGCCAGCCTGGGCTACCCAGTGAGCACTAAGCCTGGCAAGGTTACATAGTGAGACTCTGTCTTTAAAATAAACTTAACTGAATTAAAATACTTAATTTTGAGTGTATTGGTATTAAACAGGGCATTTAGAATATTCATCAGTGATGAAATGCTGTGTTGTCATGTGAAACTTACTTAAACTTAGGCATGTAATGTCTACTGACATTAATTAAATCCTCAAACTCAGTTGATTTTTCAGATATAGATACAAGCTTTGTAGCATGTAATCCTGAGGGGGCCCTAAAATTAAGGAATTAAAAGAATGGGAATCCATGGGTAATGGTTATTTCTTTTTCTTTTTTTTTTTTTTTTTTTGGTTTTTCGAGACAGGGTTTCTCTGTGTAGCTTTGCGCCTTTTCCTGGAACTCACTTGGTAGCCCAGGCTGGCCTCGAACTCACAGAGATCCACCTGCCTCTGCCTCCCGAGTGCTGGGATTAAAGGCGTGCGCCACCACCGCCCGGCCTGTAATGGTTATTTCTGTTAGCAATTAGTTGGGCAGTCCTTCAATTCTGAAAGTAGGAGAGGCTATAATTGAAGTTCCACCTATTACTATATACTAGTCCCTCTGAAAATAGAAATGTCAATCACTTGCCTTGAACTATACAATTCCCATATTTCTATTCATGTTTCTAGGTCTGTGGCGATTACTGAAATATTGGATGCAGCATCAGAAGAAGTTATATTCTGTTCAGTACCAAGTTTTGATGTGACTATTTTTTAAGGTTTATTTGCTTATGCATTAAATGTATATGAGTACTTTGTCTGCATGTATGCCTACACACCAGAAGACATCAGAGCCTATTATAGATGGTTGTAAGCCACCTTGTACTTTCTAGGAATTGAACGCAGACCTCTAGAAGAGCAAGGTAATCAGTGCTATTAACCCTGAGCCAACCCTCCATACCCAGTGTTAATCTTTCTTTTTTCAAGATACTTTTTTAACAAAGGCAACACCATGGAGAAGACATGGACATCAGTTCTCTTTATAAAGTTGAACCTAATCTTGCAAATTTCAAATGATGCGTTCTTCTGGCATACTGTGTCCCTTGTAAAACATTTCCCTATACTTGTACTTTTTCTCTATTATCCAGATTTTATCAGCCTGCTCTCAATTCCCATAACCACACTTATGGAAGGTTTTGGATATTGAAATCGGTTGCCTGCTCTTCTTCACTGTCCCCAACACAGCATTTTCAATATCTGACACTAGAGTTCATTGCCAATGCCACGGTGTCTCTTCAGGAGGTATGGGGCTGACCTATATAGTGACACTAAACTGAACACACTTTGTGGAGCTTATTTGACTATTCTCATTATGCTCGTAAGAGACAACACTGTTCCATTAGCAAGACAAATCCTTGGATTTTCAACATATCTTGTAGTAAAATGAGTTTATACAAAAAAAAGGCTACTATTATTCAGTATCACAGGATTAATTTGTGATACTTACTAAAGCAGACTTACTATTGTAATAATGTGATAGGAAAGGAAAAAACTGAAGGAGATTTTTGAAGGAGTATTGATACATATACATGCTCTAAGAGGTGGATAAAAATTGTATACAGAGTAAGGGAAATGATGATGAAGGACACCAGAAGGCTGAAGGAAGACAGACTTAGAAACTGATAGATTTGATCATGCAGATTGACCACAGCAAAGGGTAATTTATGGTTGGCACATATGATTGGAGGAAGCATGATCCACAGTAGAACTTGGCTCCTGGAGTTGTACTGCCCCTAGTCACAGTAAAGACTATATCTTAAAGCAGGCTGTAATAATTACTTTTGGGACCTGAATCTCATACCCAACAGAGCTGGACATAGTCTGTAAATATTCTGTCTGTTTCTCAAGTTTCTCTGGCTTTCTGAATTCTTATTTTATTCATGTTTTTCAATCTTACTAGAAGGAGTAGTTTCTGGGAAGGCCCAGTTAGCAGCTTCTTGACACTGTGTGTCTTATAGGAAAATTAGACAGTCTTACTTGGGCTGTAAACTGATTTGCTTCTGAGCCTTCCACAGATTCTTTTGGTTGAAGTTAAACTTTACCACATCAAAACAAATATGGCCTCTTAAGTGGTCACCCATGTGGTCTGAGCAGTCTGTCCTGGCTGTTGCCATGGCAAAGATGTACTCTATGTTTGAACTCAAGTATTATCCAAACCGGGATATGTACATAATTACAAGGCATATAGAAAGCAAAGATAGATGTACATATTACTGGTTAGATGTTGATGATAGATATTCTAGTGAGATTTGTGTGCTGGGAAATGAACCTAGGTCCTCATTTATACTAAGCACACACTCTACTACTAACTCGTACCTCCAGTCAAATGATGGAAATTTAATGATAGAGTACATTTACGTGCATGCCTATGTGTTTAAGAGAACCATAAAATTCGTTAAAAAAAATTTGAAAAGCTCTGAGTGTATCTAGTTTCCTAATGCCATTTACTTCATTCTTTGAAATTTTTGTACGTTTATAAAACCTATTTTGACCATATCTAACATTCCCTCCCATTACCCAGTGCCCCCCATCTTATCTTGCTCCTAACTTCATATTTTCTTTTTGTCATTGTGGTAATTAGCAACAACCTGAGTCCAACTAGTGTTTGCATGTACATGTGAGTCATGTCATCTACTAGATAATGGACAACCTACCACCATCCATGTCTCCTGGCAGAGGAAGGAAGATCAGGAGTTTGAGGGCAGCTTGAGCTACCTAGCAACTTCTAAGCCATCCAGGGCCACATAGCATGAGCATGTCAAAGAAAGAAGAAAAGAACAGAGAAAAGGAGGAAAAGAAAAGAAAAGAGGAGGAAACCTGTAAAAGAGAAAACAACATGAAAAACAAGTAAAAGACCAAAAGTATTATGGGAGGGAAAAGTGGACAGGAAATGGTATTAGTTAAAATGCTAGATTTTTTTTTTTTTGTATTGATAGTAATTAGGTACATACCTTTTCTAAAATTTTATTTATCTTTGAGTCTTAGTTTCTTTTTCCCTGTTTGAAAATGCACAAAGCAACAGCTATCTAATAGACCTGGTAAAACTATTCCAGTAGGAAAAAAATGTCTAGGAATGTACTTTACAAATGATAAAGCGCCCTTGAAATATTTATCATCACTGCTGTAGTGAGAGAAATAACAGAATTTAGAGAAATGACTTTAGAGGTCTAAATTCAAGGCATAAGAAATAAAAATGCAAAAGATAAATAAGAAGGTTTAAAGTAATATCATAAATAGATGTAATGACAAGCAAAAATGAAAGTTAAATTTTAAAATCATGTCAGAAAATAAATCAACAAACATTGTTAGTAGATGCTCTATGATATTTATTGCTTTGTTTTTCTTTTAGAACCTAACATACCTTACTTAGTAACTATGAAGAAAATATTTGGCACTTAAGCAAAAATCAAAAGGAATTTTTAATGCCTTAAATATATTGACTTTCTTGCTTATAGTACCGAGAAAGATAAATGAACTAATTCAGGGTCCAAATCTAGAAGCCTGGTTTTCCTAGATCAACACTAAAAATTTTTGTTGGCAGAATGGAGTGACAGTACCCTGTAGAAGCAGAGAGAAAGGGGAGGATGTGTTTCTCCACTGATAATTGAAGGGATTAGATAAGGAGATAAGCACCAAATGGAAGCCTATGTTAGAAGATTTGATTTTATAACTATTAAGACTTAAATGTACTGTACTTGTTAGAGCATATATGTTTTTATTGTTGTTATATCATAAAAATTGAACACACATATGCATTTTATGTTTTGCTTTAATTATATATTTTTGGTTTTTGTCAGACAAAATATTTATCATTTGAGATACTAAAAATATGAGCATCTGTCTTTACATTATCCATTCTTCCAGTATAGTTACCAGAGATTTCACCCTATATGGAGACGTCTTAATTTTTCTATTGTCTGTCTCTGTATTTACACACACACACACACACACACACACACACACACACACACACACACACACACACACAGTTTATTTACTTACTTTCTAAAGATACGAAGGAGTATTTTTAAATCCACTTCGGTTTTTACAGTGGTTGTATAGTATGGCATGTGAATTTCCTACAAAACTTTAAACATACTATGATACATATTTCTATAAGAACTATTTCTATCAGAGCAGATCCTTTAGTCTAAGTACATGCACGTGTTATTTTTCTGGTTTAGTAGATATGAGAGGTACTACACTAAATCCCTTTACTAATTGCATTAGAATGTTAATGTCTACTAGTCAAGGAATCATGCAAACATTATTTTAATTGGAGTTCAGCACTGCACATTTCAATCCAATTTGATATATACAATTATCAGAATATGTGGTCTATGCTAAAATTAAAACTTAAAAATATTATATCATATAACTTGTTATTGTCACCAGGAAATTTTAGATACTATCAGCAATCTCAAATACAAGTGATTTATGTATCAACCAAGTACACCATGTATAAATGACATCATTTTTATGTTTTAAACATTTTTCCAGAACTTAACCCAGGAACAACAAAAAATGAACATGTGTTTGTTTGGTTTTTTTTTTAACTCTAATCTAAAATGAACAAAGCCAAATTCAAAGTAAGTTAATAATGATCTACATATGATGTATACTATCAAACAGCTAAAACAAACCTGAGACTTTAAAGACTACTGCAGAAAAGGAGTAGCTTTTAAATTGAAAGTGTTCATTTATAAAATTTTATTTTTCTGTGTGACATCATTGCTGACATTCAGGCATGAGTACTCCCATTGTACTATTCAAAAGGGATAAGAGATAAAATAGTAACATGGTAACAGTCCTGTGCCCAATTATAGATAAGATGAGGGAGAAATATATCAAGGCTACTTGAAGTTCCTTTTCTTTGTGATTGGAAGAAAAATGAGCCCATTGCTTGAGACACATTCATATAGAAGAAAGGATTTCTTTGCCTGAGACTTTAGGTCCTTTGTAACTGTGGAGTCAATGTGTCCTGCCTGGAGACAGCACAGAGGCTGTCTTGAGGTACACAGTAGACACTATAAGCTAGACATATAGGATGAAAAAACATCTGTTGAGGTATACATTGTACAGCCTTGTTTCAGATTTCCATGACATCATCTAGAATAAATGTATATCAAGGACACTGGGGGGAACATGGGGAAGCTGCAGAAATTTGAGAAGTTTTTATTTTGGTCATGACTATATTTCCAATGTATGGGATTATGCATGATCTAAATTAGATGTTTAATAAATATTTGATGAGCAGCTATATGGACTACTATTCATTTTTGTTTTTATTTTTCATTTTTGCCTTTGGCTCTTTCAAAGTTATGATAAATAACATGTAAGTAAAATCAGCAGGTGTGGCAATACGGCACGCTTATCTTGTAGTCAGTTTCCCCATTTTATACTGTAGAACAATTAACACTTCACAAAGGACTGAATGAGATAACCCAATCTAATAACTGACTTGTAATAATATATAATGAGAGTTGATAATATTTTCATTAGCATTAAAACACAGACCAATAATTCAGTTTGTGAATATTTTCATTTACTCTCCTAAGAATTTATTTAACTACGAGAAAACTGAGTATGGCAATTGATCTCCATTTGAGTAAAATTTTAACAACAAATGAATCCAATTTTAGACTTTGTTTATAAAAGTAAAAACTCTAATTTAGTGTTTAAATTTTTATTTTCATTTTTAAAAATATTTATCATTAGTTTTTAAAATGTAAATAGGTATTTATGTCTGTGGATATGTAAGTGCATGTGAATTCAAGTGCCTGCAGAGACCAGAAAGGATTTGCATGCCCTGGAGATGGAGTTACAGGGGGTTATGAGCCACCCAATCTGTGTGATGAGGCACAGATTATTTGATCACTGTAGCAGGAATCTTAAAAGTTCTTATTAATAAAATCAAATCTGAGCCAGGTATTGGGGTAAATGCTGGAAGGTCAGAGAACCAGAACAAGCCACAGCCATCTCAACTCGCCAGTTCCTCAGCTGGTCCTGTTTCCTCAGACTGGAAGCCTCTGAGTCCTCATCCAGAATGGGTCTCAGCTGAACTGCTCAAAAGCCTGAAAGCTTAACCAGGCCAAATGCTTAGCCAGCCAAATGCTGCTAGTTTCTGGTCCTCATGTCTTACATACCTTTCTGCTTTCTACCATCACTCCCTGGGATTAAAGGCTTGCTTTCTGGCATTAAAGGCAAGATGAGTCACCATGCCTGTCTGTATCCTTGAACACATGGATTTCTGCCTCTGGAATGCTAGGATTAAAGGCGTGTGCTACCACTGCCTATCCTTTATGTTTAATATTGTGGCTGCTCTGTTTCTGACCCCAGATAAGATTATTAGCAAGCACAATATTTGGGGGAATACAATACCACAGATCACAGTTGGACTTCACAATTTTTAAATCTGGTTTAGTACAGAAAGCCTGAAGAACAAAAAAAAATGTATATTAATGAACTTATTTTATAATTTATATAGTTTTATTTTTATTTTTGTAAAATACTACTAATTTTAAAAATATTACTCTTGAAGTAGCCTAAACCTTGGTTTTTAGACATATTTACCTTTAATATTTAATTGTTGTGAACTCAAGATTCTTTTTTTTTATTATTAAGAAACTTCATATTCATTTTACATACCAACAACAGATCCCCCTCTCTTACCTCCTCCCGTCACCCCCCGGCTTTTTGGAACCCATTACCTATGGTGGGACACCTTGCACAGCCTTGATGCAGGGAGAGGGACTTGGACCTGCCTCAACTGAATGTACCAGGATCTGCTGACCCCCCATGGGAGAACTCAAGATACTTAATGGTCATAAACTGCTTATGAAATCCAAAACTTTACTTAAAAGATCAGTTTTCAGATGTGATTTTGTGTTACAGAACTTGGTTAATTTTAGAAATTAGGGACTTAACCCTTTGAAATTCATATTAGTTTCAATTCAATTAAAATGCTCATATGGCTAAGCTGGTGAACCTGACCCCATTCACTCTGCCCACCCACACACTTGGCACTGTGAGGTTTATCCCGGAGGAGTGACACAGTGATGTTGTTGTTTTGATTGTGTGTATCTGTGTGTTTTGTGTATCAGGGTGAGGAGTTGTGGTGGTAATGTGCAGATGCCAGTGGAGGTCAGAGGCATTGCATCGCCCAGGACTGGAGTTACAGGCACTTGTGAGCTGTCCCATGTGGGTGCTGGGAATTGAACTCTGGTCCTTTGTAAGAGCAGCAACACAAACTCTTCACCTCTGAGTCATCTGTCCAGCTCCTAGTGCTGGATTTGACATCTTGCTTTCTGTTTCTACTTGTGAAAGAAAAGTATACAGCGTTCCTAAAAGTGAAAATTAGAATACACACAAAACACAAACATGAGATGAAATCACCACTGTCCTTATTTAACACTGTCCAAACACTTCTCTATTTTCATAAGAAAAGGCCATCTCCCCATAAGGATCCAGAGTTCAACAAGTGATCAAGCCTGTAGCTAAAGTTTTTCTGCCTTGCCCACAGTCAGGACAAATCTCTGTCACCCGCCAGTCCCACAGCCGCTCAGACCCAACCAAGTAAACACAGAGACTTATATTGCTTACAAATTGTATGGCCGTGGCAGGCTTCTTGCTAACTGTTCTTATATCTTAAATTAATCCATTTCCATAAATCTATACCTTGCCACGTGGCTGGTGGCTTACCGGCATCTTCACATGCTGCTGGTCATGGCGGTAGCTGGCAGTGTCTCTCTGCCTCAGCTTTCCGCTTCCCAGAATTCTCCTCTCTCCTTGTCCCACCTACTTCCTGCCTGGCCACTGGCCAATCAGTGTTTTATTTATTGACCAATCAGAGTAATTTGACATACAGACCATCCCACAGCACTGAGGGATTGAATTGAAGACTAGCAGTTACAACTTAGTATATATAATATCTTAGATAGAACATATTAAGTATTAGATGTAAGATAGAACATATTAAGTATTAGAATCAGGTTCTTTAGGATAGGACACCTTTTGGAATGATCTTTATAACATGCCATTTACCTATGCTCTATACTTCTCTGGATTTTAGTATGTGTTTCTTGCTTGATATTGTTTGCATTGGTTGTAGTTCCATCTTATCTAGGTCATTATCCCTTATTATTCCTGGACAATATTTGATAACCATTCCTTTGTATATAGTTTTGTACTAGTTTAGAACCTTCTTATTTAGACAAAAAGGGGGAGATGTAGTGGGTAGCCATTCCTGCTTGGATCTGGAAGTTCCAACCCCTATTGAGACTGGCAACTGTCATGCCTACGAGGCGGGCCAAGGGAGGCATCTGGAGACACAAGAGCACTCGCTCTGTTCCTGGACCCTAGACAGTGGAGGTAGACTGAGCACAGCTCCAGAGAACACCGCTGGACTGCAATACACCTTCCACAGACCCCGCGATCTACCTATTCCTTCATTTGTAAGTCACCCACTAAATAAATCTTCCTTTTAACTATGTGGAGTGTCCATAATAATTTCACCAATACAAGCCAGATCTTTCAAATCCAGCATCTGTCCCAATAAGCCTCCACTGACTTCATGACTCCTTGTTTCCACCTTGCTACACCAGTCTCCATTGGTTTGCTGTTTCTTCCTCCTGAGATGCCATCTTCAGAGTGCCTAATGGATGGATCTTCTCTGGGCTTTTTTTTTTTTTTTTTTGCAGAGACTTCTCTTAAGACAGTTAACTTACACAATAGCACAGTTTCCTGCCACAGTTCTGTAGATGTAACCAACCGTCTTATTAAATAAGAAACACAGAAACAATGTAAAAGAGAGAGCCGAGAAGTCAGAGCTCAGAGCTAAAATCTCACCCTTCCTCCTGCTGTCCCAGCTTCGCGAAAAGAGACCTACTTCCTGTCGGTTCGTTTTTTTATAGTATGTTGTTCTGCCTTCTCATTGGTTGTAAACCCAAACACATGACTGCCTCGTCACTGTCTGAATGTACAGCCCCCTAGGTCTTAAAGGCATGTCTCCAATGCTGACTGTATCCCTGAACACACAGATATCTATGGGATTAAAGGCGTGTGCCACCACCGCCACACTCTTGCTATGGCTCTAATAGCTCTGACCCCCAGACAACTTTATTTATTAACATACAATCAAAAAAATATTTCAGTACAATTAGATTACCACCACATTTCCCCTTTTCTATTTTAATAAAAAGAAAAAAAGCAAAAGGTTATAACTAACAAAAGAAAAACTATATACAAAAGTACAATAACTATATACAATATATACAAGTAATAAATACCTAAACAGGTATTTGACAAATCAGAGAAAATAATTCCATTATCTATCCTATTTTGGTAAATCCAAGATGTATCTAATGCACTTTCTATCCTAATTAATTTTCAACTATAACTAACTAATCTTCAACCATAACTAACTAATCTTCAACTCCCTCAGAGACCCAAGAAGGGAATAATATTAGCTAACAAAAATAAAAACAGGAAGTGCATGCAAGCAACTTCCAAAAAATTTTGTGAGTTGACAGAAACAGCCAGCTGCCTGGGCAGTCACCTGAGGTTTCTCCGCAGTGTTGGGGCATCATCTTCAGCCTATAGGCTTAGTGTATCTGACAGACTCATTTGTGAAGTAGGATGTACACAAGGTCAACAGTTCAACCTCACATTGGGTGAGAGCAGTCCACGTACCAGAAACACCTGAATTCCACTAGTGTCCTGTCATGATTCAGGATTTTAAATTCTGGAAATTGTTGACAGTTTTTTAATTCAGCTGTCCATTCTTCTTGGCTGTGTATATATGACTTCATTTCAGCATCCCCTTCTTCTCCACATCCCTCTATTAAATGACAGTCTACTTTTGAGAGGCATGAGCTTTCAGCTGCTGTTCCATTGTACAACAGAATCCATCGGCCCTCTGCCTGTTAAGCTGCCTTCGAAGAAAAGGGATGCGTACCTTTTCTGGATGCGAAGGCCACTTCAGGGATGGGGCCATATTGTCCTGGCCTCAGAAGATGCCTTTTGATAAAGCCATAACCACACTTGTTTTGGCAAGAATCAGTAGTCCCTTGTTTCGTGATCTGTCTGTCCATTTTGTCCTGTTGTTTCGAGGATACTTTGTTGTCCAGTGGCTAACTTTTGCCAGAATGAAAGTTGACTCCATATGCAGTTTCTTTAATGCCCATATTTTCTCTAAAGTAGATTGGTATTGCCAGGAGCCGACATGTCTCAAAAAAGAAAAATTTTCTAAGTTATTAAAACATTTTAAATGCCATATTCTGTAGATCTCTGAAGGGTTTGAAGATGACCTGTCTAAAACATCTCTGCTCAATTTTTAAAACATATCTAATATGACTACAAGTTCTATGATAATGTCTAACTACTAGCTTTCATTTCTTTATATCCTAATAGTTGATAATAATAACATTCAAGGATTAGAAATTTGCATTACATTGTTAAATGGATGGAATAAATACAATTAGAAATATACATATAGCATTTTCTAACAATATCAGTTTCAAATTTGTGTACAATATAAAACAATTCAATCCAATGTAAAGTATTTAAAACTAGTAATTGTCTTTTTCTTTTCTTTCTTTCTTTTTCTTTTTCTTTTTTTTTTTAAACAAGAACCTTAAATCTAATCTCCTTTGCTTAGCCTTTTTCCTAACCCTTGACTTGTAACCAACCCCCCTAAACACTGAAAATTATCCCAGACCCAAAACCCATTAAAAAGACCAAAAAACCACCCGCCCCACACCACCTCTTTGGGAATGTGGGCGTCGTATTCTTAAAATTGCTTCCTGCTGGGTATGGGCGAAGTTTTCTTTATCCTGAAAGAAAAATTTTAGGTTAATTGTCAAATTCTAGGAGAGGTAACTATATCCTTCATTATCCAGTCTGTGTATAATGCCAAAGTTCAGGGTTTATCTCAAGTCCTTATTCAAGTAGTCTTTGAGACTGGATCATCTCAGCTAGTCATCTCAAAATTGCTCTGAGCACCTTGTAGTTCAAAGCTGATCTATGGATGATGTTTGTCAGCTTAATGATATTATTATTGTCCACGTGGAATTGTTGTTGTTGTGGGGCCCCATCTTCTTTCTGGAGACTTCAGTTGATGTTAGGCCTGGCCATGATTTCCTGCAGAAAACTGATAAGAGACTCGAACACAAAAACATATATGCAGCTAGCCTTTTTTCTAGAATTAGTTAGTACTCTATGTGACCATTCATATCTTAACAAAGTTTAAAATGTATATATATATATTAATCTTGTAAATTTTGATATAAAATTTATACTTTGAGAAAAGTTTAAAGAATCAGAATAGAATCAAAGAGTTGAGATTAGTAATAGAATCGTCCCTTAATTAATTTTGCTTTTGTCCTGTACCATAGCAGAAGATGGCTCTTATTCTGGCATGATACAGGGAGTTTGCATTTACCTTTTAACAACATGCTTGATTTTAAAGAAGGAGAGAGCCATTCTCCAACTCCAAAGTCAGCTTTAAATTTTAATTGAACTGGGACTGTTAGAAGACCAATAGTGTTAAATCTTTAGAGAAAAGCAGAAACAAACATTTAGGAAGACATAAAATTTTTTTAGATAATATATACCCATACACCATTTCACTCTGTTTCTTGGGATAGATGATTTGTCCCTTTTCTTCAGTTGTCTCATTTGTCCAGTGTTCTTCAGATTCCTTAACCTTCATTCTCCTAAAAGACAAAAACAAAAACCTTTCCCCAAGACTAATTTTGGGGATGTTCCTTTTTGGCAAGTTATTATCTGATTAAATGAAAGGCATGTTTTATTGATACAAGTTAGTTTAAATTGGATGTTCATGCTGGTTGATGAACTATCACCTCCTCTAATTAAGAGGTCTCTCTTGTTCAAATCGAACCTTTATCAATTTTGATGGTACCCACAGCTTATCTTCTCCTGTAGAAACAAAAGCAAAACCACGTCCCGAATGTAATACATACCCTGGTTTCCATTCTGAGGTCAGCACATCCTTAAAGTATATAGGCTGATTTAATTCTGTAGTTTTTTCTATTATCCAATGTCTCTCTGCAGCTGTTGTTCCTTTCTCATTGGCATTCAGAAAATTCAAAGTTAGAAGAGCATTATGCAGTCTATTTCTGGGGGTTTTTGTTACCCATTTCTGTTTATTTAGCATATCCTTTAGAGTTCTGTTTGATCTTTCTATAACTGCTTGACCTGTAGGATTATGTGGTATGCCTGTAATATGCTTTATATTGTAATAAGCAAAAAACTGTTTCATTTTAACAGAGACATATGATGGAGCATTGTCAGTTTTGATTTGTGCAGGTATACCCGTACAATTCGAGGCAAGATCCAATCAGCTCTCTTTAGAAGATCAATTCTATTGCTTTTGGGATATTTGCTGTTAATTTCTCCCAAAAAATTACTGCAAGCTCTTTGCCAAGGTTCACTTTCTGTCCATAATTTTTCAATGTCCTCCTTAGTTAATGGTACGACAATTTATGCTGGGTCTATGCCTGCTAATTGACAAAGTCTCAATTTTCCTTTGTAAATCAAGTCAGAGATTTTTTCCACATAAGTTTTTAATTTTTTATTTGGTTTATTTGGTAAAAATATCTATTCCAATATAATATCTTCCCTCTGCATTAATATTCCAGTAGGAGAACACCTAGAAGGTAAGATAACCAAAATGCAATCCAGCTTTGGATCAATACGATTCACGTGTCCTTCATGCACTTTCTTTTCTACCAAGGCTAATTCTTTCTCAGCTTCAGGTGATAATTCTCTTGGACTATTTAAGTCCTTGTCACCTTCTAAGGTTTTGAACAAATTAGTCAGTTCATCATTTTTTACCCCAACAATAGTTCGTAGATGAGAAATATCTCCAAATAATCTTTGAAAGTCATTAAGAGTCTGTAGTCTATCTCTCCGAATTTGCACCTTTTGGGGTCTAATTTTTTGTAGCTCTATTTTATATCCTAAATAATTAATAGAATCTCCTCTTTGTATCTTTTCAGGAGCAATTTGTAATCCCCAGCAAGGCAAAATTTTCTTTACTTCTTCAAACATTATTTCTAAAATATCTGCATTTGAGTCAGCTAGTAAAATATCGTCCATATAATGATAAATTATAGATTTAGGAAATTTTTTACGTATCACTTCCAATGGTTGCTGTACAAAATATTGGCACAGAGTTGGGCTATTCAACATTCCCTGTGGGAGGACCCTCCATTGAAATCTTTTAACCGGTTGAGAATTATTATAAGTAGGCACTGTAAAAGCAAATCTTTCTCTGTCTTTTTCTTGTAAGGGTATTGAAAAGAAACAGTCTTTTAAATCAATAACTATGAGAGGCCATCCTTTTGGTAACAGAGTAGGCAAAGGCATCCCAGATTGTAGAGAGCCCATTGGCTGAATTACTTTGCTAATTGCTCTAAGGTCTGTTACCATTCTCCATTTACCAGATTTCTTTTTAATAACAAATACAGGAGAATTCCAAGGGCTGGTTGATTCTTCAATATGCTGAGCATTTAACTGTTCTTCTACCAGCTCTTCTAAAGCCTGGAGTTTCTCTGTTGTTAAAGGCCATTGCTGGACCCATACAGGCTTGTCTGTTAACCATTTTAAAGGTAGAGCTGTTGGTGTCTTTGGAAGATCATCAGTTATTGTGCCCTGTTCTTGTATAATATGGATGGCTGGTGACCACTCATTAGAACAATATCTTCTAATATTTCTCTCAGTAACATGTGCTAGTTTATGATTTGTTTCTGAGATTGGAGGGATGTTAATCTGAGTATTCCATTGTTGCAACAAGTCTCGACCCCACAGGTTCATAGTTATGTTAGCCACATATGGTTTTAATTTTCCTCTCTGTCCTTCTGGACCTATACATTCGAGCCATCTTGCACTCTGTTTCACCTGAGATAATGTCCCAATTCCTAACAGTTGAACGTTTACCTCCTGAAGAGGCCAAGTTGGATGCCAAAATTCTGGTGCAATTATGGTAACGTCCGCACCTGTGTCTACCAGACCGGACAACAAAACACCATTTATTTTTATTGTTAATTTTGGTCTTTGTTCATTAATAGAAGTTTGCCAAAAAATTTTCTTTATGTTTTCTCCTGAATTTTCTATTCTCTCTGTTTCATCATCCTGACCAGCATGATTTATTCCAATAGGCATTTGGTTATTTAATCGCTCTCCAGAGCAGGCATTTCCTCTATGGCTGCAGGAAAGGTTTGAACTGGATTTGCACTGGGGGCCTTCCTGAGGCCCCTCTGGGAGTTTCCCGAAGACTGAGGCAAAGGATTACCCTGTCTGTCCTTTGTTGATCTACATTCGTTGGTCCAGTGTTTTCCCTTACCACACCTTCTGCATACTCCAGAAGGAAGGGGCATTCTGTTGCCATTGTTCCTTGAAGAAACATTGTTTCTGGGAATGACCTGTCTACAGTCCCTTTTCAAATGTCCTTGCTTTCCACATCCAAAACATCTAACACTCCTCAAACCTTTTGAAATTACTTCTCCTACCCATGTATCATCATGCTCATCAGCTTCAACATTAATTGTTTCTCTAATCCAATCTTCCATAGGTGCAGATCTTGCCCTTAATGGCCTGATTATTCTTTTGTATGCTGCATTTGCATTCTCAAAGGCCAAAGATTCAATTATTGCCTTACTAGCTTCTGAATCCGAGACCATTCTCTTTACTGCTGAAGCCAGTCTTTGTAAAAAATCTGTAAAAGACTCTTTTGGGCCTTGCATCACCTTTGTAAATGACTCAGATTTTTTTCCTGGTTCCTCAACTCTGTCCCATGCATTCAAGGCTGCCGTTCGACATAAAATTAGGGTTTGGACATCATATAAACATTGTGTTTGTGCTGAAGCATATTGGCCTTCGCCCATAAGCTGATCCTGGCAAACTTGTATTCCTTTATCCCTCCATTGTTTTTCTATGTTTTTAGCCTCCTCCTTAAACCAAGTCAGAAATTGAAGTCTCTGGCTGGGTTCCAGAACACCTTGTGCAAGGTCCCGCCAGTCCTGTGGTACTATCCTATTATATGTTGACCAAGTGTTTAACAGAGCCCAAGTATTTTGTGTAGCCATTTGATCAGGCATCTGTTGTACGGTTACAGGATAAATTAAGGGTGACTGTGTGAAAACAGGCTTTCTTTCTGCAACCTTATGATCCCGACTTGAAACAACTTCACTGTTAATTTCTTCTGTCTGAATTTATACAGGTTTAACAAGTTCTTCTAAAGCTGTTATCCTGGCACTTAAATTGACTATCTTTCTAAATATTAAAATGTGGATTATTATAGTGATAAGGTGCATAATTCCACCAATACTAATATTATATAGTTGTTCCATTGCCAGACTGCCTAAAATTTCGAACAAAAACCAATTTTCTTCCAATGTACACATAAAACCCATTTGTTTTTTAATGTGGAAAAAAATTCTCTTTTAGATAGTTTCCTTTAAAATATCTGATATATTATGACTTACCAAATCTGCGTAGAACAGTAGAAATTCGAGGAGATTTTCAAAGCAGCCACCTAGTGTCCCAGGTGTAAATCCAAAGAGAAAGAGAGAGAGAGAGAGAGAGAGAGAGAGAGAGAGAGAGAGAGAGAGAACAAGAAAGCGTAGCTGGCTAAAGTTTAAATGCAGCCACGTGTTCCCTCTTGTGCCGAGTCAAGGCTTGGGTCTGACTTCCTTAAGCTCCGACCACGTGCGTTGGCTTTACAGGCAGGGCCCTGTTCGGCAGGGCAGGTCTGAGTTGTTTGTAGCACCGGCTTTAAGCAAGCAGGATTTAAGCAAGCAGCTCACCGATAGTCCAGCCTGAGGTCAAGCAGAACTAGACCCAGGCTAAGAAGCCGCTGCTCGGACTAAGAAGCCGATCGCCGCCGGCCGCTGCATGCCGCCGCCGCGGGCCGCCTGCCGCCCTTGCGGGAAAGCGGACCTGCCGCCAAGCCAAGCAGTTTTTAATGGATTCTTGTCACATTGGGCGCCAGATGTAGATGTAACCAACCGTCTTATTAAATAAGAAACACAGAAACAATGTAAAAGAGAGAGCCGAGAAATCAGAGCTCAGAGCTAAAATCTCACCCTTCCTCCTGCTGTCCCAGCTTCGCGAAAAGAGACCTACTTCCTGTCGGTTCGTTTTTTTATAGTATGTTGTTCTGCCTTCTCATTGGTTGTAAACCCAAACACATGACTGCCTCGTCACTGTCTGAATGTACAGCCCCCTAGGTCTTAAAGGCATGTCTCCAATGCTGACTGTATCCCTGAACACACAGAGATCTTATGGGATTAAAGGCGTGTGCCACCACCGCCACACTCTTGCTATGGCTCTAATAGCTCTGACCCCCAGACAACTTTATTTATTAACATACAATCAAAAAAATATTTCAGTACAATTAGATTACCACCACACAGTTCCTCCCTGATGTTCCTCCTGTTTGATTTTTATTGTCTTCAGAAAACCTACAATACAGGCTTGTTTGCTCCTTCCTTCCTTCCTTCCTTCCTTCCTTCCTTCCTTCCTTCCTTCCTTCCTTCCTTCCTTTATTCCTTCCTTCCACCCACCATCTCTCTATCCCTCCCTCTCTCCCTTCCTCCCTTCTTTTTTCCCTTTCCTTTCTCTTTATTTCTCCTCTCTTTCTCTCTCTCTCTCTCTCTCTCTCTCTCTCTCTCTCTCTCTCTCTCTTGCTTTCTCTCTCTGTCTTCCTGGTTATATAAAGCATGTAACCCTCATGACAACAGAAATGCTGTATTTTTGTTTTCTTTGTTATCTTTAGTGCCTATGATGAAGACAGTAGACATTCCATAAATCTCTGTCATACAAAAGAATACTTTTAAATATACATCTATGTATTTATTTACACCACACATGTATGCAGAAGTCAGAGGACATGGAAATCAGTTCTGTCCTTCACTATGTGGTTTCCAGGGGTCACACTTAGGTTTGTCGGCTTTGGTAGCATGTGCCTTTACCTCTTAAGCCAACTCCTTGCCAAAGAACATCTAATTTTACATGCAGATCACTATGTAGATGTATGTGTGTGTGTATGTGAAATGAATGATGTTCAAAAGACACATTTCTTATGTTAGAGTTAAATGTATTCTTTCTTCTCATTTTGTCTGAAGGTCCTGTGGTCTGCATGGTACCCTGAAAAAAATGGACATGCTTGCAGAGCATCCACAGCTATGACATAATATGAATGCCTAACTTAATACAACTTTATAAAATTTCCTTGAAATGCATTCTCTCTAATATGATAATGAAGATGATGCCACAGATATGAATATGTATAGGGTTATGACTCTGTGAAATCTTTGATGCTAGAATAGTCATGCTTATTTTAATATAAACAGAAGCATAAAAGGTAAACTTGTTCTTACTGGGAAGTAAGTACTGTGGCTCTGGGTATAACAGGATTTAACACTGCATACCCTAGAATTAGCTGTGGTACATCCTCTGTGACCTCAGAGCAAAAAGCATCAGAGAGTAGAAGTCTGTAAGCGTATAGCCTATGCTTGTTGTCTTTTACATCAATGTGTAGCAGGAATTTTAGACTCTTATTAATAAAAATCAAACCTGAGCCAGGTATTGGGGTGAATTGGAAGATTAGAGAACCAGAACAAGCCACAGCTAACCTCACCTGGCCAACTTCTCAGCTGGTCTTGTTTCCTCAGACTGGAAGCTTCTGTGTCCTCATCTCAATGGCTCTCAGCTGAACTGCTACTCTAAAGCCTGAAGCTTAACCAGCTAAAAGCTTAACCAGCCAAATGCTTAACTAGGCCAAATGCTTCTTGTTTCTGGCCTTCACGCCTTATATATCTTTCCCTTCTACCATCACTCCCTGGGATTAAAGGCTTGCTTTCTGGGATTAAAGGCATGTGTCACCATGCCTGGCTGTTTCCAATGTGGCCTTGAACTCACAGACATCCAGAGGGATTTCTGCCTCTGAAATGCTAGGATTAAAGGTGTGAGTGCCTCCATTTTCTAGCCTCTGTATCTAGTGGCTGTTCTGTCTCTGGCCCCGGATAAGTTTATTAGGGTGCACAATATTTTGTGGAACACAATACCACCACATCAATGTTTAGGAAACTTCCAGAAGAAAGGTTGTGTTTCATTTGAAAAACTATAATTAAAGTTCATGTTAATGTCTTGCAACATGATCCCTCCAAAAGAGAAGACAAGATAGATGATACTGTGACATAGTCACATTTATTTGAATACCCTGTGAATCCCATCTCCTAGAAACAGTACTTAGACTTTCTTGTAAATTGAAGAGTTGTGTAATAATAGGACTTTTATTACATGGGTTGATAGGAAAATAGTAGAACCACTATGTGAGGCACTCTTATTGGAAAAAATGGATCTGGTAAATCAATCCTTTTCAAATTTGGTTGTTAGATGTGATGACTCAAGCCTTTAATCATGGCACTGGGTAACCAAGTCAGCAAGATAAGCATGAGTTGGAGGCCAGATTCAGTCTGAATCTGAGCTACAGATTCAGTCCCTGTGACAAGTCAAAACCTAAATGGCTGACAGATGCTGGCCCCATAACTTTGGACATAAATGCCCAGGAGTCAATGTTCATCTCCACCAAGCTTCAGCTCACTCTAGTAATCAATCATTCTGTGAGGTCACTCTCTGACATTTTCAGTTCAATAGATCTAGAATATTCCATATTCCAGTAGAATAGATTCCCTCTTTAAAGGTAGTATTTCTTATTAAGTCACTTAGACATTTTCAGATTTGCTACTCATTCTATTTTGCTAAAGGATTTCAGTGTCTTTGATAGCATCCCCTGCTTTCTGTGGCTGGGAAGTGATTCAGCTTTGATGTTGAGTCTTCCAGTAGGATTAGGAATGCAGTTGTCTGAGGATAAAATCCATGTAGAGGTAGAAATATAAATTTCTACAAAATCCTTTTATCTTTAAGTGTCAGTTAACATTAATGCCTTAGTGTAGTTTGTAATCACTAAACATCACATCCTTAATCTAATAAGAATTGAGGCATTTTTAAGACAGAGTAGAAAAATAATGATAAAATAAATTAAATTGCAGATATATCTTAATTTATAAGATAGATGTGTTTCTGAAAAATTGGCTGTGGAGGTAATTTCTATTAACTAAATTATATTTTCCCATTGACATGGGCTCGTTATTGGAAAGGCAGGATTCTTGGAGTAAGGCACACAGCACAATACAGTCATGAGGCTAAAAAGGAAGCAAATATCACAGTGATGTGAAATTACTTTAAAACTCATGCATTTGAATACAAATTTTAGATGTGGATTAAAAATAACAGTATCTAAATACATCAAGAACAGTGCACCACAATTCCAATGCCTTTAGGCTGTGGCCATAATCAGTCAGTGGATTCTTTAGGGAAAAATACACTAGACAAAATGTATTATTGCCTCATTATTATTTGAAACAATGTAGTGTATCACTATCTCTATTAAGTATTGCCCCCATTTTTTTCAAAGATCCTATGGTTACAACTGCGAGTGTTGTTTAATAATTCTGTTCCACTCTGAATACGCAATACTTTTGAGGGGATGTAATCAGAAATAGTGTTTGTAAGCTGTCAGCTTTTCAAATAGATTTCAAATGACCTAGATCATTTTGTTTTACCAGTTACTTAGATTTAGTATTTTGTTGAACATGTGTTTCTCCTTGGAGAAGTAAGTGTACTTTTAGCAACATCTGCCCCAAATCCATTCAGGATAATTAAAGTTGTGTGAAATGTCATTCCTTTCATTTTATGCCTGAATTTTAGGGATTATGAACATTTAGTCTAACAGACTCTAAAGTTTTAACACACTGAGTATTTAAAGGCTACTAATCGACCCTCTCTCAAAGTTTACACTCTCCATACTACTACCTAATGGACTGTTCTTTTCTTTGGTATCACACCCCCTACCAGAGAACTTAGCTAAGTTCTCTATTGGAAGGCTTTGCTAAAAACTGTTTAAGCTCACCATGGCAGGCAAGAGAATTTGGTACTTCCTCAGATAGAGTTGGCTGAACTGGATTCTGACCCCTACTCACAAGGTGAAATGCAAGAGCCCACATTCACAAGAGGAACTCACACTGTGCATGCATCTGAATGGGGCTGTCTCTGTGACACCAGATTCAGCATCATCAGCTGTGACTTTCTAAGATGCAAGAGCCTAGGGAAGTGGCACTGAGTTGGAAGACCTCGACCTCGCCATTATTCTTATACTGCTATTTAAATTGGAAAGTTGTCTCTTGAAGTCAGACTGGAAGTACTGTATCTGAAAAGACTGTGATTTTGCCAATGGAGGGAACAATGGGGCAGCTGGGGCCTGGGGGTGGTCAACAGACCACCTAAGTTTTACTCCATTATCAGAAGGAAGCAAATGAGCTGTGACTTGATGGTGATCATTTAGAGAGAGAGGAAGAAAAAGAAAGTCAGGCTAATGGACAAGAAGGTTATTCAACACCTGCGTTCCTGCTTTTTAGAGTTTTCCAGAGAAATACAAATTTCTCTCGTCATTTTGATTTTTTTTTGCTGTTCTATCATGTTTGATCATGTGAACGTTATAGATCATTCTCATACTAATGAATTCTCATGAACTTATATTTGGAAATTGGTGTTTTCTTTCTCAATAATATCCTTGTTCCTGCATATTAAAAGTTTAACTTATGAAAAGTCTCTTAGAAAGTATTCATTTAAGAAAAAGAAAGGAAATATATCACTTCCAGCCAACGTTTCAGGAGAAAATCATGCCATTGCCCTCCCATCCAGCCCATCATAAAAGCTCTGAGGAAATAATGTTTAAAATCAATTAACTAAGATGGCCAGAATCAATTTAACAAGCACTGGCTAATGTTTTACTAAAGTAAACTCCCCTTTCTTTAAACATGATTAATATCATTTAGGGTTCTTATTAGTGCTCTTGATTCTAAAGTGTGTGACCAGTCTGTACTGAAAGGGTCTTTGTGAACATATATGGGTTTACAGAAGGCTCAGAAATTTAATGTGACGTAGGTGAATATATATTTCCCTTTCTTTGACATTTTAAGGGAACACCCCATTTTGAGTCTATAGCCTTGCAACTCTTACCTAAACAATAACAACAACAACAACAACAAAACAAACAAAACCCCAAACAAAGCAAAAATAAAAGCCAACAACTATTAACGCAGTTCTAGGCAAATTGTATTCCGAGATGACATTTACTGATGTTGACAGAATCCTAAAAGCCAATGAATTTTGAGTTAACCATTAAAGCCTGTTATTTCTAAAGTACTTAAACAGTGTTTTCCCCTGATAAGAACCCCTGTTTGCACAGATGCTTTAAAAAGGCCGCTGCATGGAGTTGCTGAGAGCACTGGCTGCTCTTCCAGATACCCAGGATTGAGTCCCAGCATCCACATAGTGGTTCACAACCATCTGTAACTCCAGTTCCAGGAGCCCCCAGAAGGAAGGCTGTACCCACACTAACAGTTGGTGTAGAGATAGACATGCAGGAAAAATACCCATACACGTTAAGAAAAAAAGTTTTTTTAAAAAATTAAAAATGCATCTGCTATGAGAGCATGCAGGGGTTACCTAAGTTAGGCCACCTGGGTTCTCTTCCATTCTATCTCCCTGCCAAAGCTGGGGACCCACAGTTTGTAAATCAAGCAGCTGTCTGTAACCTTCACATGGTAGAGAAATGAAGCGTAGTGCATCTTCATATATCACCCACCTTTGCACATCATGTCCCCCCACCCTGCACCCCAGAAATACAACTCTTTTCTGTCATCTCTTTCTAGCTTTCAGCTGCAGATGTGCTCATAGGTTGTTTCCTACCACAGAATTTTACTGGCTTTTGCGTTTATTTGTTTTTCACATGGTACTACCACAGTGAGTTAAATCCATCCATGGATATGAGGATTTTTTCTTAAAGAGGGGTAAATGTTCTCTGTTGTCTGTAAATAGTGGTACTTTCACTATCTTCCTATGCTTACAAAAATCAAAACAGTGAGTATTTGAACTTTGTATTCTATAGATGAAGTTGCATGTGATTTAAATCACATCAGCTTCTAATCCTGCTCATTGTTGGTTTCTTTTTTTTCTTTCTTTCTTTTTTTTTCTTTTCTTTTTTTTTTTTTTCATGACAAGGTTTCTCTGTATAGTTTTGGTGCCTGTCCTGGATTTCACTCTGTAGATCAGGCTGGCCTGGAACTCACAGAGATCCGCCTAGCTCTGCCTCCCGAGTGCTGGGATTAAAGACAGGTGCCACCGCCACCTGGCCCCATTGCTGGTTTCATTGTGTACGTAAGGAAGCTGGGGTTCACAAAGAAGAACATGACCATTGTAAAGTGACAGGAGCCTTGTGGTGGGGGGCTGGTCATACTGGTCTCTATCCCCAGGCCTTTTCTATGACATTATGCTATCACATGTACTCAGATAACATGAATACAGAGCAGACCGTGATGTTGATCACAGCAGAACTGTCTTACCTAGGGTTTTTATTGCTGTGAAGAGACACTGTGACCACAGCAACTCTTATAAAGAAAACCTTTAATTGTGATGGCTCACTTATAGTTTCAGAAGTTGAGACCATTATCATCATGATGGGGAGCATGGCCGCATGCAGGCAGACATGGTGCTGGAGTTGAGAGTGCGACATCTTGCAGGCAACAGGAAATCAACTGACTGTCACACTGAGTGAAGCTTGAAAAAAAGATCTCAAAGCCTGCCCCTACAGTGACACACTTCCTCCAACAAGACCACACCTACTCCAACCAGACCATACCTCCCAATAGTGCCACTTTCTTTGGGAACCATCTCTTTCAAACCACCACAAGAATCTTCAGGTATACATGAAATTTTGAAGCCTGACTATTACTGTGTATTTCTTTTGGAAGTAAGCTTCATATATTATAATACTTACTAGAACTATGACCGAATATCAACTGTGTGGTTTAGGGAGACTTTTATCAATACCTAAATCAATATCAGATGTCAGTCTTACTTAATCTGCCATACCTCACGTGCACATAAGGTGTTCTTAATACAAAATTCTTATCAAACCAGGAAACCTCTATTTTATCTAGAATTCTAAAGTAAAATAAAAACAGTGTAAGTCAAGAAACCAGAGAGGAAGGCTGCTGGGATGTGAAGACATTGCCTTGAACTTTGCATTTAATTTCAGAAACTGCGAAGTGAAAAAATAATTAGGCTCTGATTCCATTACCCTCCGCCTTCTCCATTGGAAGGAAATGAGATCAAAACAAACAACCACAAAACAAACCCTTAGCACTGTGAAAGGCAAGTAAATGCAAATAGGGGAGAGAGGTAACCCTGGTTTACCAAGAGATGGTTGGAGTCCATCAGAGATAGCCCCAAACAGTTCACAGAACCGAAGAAATTCAAGCATCTCAGAATGAGTTCAGCTCGGGTTTTCTTTCACAGTAATTTCACAGAACTGGTTCAAAAAACATACAAAGAGCTGCTGATGTTAAAACAGATTGAGAGCGTTTCTATGTTGTATCATATTTCATTGTCTAAAAAATATAAAACATTTTCTTGAAGTCGGGGGAAGGGAAATGAGACGCATCAATTAGAAAAGAAACCACAATCCTTGAATATTTATTGTCAAGTACCTGCAGTATTCAACAAACCTTTTAAAATAACTTTCTTATTTTTATGAGCTGTTCTATGAATAAAACTGTAAACAATTATATGATACTTGAGATATGAGGCAGCATTTTCTAGTATTTTGATTTGTTTTCTTATTTATGTTAAGTGAAGTTTTAAAATCCACCCCACATCTCAAATAATTGCTTTCATATAGAAAAACTTAATATGATATTTTGACAAGGGAAATGAGATTTAATAAGGACTTATTCGTTCAGAAATGGTATTTAACTGCCTTATCAGTAACTTTCAGTAGTTCAGTTTGGAACTCCATACACCTGTGTTGTGCTCATGTTTGAGCAGGTTCATGTTCATGTAGAGGTGAAAGGTTTTTGCTGAATGTCTTCTCTCTCTTTCCACCTTCATTTTTGAGATTTGGTCTCTCACTAAATCTGCTGTGCACTGTTTTGGCTAGACTGACTGTTGAGCAAACCACAGGAATCCTCTTGCTTCCATCTCTACAGCACTGTAATTACAAGCTTTTTATATTGCTTCTGGTGATCCAACTCCATTCCCCATGCTTATACAGAAAGCGCTTTATCCACTAAGCTATCTCCCAAGCTGAAGAGGTTTTTGTTTGTTTGTTTTGGTTTTTGTTTGTTTGTTTGAGATACAAATTAAGTTAACAGAGATTTCTTCAAATATAAGTAAAATCTGACACACAGAGAAATCCTGTCTTGAAAAAACAAACGAACAAATAAAATATGTAAAATCTGGCTTGGTACTGCATAAGTGTGTTGTCAGAACAGATTGTATACCTCTTCATTGGCAAGGAAGTGTTTCCACCTCTTTATGATACAGTCCCACACCTCTTCTCAAGTTTTGTAGTTCAGTTAGGACATTCTCTCAAAACACAGCATCCCCACTCCCAATCTCAGCACCCACCCAATGATCAACACACTATAGCAATGATCCTCTACTGTGACTCAAAAGGTTACTATAAATTTAAAATGAGTTAGCAAAGTCCATTCTCTTTTATGTCAAAATGCCACAAGCCTGGTAGATTACAAACAACAGAAACTAACTGCTTATAGTTTTGGAGATTATAAAGTCCCAAATCAAAGTACCAGCAGCATATTTGTTGGCTTATGTATAGATAACAACTACTACCTGTGTTCTCACAAGTTGTAAGAGAGAAAACAACCCTCACAGGGGCCTCATCTATAAAACTTTGTAAATCTCACTTCTGGGGCCGTTATCCTTAAGATCAAATCAACTTGAAGAGGCCTCACCTATTGATGCTATCACCTTAGGGATTATATTTCAGCATGTGAATTCCAGAGAGATACAAAAGGAATTGATTGTATGAATGTCTCAATCATAAGAATTAAAGAACACAGAGACTTCTGTGTTAGCTAGATACCAGGGCATTTGTCACGGCAGATGGGTCTTCAAGGAAATGGAAAGGAAAAGTTTTAGCAGCTAATTCCAAGAGAAGAAATGACCCACAGGATGAGCCAGAGTCAGGAATCCTTGTTCCTCAAGATTTGATCACTTTTACTTCAGATAAATTTTGAGTGACCCCCTCCCCCTTTTTCTTTTTTCTTTTTCTTTTTTATTTTTTTTTTTTTGCAAACATTTATAACTTAGAAAATTGAAACCACTTACCTCAAGAGTGCCACCAGCACCAGAAACATACATAAGGACCGTAAAGACACTGGTTGGTCAGCACATTGCTTTCTAAGGTTACAGCTTTGGAGCCTAACAGATTTGTGTTTGAACCACAACTCGGTCACTTGAAGCTGTTTGGCTTGGTGATGGGGATTAGGTGTAATGGAGTCTTGACAATGAGGTTGCAAAGGGTCTTCTTCATCAAGTTCAAATAAAATACTGTAAGAAAAACGCTTACTGCAGCACACTCGGGCACAATAATTGCTTCTAGTCATTATGACTTTCAATCTACTTAAAACTATTAGAGAGGCTGCTGTTTTGAGAAGTGAGACTAAGAGGAATTATTTAAGAAATGAACACCAAGTAGACTTTTTGGGAAAAAATAATTTAGACATTCATCGTATCCTGTACTAAAATGGAAAATGCATCTTGATTTTATGGTTAAATATAAAAACCAAAGCCACAAGCAAAGCAGTAAAATAGAGTACTGAATAATTTATCTAATATCTGTAAGGGAGGAAATTCATATACATAAAAGCCTTCATGAGCCAGAATCCCATATTCACAGCTGGTGAGAGTGTAAATATTTTTTTTTGTTTTACTCAGAAACATTTTTTACAATGCATGTTTAAAACTTTAAGAGTGTGCATGTCATTTGAATTAGTAAGTCATTCTAATTAAACAAATACTTAAATGCTAATAAGTGATGAAAACTTTAAACAATGGTTTATGGAATATTATTCTCCAGCCACAGTTACTTACGATAGACAACAAAACAATAAATAATCTGGAATGTAACCTAAATGTCCAACAATAAAGGAATATTAAGTAAAATATCATATCTAAATTTTATGATATAAAATCATCCAAAATCACATTAAATATTAAGTGGGCAAAAGCTGGATAGAGAAACATGGGAGATGCTTACAAGGACAAAGTGCTGAGAAAATGGCAATGGATTTAATGAATGTGTTTATCTCTTGAATATCAAACAATAAGTTCTGTAAGTTCTTTTCCTTAGGCTTATTAGTGTTTAACTATCTTCTGTAAAAAGTCAGAGAAGCTACCCTACTCGCGATGACATGAGAAGCAGGACTAACTTATCCTTTTGAAAAGGGTTCATTTCACTGGGACTGAATCCCTGCACTTTGTTTCCCCACCTGCACTTCTATCCATCAGAGGACTTCCCTGGTCGCTCACAGCTGAAATTCTCTGACTATTAAACAATAATGCCCATTATTCCTCGTGGCCTCTGACAGCTATCCCTCTTTGTATCCATATACACTACCCCTCTAAAAATCTAGTTAAGGGGAGTCAGAACACATTTGCTTCCTTGAGATTGGTTTGGAAATGTACAATTACAGAAAACATTCTTTTTTTCTTCTTCTCCCTGGAAAGTACTAAAAAATAAACCAAAATAAGTGGCTAAAAATTAAATTCCTGTGTAAAGTGTCAAACAGGCACTAACAGTTGCAACAAATGTTGGGATATTTATGCTTGGCTAAAGTTTATATAATGGTCTATAGTAAATTACTAGCTGTTTATATTTAAAATGGGTTTTATATTTTTAAAGTTCAAAGAATTAAAGACTGCTTAAAAGATATAGCATCTGAATAAAAAGTATAAGAAAGTAATTACCTCCTTATCAATTCAGAATTTTCCTAAAACATTTCTTTCAAATACAAAAAAAAAAAAAAAAAAAAAAAAAAAAAAAGAACAGGTGTGTGTGTGGGGGATAGAACCTGTCTACAGTGATCAAATTCTCATGGGAAGTACTTGTGTCTCAAATTGGTTAGCCTGTTAGGCTGCTGTACCACAACCATAGCCATTTTCAGAAATTTTCAGATTGTGTGTAAATTAAATAATGAATATAAAATTGGCAATAAAAGTCTTACATCTATATTTTTGAAAATTAACAACACCTACACCATTTTTCATAGTAACATTCAATACCTTTAATATTCAGGGTAGAAAATGTGGTGCTAACATAATACTTCCTTCAATCCTCGAAATTCAGATTTAATATATATACATGTCAACCTGTGAGAAATAAGTAACAGGACAGTTGGACATATAGGAACATGCTAGCTGGAGTATATCTGCTTCCTTTAGGTTTTATGGGTGCTCTAATTTAGCTGTTTTAGAGATTGGTTTGGCATTTCCATACCAACCTCAGAGTTTTGGTAGGCAAAGCATTGTCTTAACATTTCAGTTTAGGTCAAATGATGGCCTCGGGCAGATTTAATGGCGATTGGATGGAAAAGGATACAGGAAGAGTAAGGTGGATTGCCAAGGACACAGAATGGAAAGCCCTAAATAGTATGTTTGTTTTGCTCTCAGTGTTAGTGCTAAGGCAGGGGCCAGTGTATCAAATCCAGGCAGTGACTCTGTGTTGAGGATGGCTGCCCAATTTCCACAGTGCTTGCTTTTTCCCACACTTAGCAGCTTCTAGGAACCAACATCCTACCTTGAAATAAACAATTTTCAGCTTTCTCTTTGAAATGAAGATATATGACATTGTCTTCTTATATTAGAAGAAAATAATAAATTCTAGTGTCTCACAGTACGATAAGGGTGATTATATTTCACAATAACCTCTTGTATAGTTTACAGATAAATTTGGAAAGAGATGCTTGCAGGCTCGAAATGTAAAGAAATGATAAGGAGATGGAAATACTATTTACTTTGATTTTTATCAGTGCATTCTGTTGCAATTTCGCACAGTGGCCATAAATACTCTTATGCTTTTTTTTCTTGAAATAGGACTGGGTTGTTTTACTGACTGCAGATAAAACTACATAGAGTCCTGAAAATAACCATTGATAATATGCATAAGTAGGATACATAATGCCACAATCTAGCATTTGGTAAGAATGATGAACTTCAAGTAAAAGCCAGAATGACAAACTGATAGAATCAAAAGCCTTAACAACAGTAAGAGCTAAAGATTTAGAACTCTACACTGATAAACTGAATTCAGTGTTGGAATCTGGACACTGTAAATTTGTCCTGAATGATATTTGGAATAAAAATGACACAACGAAAAAGAGGAAATTAAATTAAATCTTTTTTCTACAACCTGAATCTTTTATTACTATCTGAGAACTTGTTTTCTATTTACTTCTGTTCTGAAATATATGGTTTTCTTTTGAATTTGTGGATTCACACCATACTGCAGAGAAAATACATTTTTTTATTTAATACAGGAACTCCTTAAAAATATGACAAAGGCACAGAAGTGTAGTGCTATTTTGTTAACCTTTCTCTACCCTTTTGGCCTGTTAGAGTGTTCTTTTTTCTTTCCTCCTTTCTTTCTTTCTCTTCTTTTTTCTTTCCTTTTTCTTTCTTTCTTTTTCTTTGACAGAGGGTATGTTCTTCAGATGTAAATTCATTTAGTGTGCCTTCTGTAAAAGGCATGTCACCAGGAGACACAGTGCTGACCACCACCCTTCAGAATGTGCTGTAGTTACAGCTAAAGGAAGTAGCCATAAACGTTGAGCACAGAATGTTTCGGTGGCATGAAAAAGCTTCCTCTCCTAACTTCTGTTGTTTCACATCTGAGGTCAGCTAGTGTCTTTTGCCTCCTGAGTCTTAGTTGTTATTCTGGACCTCTCTTCTCTAAGAAGCATTTAAATCTGCTATCAGATCATACACTCATCTAAAACTCGTTCTTTTTTATAAGGCTTCTATTACCATGCCTGACCTTGCAAACAAGATATAATAGAATATGTCCTCATTAACAACAGTAATTAAATTTGTGAAAACTTTCCAGTTTCTGGGGTGAAACTCATTTAAATATGAATTTATTGTTCAGGGCAAAAACCAACATTATATTCTGCAGTGGCTTGGAAATTTAGTTAACATAATATCTAACAAGTTTCTCCAAAGATAGACAAATTGCTCCCTGCTGAACAAAAAGGGAGATGGCATAAGGTCAGACAAAAGATTCTTGATTTATGTGAATTTCTTTTGAAATGCAAATGACCACAAGGAAGCTTTACAAGTTTCTTAGAAAAAGTCTCCTGGGTGGTATCATTCGTGCTGAGCAGGCTTAGGATGGGTCTGTAAGGTGATAATGGAAAGTCTTACAGTCTTGGCATTTGGGGATTAAGAAGTATCAATCCCTAGAGCACTTGCTAAAGATGCCCCCACACACCTCTGCATCATTCCTCTATAGACTTTTCCTTCCCTGATGCTCTTGGCTGCGTTCCAACTCTATTTCTTAGGAGGTACCTGATAAGAAATCAAGCTCAACACTTAGATAGGGGGATAAAAATACTGCTAGGTCGCCACCCATTTGATTGACTGTAAAAGACTGCCTTCCCTGTGATCACCATCATCAAGGCAACAGTCAAATGAAGTGTTTGGTAAAATGGTAGACAACAACAGAAATAACAGAGATGTATATGGGTCTTATGCTGTGTGTATTCTTCCATTCTAGGAGTTTGAACAATGTATCTTTATGGGATTGCTGTATCCCACCTAGTTTCTAGGGATGAACTCTGACCTTTATGTTATCAACAGATATATACATCATTATAACCTTTATGATAGTATACACTTTAATAAAATACTTTGATTTTCACATCAGACTGATGTGTTTTCATGAAAGAATATAAAGAATCACTTTTGAGGAGTGAAGACCTGTTGTAGTCTACACACTTAGCCTGACACAGAAGCTTCTAAGACTCAGATAACATCATTTAAAAACAAGCATAGTGAGGTCTGTCGGTAAGGAACAGAGTTCAAACCTCTGGCCCTGACATAAGAAGCAAGTATGGCTTTGTGTACCTACAAACAAGTGTCGGGGACAAAGACACAAAGACGGACCAATGCATGAAGTTATCTTGTAGTAGTGAACTTCAGGTTCATTGAGAAATGCTGTGTCAAGGGAACCATGCAGAAGGTGATTCAGGAAAGACATCCTATATCCTCCTTTGGCTTCTGTGTGTGTGGGCATAGAAATATATGTGAGCAATCATACACATACCACATATGTGCATATACATGCATACACACCATTCACACACAACAAACAAGCCAACAAACAACAACAAAATACAACCACAGTGGAATGGATCACATGCATAGAGTATCAATATACACACTACTTCATATCATAGCACTCAGAGTAACATTCTTAATAGAATGTGAAGTCAGAAGCAATGATGGATGCAGGCCCACATATAATAGATAACAGAGAAGAATACTTGGAAATATCTTCAACTTGTACAAAATGCAAAATAGCACATTTGTTTGGAGGTTGTTTGGTATAAAAACATTATTAAAACAACAGTTCTTTGGGATAGTGCTAATGGATTTCTAACTAGAAAAATAGACTCATGCTGCTACTTATCAAATATGCAGATTACAAAAAAAAAAACCCTAAATGATATCAGCCCTGAAAAGACATGTAGTCAACATCAAGTCTAATTTAAAAGCATTTCTGAAGATGGGCAAATATAATTTTATTTCTCAGCTGGAGCAATGGTATTTCATGAAAAAATAATATGAGTCTGACAAGCGATAATACTAATAATCCCTTTATCTGTCTCTCTGACGACCACGGAGATGACAGTGTCACGGCACCAGAAGACATCTCAGCATTCACTTCGGGGAAATCAAGCCGCTGCTTCCTTGTGCATCTCCTGCTTTTCCTTTCCCCTACGTCAGTTTCCGTGTTCCTCTGTGTGCTCTGTTTCACCTCACTTCGAATCCTGCTGTGGCAAAGAAATAGGAGAACGGCTCCCGTTAGCCCAAACTCAAAGACTGCCAACACGGTTCTTATCCTGGCAGTGTTCTGCACACCCACTCTTCAAGGAGAACCGTGTTTAACACAGTGGAGTGGAGAATGGACTTGACTTGCTATCGGTATCTGGCTTCAGGCTTGGTTTAGTCTTGTCCTCTTGTCCTTAAATTTCTTGAGAGCCTCAGTTCATGCAATAATGAATAAGAATCCCTTATTACAGCTCTCATCCGTGTTACGTCCTCCAAAACTCCTCAAAGCCATCTGACGTTTCATGCTATTTATTTTTGCTGGCTTGGTGCATAGAAGACTTGGTGCTTTACTTCAGTCTTGCCTCCGTGTGTCCGGGTGGCTGTTTGAGGCCTGCTTTCTTCCTTTGGAAAAACAAAATGATCTATCTGTCATTTCTTTCTTCATTATCTTGGTGATTTTCACAAAACTGATAATCTGCTTTTCTTTTTCTCAGTCTGCCCCTTTCCCATTGTGTGTGCAGCAGAGGACACCTGGTACCATGCCCAGAACAGTTTATCAGTACATCTAAGTAATATATTTTTATACATTTGTTTCAAGCTATTGGTGTGGAATTAATTCCTAGATGTATCAGTACAAGTACAGCTTACAACAGGTTTTATTCTTCACTGTAAATACTTTAGATAAAAATTAAGAAATCCACACTGTATCTTTCTTTCAGCTTCCTTTAATTTCCTAGGAGGTCTCTGTCTACTTCCCAGTGTGTGTGTGTGTGTGTGTGTGTGTGTGTGTGTGTGTGTGTGTGCATATATGTTTATCACTTTCTATCAATTTTTATAGTGATTAGTTGGTTCTTCTCAGGACTAGTACACATGTGAAAAAATGATCACAGCAGCACATTGTGGATTACTCATGGAGAGCATTTACTTTTTCTTGCTTTTTTTTTTTTTGCAGCACATAGAATAAACAAACTGGTGTGGTGTTGACACAGACATGAGGCTTGGCTCACTCCTTTCCTTATTTTAAAACAAGGAAGCTATAAAAAGATGAGAGTTAAGCCTTCTTCTCTAAAACTGCATTAAATAAATCAACAGGAGAAACAACTTGAGCATGCTTTTTACTGCCATAGGCAGCTGCGTAAATCTGGTCCTCTGATAACCTTTACTACACTTTGCAAGAGGCATGCTGTAAAAAAAAAAAAAAAAAAAAAAAAAAATCAATAAATCCAGGACTGACTGTTCTTATTTTTCTTTTCCACAAAGACAGACATTAGAGTTACTTTCCTCTAACATTTTCATCTTACAGAATTATTTTAAAATTTGAATTACATGAAAAGCCAAGTATCTGTTTAAATATAAAACAAATACATTTTAGTTGCTGAGAGACAGCTCCGTGGTTGAGAGAACACAACGTGCTTGTAGGACACCAAATTTAGTTTGTTGCCCTCATTTTTTAGTGGGAGAAAAGATGTCTCAGAGGTTAAGGGTGTCTTCTGTACTTGGGCAAGAGACCTTGGTTCCATTTTTAGTGTCCATAGAGTGGCTTACAGCTGCCTGTCACTCCAGGTCCAGGGGACCCAACAGACTCTTTTTAGCTCCAAGGTCTCTGGAATGCACATGCTGCACATATATAGAATCAGACACACAGACATACATAAAATGAACATTAAAATAAGAATAAACACTTAAGAAAATAAATTATAATCACAATACACTGATAATCACAATAGAAAATACTAATATAAATAATGGTATTGCCTTAGTTAAGTTATTATAAATGTTTAAAGGATTAATTTATAAGTAAAGTGTCTATTATTACAAGTTTAATTTGGTTTCCTATTCTTCAAATATCTAACAACATAATTGTAACAGAAGAACTTCAAAACACTATTTAGTTCAGTATTTTTGAAATAGACTTTTAAATGCAATTTTGGGGCCTATGCTATTGTCTCTACCAAGAGCCTTATGTATACTGGCCAAGAACTCCACAACTAGACCACCACCAGTGTCTAATGGCAGCCTTGAATGCATGGGACAGAGTTGAGAACCAGGAAAAATTACTGAGTCATTTATAAAGGTTATACAGGGCCCAAAAGAATCTTTCACAGATTTCTTACATGATTGACTTTAGCAGTAAAGAGAATGGTCCCGAATTCAGAAGCTAGCCAGATAATAATTGAATCTTTGGCTTCTGAGAATGCAAATGCAGCATGCAAGAGAATAATCAGGCCATTAAAAGCAAGATCTGCACCCTTGGAAGATTGGATTAGAGACACGGTTGATGTTGAGGCTTATGACCATGATACTATGTAGATAGGAGAAGCAATTTCAAGAGGTTTGAGGAATGTCAGATGTTTTGGATGTGGAAAGCAAGGACATTTGAAAAGGGACTGTAAACAGGGCATTCTTAGAAACAATGTTTCTTCAAGGAACAATGGCAACAGAATGCCCCTTCCTTCTGGAGTATGCAGAAGGTGTGGTAAGGGAAAATGTTGTGGATATCACTCTATATAAATAAAACACTGATGGCCAGTGACCAGACAGGAAGTATAGGCGGGACAAGGAGAGAGGAGAATTGGGGAAACAGGAAGAAGGGAGAGAGACACTGCAGCCACCGCCAGGACAAGCAGCATGTAAAAACGCCAGTAAGGCACCAGCCATGTGGCAAGGTATAGATTTATAGAAATGGGTTAATTTAAGATATAAGAACAGTTAGCAAGAAGCCTGCCACGGCCATACAGTTTGTATGCAATATAAGTCTCTGCGTTTACTTGGTTGGGTCTGAGCGGCTGTGGGACTGGCAGGTGACAAAGATTTGTCCTGACTGTGGGCAAGGCAAAAAATCTCTAGCTACAGGAAAACACTGGACCAACTAATGTAGATGTAACCGTCTTGTGCTAAATAAAAAACACAGAGCCAATGCAGGGATGAAAGCCCAAGAGGTCAGAGTAATCGCTAAGCAATAAAAGCCTTACCCTTCACTGCCGCTACTGTCCTCCTCAGCAAGAGTACTACTTCCTGTGTATCTGTCTTCTTACAGACTTTCTGTTCTGCCTTCTTATTGGTTGCAAATCCAACCACATGACCTCCTCGTCACTGCCCATCTATACAGACCTCCAGGTCTTCTATGGTTGGTATTGAGATTAGAGGCGTGTGTCTCCATGCTGGTGGTATACTTGAACACACAAAGATCTGCCTGTCATGTGATTAGGATTAAGGGTGTGTGCTACCACTGCCAGACTTCTGCTATGGCTTGCTATTAGCTCTGATCCCCAGGCAACTTTATTTATTAACATACAAATAAAATCACATTTCAATACAAATAAAATATCACCATACACCAGAGTCTCTTAATATCATTTTTTTTTAAATTTAGCACTTTTCTTCCATTTAAATTATCTTTGTATATGAATATACATCTGTACTTGGATGCACAGGTAATACAACCTTTTATTAAGTAGATCTAAATTGTTAATTATCATTTCTGAAGACTGATAATTTAGTATATATCAATTTTGACAGCAGTGAAAATTATATTTTCATTTTGAATTTGTCTAAACAACTTCATGGCTCTGTTGGTCCTCTCAGGCTGTTGAGGAAATTTGCTGTACATTAGTGTCTTTAAACAAGAGAAATTCATTCTTTCAAGGTTTTATATATTAGAAAATCCCCAAAGAAAAGATTGGTAGAACCATGCTCCCCTAGGATGCTCTCAGCAGAGTGTTTCTTTGCCTCCCTCAAGATCCAGTAGTGTCTGGTATTTTTTAAGTTGTGGCAGTATTGGGTCAATTTTCATAGGACTTAGGCTTCTCCACGGCTTCTGTTTTTCTGCATCAACATTTCTATTTTCCGTGATCAGTGGCTTATGGATCATCAGGATCCAATATGAACTCAAAATGATTATGTATGCCCAAACAACACTTTTATATAGCATTGTATTTTGAAGTTCTCAGTGCACATGATGCGGGGAAGGGGGGTGGGTGGGAGGCCCTGTGAAACTCAATGAAGAAACATATGATGGTCATTCATTAAAATCACTCAGCTAGCTGCAACAGATTTATATAATTTCTTCCAAAAGCAAAGAGGTCTGCAGGAGGTGGATATGTGTGGCAATATAGAGGATAACAAATACTCCCCAAATGTCACTCGTGCGTGGGGAGGTGAAGGAAAACATGTGTTTTGCTTTGACAGTGAAATATAAGAAGGCATAAAATTTGTGTCCAGCCAGAAAATCTTGCAGCCTTTGGATTTTCCGTTTGTTTGGAGAGGTGGTACTCTATCAGCCTAGGTGCTTGAATGAGCATGGAATGTGGGGCTCCACAGCTAAAGCAAAACTGAGCAAAAAATAATCCTTGCTGCTTGAGATGTGGGGATGTTTATATCTTTGCAATGTTTTTTTCTTATTGCATGTAATGGGAAAATGTCTCTTGGGGCCAGAAAATATGGCCTTCTTTTCATGCATTAAGTCCATGAAGACATGTGGACATTACATGGACATCTGATTAATAAGGAAGGGTAAAAAATACTCCTTTCTTGACTGTGTAGGATGCTATTGAACAAAATACCACAAACAGGAAGACTTTTAAACAAGATTTTTCCCTTCTCATGGCTTGGAATTCTAAGAACCAAGTATCAGGAATTGATTTTGGGTCACACACTCTTCTTACAGTGTTCTCATCTGCTAGCCTGTGCAGGTTTTTCTCGGCAGTCTTTTTTAATGAAGACATTGATAGCAACCATGCAGACTCTATCTTCATGACTGGGTCACCTTCCCAGAGTTTTGCCACCTGACAGTGAATATCATTTGGATGCATTTCCAGGGAGACATGGGCACTCCGAATGTAACTGCTCCTTAGAAAATTGGCAATGAATTTTTTTTTAAATGTCAAGAAACATTGCTCCAGAATATTCTGACCCAAGTTAGATGATACTGTTGGCTTTGTTGAGAGTTTAAGAATATCAGCTACAAACGTTGACCGACCCTTGTGCTCTCTTCTATTGAGTTTTCATTAATTCTACTAAGAATTACAGAGTTAATGATAATACACTTGGAAGTAAAGTTAATATCGATGTCACTCACATATGGATTCTGAGAATTTTATTAGATAATGCAAATGGCTTTGTAGTTGTTACCATGCATATTTAAGAAAAACAAGTAGGCATTACTGCAATTTAATTGTTGCAGTCTGAAGTCTTTGAAGGAGAATAAGATGGTCTGAATTAGCTGTAAACAACCATTTTGAGGATGATGTATTGTATCTCGCAGCCCAATGTTTTCAGGAGGTAATCTAATCAATGAGAGAACAGTCAAAATTCCTAAGAGGATGACATGAGATGGAATCTCAAGGGGTCTTTTAGTTACTTGTTCCATTACTGTAACAAAATGCCTGGTTAAAGCAACATCAAGCAGGGGTCATTTTGCATCCACATTAGGAAAGGACAACATGATAACAGCAGCTTGAGACTGTTGGTCACATGGCATCAGCGGTCACGCAACAGTGGTCGATGAATACAGGCACTCACCTTGTTTTTACCTTGTTACCAAGTCTGGAACATGAGCTTTTGGAAAGATGCCCCCTACGCTTACAGTGTATCTTCCCAACTCGGCTATCACAGTGTAGAAAGTCCCTCACAGATATGCCCAGAGGTGTGTCCCTAGATGATTCTAGATTTTGTCAGGATGATGATAAATACTAACCATTGCATGCTGAATAGAGATGCACTATTATGCCAATGGCCAGAACTCAAATCATGTGGTTTAAATGAACTGCACATGAAGCTGAGAAGGTTAGTCAGTCCTCTATTGGTGAAGAGATGTGCTTCTCCACTCACAACATAAGTTCATTATATAGTAATCCAGACACCTACCACCACCAACGTCATTAAGTGTAATCCCCTATATTGAAGTTGGCATTCTAACCTTTGTTTAACAGTTTAATTGTTAACCTGATACTCTAAAGTGGAGAAATAGGATGATAGTGCAGATCTGCCTTGCACATCTGATTTCAAGCTGTAGTTTGATCCAGCCTGCTCTGTTGTTATATCATTCAAGACTACATTGGTCATCCTTGTTCTTTGCAGGGACAATGGAGTGGAAATATTCCATCAGCATTAGTTTAGAGAAGACTAAAGTTTCCTAATGATCAGTAAACAGCTTGCTTATGAGTATGGTGAAATCTCATCTGGAAAACTTTAAAATGAAATAGTTTTTCATCTCCTTTTGATGATTCCAAACAAAGGCTGGGAAATAGACTATCAGAAATCCTATAAACGTTTCTTCAGCTTTATCATATAACGTCCTTTGAATGTGTTCTTTTGGTAGGGAGTAGAGATGAGAGAAACAACATAAAAGGTAAGTAACAACCTGGACTTAAGCCAGATCTAGAAACAGACTACAAAATCTGCAACAATAAAACACAAACCCCTCGATTGCTCATTATGCTATATAATTTTCATTGACCTTGTCTGCATCAATTATACCTCAAACACTAATGTTTATCAGATAACTGAAGAAAAAGATCATAATGAGTAATTTTAGAAAAAAAATTAGAAATTAAAGGGTAGAGATATCATGAAATGTTTTGCAGATTGCTGAAAAGAATAAATTTAGACACTCAATATATCACATATTAGATACTGTATAATTACATTTTATTGTTAGTGAATATCAGCAGCTACTCACTGAAAATGAAAAAGGAAACAAGGCATGAAGACAGAGACACCCAATTTGTATCAAAGTCAAATTGCATTGATGCCATTTATTCTTAATATTTGTTCCTCTGTTAGTTTTTATGTTCGTATTAGTACATAACAGTACTCCTGTGTGTGAGTGTTTCAAGCAGGGAGTATGTGGAGGTGAGGGAACAACTTTCAATGTCAGTACTCACCTTCCTCCTTGTCTGAGATGAGGTATTTTTGTTTCTCACTACATCCATCCATCTATGTCTTGCAAATCTTTGGGGGTTATTACATCTCTACCTTCCTTCTTCCTGGGACAGCACTGTGATTATAGATGTGCTGTATCTCACCCTATCTTATCTGGGTTCTGAAGGTTCAGGCTCTGGTCCTCTTTCTTGTGTGGTAAGAGATTACCCACCGAGCCATCATCCAGCCCTAAATTGAAATATTTTGATATTAAGTATCATATATATCATATCACTGCATGTGAAGATCATCTATAGATAAAAAGTGACGAAGATTTCTTCCTTTCATTTCATGTCATCCTGTAAGGAAAATAATGCATATCTACATGTATAATTCTAAATAAAACTACATTGCTGAAATTCCAGCAAGAATCCAACATTAACCAAAATACATATTATGTGTTCTACAGAATATTATGTATTCTAATATTCTAAAGAAAGTCAAAATTCATTGTATCAGCCAGAATTCAGATACTTTGAATACTGGAAACAAATCAGAATCTGTTCCCAAAACAGACTGGTTCTTTTATGATAGAACCATAGGCAGGTCAATTGGATCACATGTGCCCTTGGATGAATTCCAATACATTGTCATAAGGGAGGAAATGCATCACTTTCTTAATGTGAAGAATCCATTATCATACATCTCTGAATGTCAACCTGCAATCAGAGATCTGTCCAGATCTCAGATCTATGGGTGTGATAGGCTCTTCCTTAAACCTTTGAAACTCTTCTTCTTTTTAAAAATAACAGAATTTTGTTTGGGATACAAAATAAGTTTTCCTTTTAAGATCGCAGTGCGTATATCTAAAATGTGATGATGCGAAGTCCAGATTGGAGCAGACAGATTTGAAATAGGTTGGCAAAGAATCAAAGGGATTTTCATGGTTTTGTGATATTGCACTATAAAAATAGCATATGAAAAACTATCATTATTCATCACTTCAGTTAGACACTCTACTGAAATAAGGGCTTGCGATCTTGAAAGGAAACAATGAAGGAAATCTCTGCACACATTTCCTTACCCTCTCAGGGTCAATGATTGAAACTTTATTTCCAGAGCATTTGTAATTTTAATAGTGGGCAACTTTATATGTGTTATGAGGGGGTCATTGCCTTGTCTACCAAACGTTTTTCATTCACTTTTATCAAGTACTGAGACTTCGTACTTTACCAGCTGACTGTGAGTTGGGGATGTGTGAAACCTTGCTCCAATATAGTGAAGATAAAGCCTCACCAAAGAGCTGTGAAATACTTCTAGGTGATTTGAAGGACTTCAGATTAATTTGAAGTTTTTTACAAACTAGAAATATAAACTTCTGTTTCACAAAACTTTATTATAGGGTATTTTCTAAAATGATGTATACTGGGAAAGTTTTGAAGCAATGGGAGGCCTGATGCTGGGCAGTAGCAGGTCATGGGTCCTTGAGGGCTGACATATTCCTGGGGATTCCAAAAACACGTATCAGATGTACCAGTATTATCCAGCTCTTGTTTGACTCCACTCCAACTTCTTTTCTGATCCCACTGGTCATTTTTTAATGCACCAAATGGTGGTCTCTAACTTCCTGTGACAAACACACACACACACACACACACACACACACACACACACACACACACACACACACACACAAAACTGAGAACACTGGAGATAATACACGCCTATACGTACAATGCCAGGGACTCCTTTGTATTTAGATGTCCATAGTAAAAGAGAAAAAGCTCCAGAAAACATTCCTATTCACTGCCTTGTGGTACAAGGAACAGTCATCTAACATCGACAGCAATGCTGGAGAACAAAGGATCTTTGATGCTAACTTTGCTGTGAACTGTGCCATAGTAGCAGGAACATTCATGTTCTCAGTCAAGACACATGCTTATTGTATGGTGTCATGCAGGTTCTCTACACAACACAGGGGCATGTGTAGCTGTAATCCTAATGATAACCTTCTGGACATCACTCTGATGTACCTAAAAAACAAAGGATCTGTATGAATGTTATTTAAAGGAAAAACTGGAGTAATAACCCACACTTGCATGCTAAATAAGCAACAGTAAGGCATCCTTAATCAGAAATTCAATATGGATTAGATCAAGGCCAAGAAAAGTCCAAATCATCACTTTCTGCAAGATTTCACAGGAACTGGAGAGATCACATTACAATTAAACTTGATGTGCTTTTAGTGAACAACTATGAAAAAAAATGGATTATTTGCTCCAGGATTTTTTTTCTTCCTTTGTAGGTAAACAACAGTCTTTAAAACCCGAGTCTTGTGGTAGAAGTTGGAAATTCAGTTTTAGCACAAAAGGAGCAGGAGAAGTATGGAAGGAGGAGGAAGGAAAGAAAAGAAAATTGTTTCAAAATTGATCATTAACGAAACAGTTTTAAAGTCAAAGGCTGTTCAGATGGATTTATTTCAATGTAATTGCCTCAGCATACAATTCCCTTAAACCAAATTTGAACAAAATATATGGGTCATTACCTACACTAAGACACCAGTCGATTAAGACAATGTGTAAAAACTCCTGACCAGACTGGAATGACTTGCTTACTTCTTCGTTATTTTTTTTTTTATTATGTTCTAGCTTTCTCCAGAAAGATTCTGAGAAAGACGAGTATGAGAAAATCTTATTCCTCTGAAATAAATTGGAAATTTCTGATCATAATCAATTCATTTTGAGATAGTCATTAATACCTATCAATATATAATGAGTCCCATATATATGTAGAGTTCACTTGTTATATGGATTTCTACCCTAGAAGACAGGAGGAAGTATTGGGTAGATGTTTACCAACCCATTCTTCCTGGTTCCCAAACATACTCTTCCTGACTCTTGAGTGGTTTTATAGGTTATTTAAAGAACAGCTCTTGTAGTAAAATGAAAAGTAGTTAAATGAAAAGCCATAAGAAAACTTCCAAATGGAATGTGCCAATGTTATCTTTTCCCAGATCTTTCTTAAAATTAAGACCCTTGTTAGTTTATTTGATTTTTGAATTCCTGAAGAATTTCATTATGGGAATTATGTTTGCTGCGGGGCGGGGGGGCGGGGGCGCGGAGAGTTTTGTATCCAGGAGCAATATAGTCCTGGAGAGATTAGAGGAGGGGTTTTTCTTGTGTAGAAGAACAAGAAAGATTTTCTTTTTTCAATTCTTGACTTAAAACCTAGCTCAACGTCTGAATTGAAAACTTTATAGGATTATCAACTATTTTCCAGCATCCTGAAGAGATGACGGCTGTTAACCCAGAGCATTTGGGGATTTTTCTTGGCCCTGGGGTTATCTAACATAGAACCCTTCTGCTTTTATTTATTTTGAGTGGGGAGGGGGTGATGAATTGAATCATGTAAACTTGTTTCCCCCCCCATGATTTCTTTTCCCAATATGGTGCTAACTGGGAGTCAATACGTGAAGAAATTCAAGTGATTTAATTTAAGCCCTCTAAAGTGTTTTTTTTTTTTCCTTGATGGTTAAAGCCTGTAGTTCAAAACTGCTGAAATGACCTTTGAAGCTTCCTGAGAAACATGACTTAGCTCAGACCTTTGCCACAGCTCTACTGCTATCTTCAGCAAGGCAGCTGGAGTGCCACGAGAACCCTAACTGCTCGCTTAAATGTCGTTGGCCATTTGGGGGGTAGGGTGGGGAACACTGGATTTCGCATTATAATAAGCAAAGGAGAACTAAGTTCAGAGGAGGCAGCAAAATACATCCCACCAAACAAAAGGCTCCTCAAACGTCCTCAAATACAATCTCTTTCCTAATATTTTCCAGTAGGGGGAACTAAAGACTCGCCAAGCAGAGGCTCGCTCTGCTCAGGGACCCGCGTGAGTTCCTGTCAGAAGCTTTATAGTCACCTGAACAAGCATCAAACAGCTACCAGGCAGGCTGTGATCACACGTGGGCCCGGCCACACCGACCACGCCGGGACACCTTTAGACTAGACAGAGGCATCCGTCTGATTTCAAGTGGCGCTCCCTAACTATTTCCAGCCCTAATGGAGTTTTTCCTTGGAGTTATCGTGTTTGGGCTGAAACACCGCTCTGGAGCTTCTTTCTGTTAGTCCTGTTGGCTTATCAGCATTCTTAAATCAGAGCCTGCTTTCCGAATTTTCTTTTCGAGGTGCTAGGGAGGGCGAAGGCCCTAGAAAACCACTTCCTCCAAGTCCTTTGATCCTGGACCTCCCCTGTTCCTAGAGTCTTCTGCAGAACTCTTTTATCACAAAGTCCCGAATTACGCTCAGTGTTGGGAGGTCAGAAGGCAACCGTGCAACATTAGCGGGATGCCAACCCTTCCCCTCTCTCCTCCTCTTGGGGATTCCGCTGCTAGCCATAGATCTTGGCTAAAACAAGCCTAAAGAGGTTAGAGAAACCCTATCCCCAAACACACACACACACACACACACACACACACACACACACACACACACTTTTTTTTGGCCTGATTCACTTACAACCACATAGGAAGTATGTACACAAAACCTTTCTACTCCAATAAGTGCTTTTTCACCCCCACTCGTGTCCTTCCTGTTGGCCAGCTTCTCCTTTCTACTACAAAGTGTGTGTGTGTGTGTGTGTGTGTGTGTGTGTGTGTGTGTGTGTGTGTGTGTCGGTGTGTGATTTTAACGGGTAATGAGGCTGTGCCCGGGGTCCTGGAAGATCATCTTTTTCTAGAAAAGCTCTTGTGCAGCTCCAGCAGACGGAGCGATGAATAATTAGGAAGGGCTTCCATGAAATCACTCACCGAGAAAATTACCTGCCCATTAAACGGGCCGCGTGAGGAGCGGGAGGCTGGAAGCCCACCTCACCCCTCCCGAGGAGGGAGGGAGAGGGACACCCGGGAGGCTCCTGGAACGGGAAAGAGTTGATGGCTAATCGCAGTCCTTCCCAGCCCGCAGTGGCTCCACATTGGTTCATTTCCGTCCCCCCCTAAGACTCATCGCCTGCCCGATTACCCCTGCTTCGAGGACCCAGGGGCGAGCTGTCGCCCCTTGTAAGGGAGGGTGACCATCGGTGGTGGTGATCTGGGTGCACCCCTCATCCTCCACCCCCTCCGGGGGACCTGATCCGAACAGCGCTTTCCTCCCCTCCTCTCCTGCTTCCCCGCCTTGCCTCCTCCGAGTCCTTCCAGCCCTCGGCAGCTGCTGGAGGAGGAGGCGGACGCAGCGCAGCCTCCGCCGCCGCCGAAGCAGCGGCTGCAGGGGAAGGGGCTGGAGGCAGGCTTGCTGCTCGGAGGCTGGACCACACGCTAGCATCCTCAGGGCTCCCAGGTCCGGGGATCCCTAGTCTAGCGGTGCTCGCCCACAGCAGCTGGACGCTAGCTCGCTCCGGGGCGGCCCCTGGGGGTGGCGGCGGCTTCAGCCCAGCCCCTCCCTCTTCCCTGGCTTCCTCTTTTCGCCTCCCTCCTCGCTCCCTCACCACGTAGGAGTTCCCATTCTCCACCCGAGCCGTCCTGCTTTCCCCCCTTTCCTGCCTTTTGGAAACCAGAGACTCCGAGGGAGGCGACCGGGCGGCAGAGGAGAGGGCCGGCTCACAAAGTGCTGCTTTGACACATCCTTAGGATGGAAGTTAAGTGAAAACAAAACAACACAAAACAAAACTCCGCGAAGTGTTGCTGCTACGGAGAAGGAGACCTGGGCGGGCAGAGGAAACCCGGTGGGCAGGCCAATGGTTGTTCCGCAGCGCGTTGGCAAGTTTGTGGAACACTTTCTAGGAATTAGGTCTTTTTTGTCCCCCGTCATCTTGACTTCTGAAGAAAGAACTTGTGTTTGGATTGCAATGGAGTCTAAGGAGACAGGGCTAGAAGCACGTGAATAGTCCCGCCAGCTGGGCTGAATTTGTGGGAATTTCGGAAGCCAGCCTGTGGAAGTAAAGCAGCTCTTGGAGTCCCTTGGGTTCATTCGGATGGCTCCTAACGTGTCCCGTGTCAGAACTCTTCTTCACCAACAGCTTCTGGTGTTGCCATTTTGCTCTTCTTGACCTTAATTAATCTCTAGGAAAGTCTAAACTTCGGACCTACCTCTTTTTTTGATACTTATTTTTGTACTTCTGCTCTCTGGGATTGGTTTCTTAAACAATCTGGATCCTTTTTCATATGTCAAAATGAGTCCGCTGATGTTTACACTACTATTGCTCTTTGGATTTCTCTGCATTCGGATTGATGGTGAGTTAAAACCCCTCTTTCTTTCCGAGGTTGTTGTGGCTTCTAAATAAAATGTCAGTGTGGTTGGGAGTATGTTTTGGCCATGCACAAGCTCTTCGGGGGGCAGAGGTTCTGAGTCTTTTGTTTCTAACCTGCTGCCAGTGGAACATAATATAGTCACCTATTGTTGTTATTGTAATTAATTAATTGAGGAGTTTTACAATAAGTGATGGACTCACAGCTTAGAAGAATAACTGTTAGAGACAATGTCTTGAAAGAGCCCAGCATGACTGTGGCCACTCTCTATTTGGTATTTGTTCTGGTATCTAAACTTTGGCTTAGGCATTCAGCGGCAGAACTAGAGTAGCTGATAACTTCCAGGTGCATTCAATGAGTAGGGATTTGAGACTGGGCATCTCAAGGTTCAAAGTGTATCACCTGTGTGGCGGTGAATGCTATCCCGGCATGAAATCAGAATGAAGGATTTAGATCCCAGCGAGAAAACTGTCACAAGTGGGACTGGGCGAGGCTCCAGGAAGGAGGCAGTATCCACTATGGGCTGGCTGCAAGCTGGGAGCCCTCAGCCAGGTCCCCAGTGGACCAACACAATGGGGACCTGGAACAGGTGCTGTAGGTGTCTTCCGCTAGGCTGAACCACTCTGTCAAGCAGACAGGTTTTTACCTCTGGTTTTCCTGTCTTTTGTTCAGATTCAGTTTCCGGGGCTATCCTCAACTAAATGTCTGGTTCTTGGGAGATTATCACAAAATCCTTGTGTAGCTGTTTGAATGAGAAGGGTTAATAATTGTGAACATATTATGGGTTTGTTCTTTGAAAGTAAAATGAAAATATTTGGAGTTGACTTCTAGAGACATTCATTTTTATATCAATGGCAAATGTTATTACCCCCACCCCAGGAACTGAGCTTGGAAATAATTTCGAATTCTAATTATTGTGCTTATAAAGACTCTTAGGTATATTAATCCAAATATTTAAGACATTAAGATAACATGTTGCTACATAAACTTTCCTTTGAATTCATTACTTGGGACATTGCCTAGTATTGCCCATCTGTAGGAGCTAACTTTGTGTCTGCAAGCTACTGTACAGAACCTAGGAACAGACTCAAAAGGAAGACTATCTGTAAACACAAGGCAATGCAGATGAGCTTGCCTACTGTCAAGTGGCTGTTTTCAGTTGCAGAATGGAATACATGAGTTCACGACCCCCACCCTCCCCAGTGATAGAGATCTGGGAGGGGTGCTTGTGTGCACATTTCTCTCCTTCCCTGAAAAGTTGTAGAAGCTTAGGATTTGATCACTATGAGGGACATTGTGGTAATTTCTACAATCATATCTAGAATCATTATTCATGCATTATCATTTCTAACAGGTTCACTTTTACCATACATGGGTATCATCCTGACAAAAAGGTTTATAGATTCCAAATACGTTTGGTTATTGTATTAGGACTTTTGTATAGCAATGTATTTATAAACTATGCATTCAACTATAAAATTAGCACCATTTAAAAAGATCAGATTCTCCAGGAAGAATACACTTAAATTGCTCAGTGGAAGTGACAGAGGAAATCTGAAAAGCTTGGTGTTACAGAATGTAATTAATGTACCAAGGTGTTTGGAGATGTATGAAACAAATGCAATTAACTAGTGTGCTGGAACAGCAGCAGTGACATATTTTCTCTCTCCCTCCCTCCTTCACTCCCTCTGTCCCCCTCCTGTTGGTTTTATCCTTCTCTTTCTTCTTTCCATGTTTCTCTTGCATATCCTCCCCCCCCCCCAATCTCTTTCTGCCTCCTCCTCCTAATTTTACTTCTCTGAAGATGTGTCTAGAACCTTTGTTCTGATTTTCCATAATAAACTACGGAGGCAGTTTTTGTGTCAGGACCATCTGCAAGAGAGTTCATAGTAATAAAATGAAAAATGCCTACAGGTACAACACTTAAGACCGAAGAGGTGATGTTAAATTTCATCTATATAAAATCTGCTGGGTCAGAATCAAAAGCAATTATAGACACTCTTACTGAATTTACACGTAACCATACATTTGACATTGAGTTGCCTTTGGGTACTTCAGAATGGTGACAGCTCTTCCATGGGGATTGTTGAAAATTTGGGATGTGGACAATACTGCCCTCTAGGCTGTTTCAAGGCTTGGGACCCTGCAATCACATATCCAATGAGGAGGCTGGTGTACAGAATCTCTAAGCTCTCTGCCCTTCTGGATTCTGTGATATTTATTTACTTTTTGTCCTTCTTGGAGCTGTGGGCTTATTTTCCACATGAATTTCAAATTTAGAGAAGCTTGTACCATTCCAAAGATATACTGACTATCCTTGTGCTCAACATAGAAATTAATTTTATTCAGTGACAAATGATACATAGATTTGCATTAAAATTTGCTTTGTGGGTTATTTATATGTGCATTTTTATAGTGCATGAAAAAATGCTAGAGTTTTGCTTCCTCATAGAAAATATGTGTTAATATTATTTATGACTTTTCAGAATCTTTTCCCTATAACAAGCCATAAAGAATAAATATTAAATTAGTTGAAAACTGCAGATGAACTTTTAAAAAAAATCTTTGATGTGAAGGTTTTATTTTATTTGAAACACATTAATAGCCATATGGAGGTTTTGCTCACTGTAATATGGAGTGTGTAATGAGGTTAGCCTTTGTTTAGTAGATTCAGTTTTTAAATAATAGTAGTTTTCAGTCAGTTATAGGGATATAATTTGAATGACTGCAAGATTTTAAATTATAATCCCATCCCATATATCATTTTGGTATTTTTACAAATCTTCTGAAAGGTGTTTTTACAATGATAATGATTTTCTCTTCTTTACTCCTTACCTATTCTTAAATGAAACGACACATGTGGTATTTGGGGAGATAAAGATAATGTGTATGAGCAGTGCAGATGCATACTCTCATATAGGTTTATACGTTTTGCTAAAGTGCTCCTTTCAGTAATGGGCTCATTATCGTAGCCATATGTAGCCCATTTCAGAACTTGAATTGCATATAAGTAACCTGAAATTTGTTCTTATAGCTAAGCAGTAATATCACATTTGAATTGGCTTTGTTTGGATAACCTTTGATGCTATGCAACATGTGGACCATAAACCAAAAAGGATTGCTTAGAACATTAAACAAGAAAATCTTAAAGTAAAAGTCATGATTATACACAGACAGAAAACCCAGTTCTTGTCATTTGACTCCTGGGCAGCTTGTAAAAATAGCATCTTTGACAGTAAAAATATAGATAAGTAAGGCAATGACTTAAATGTGGATATGTATGTAGTGGGACATGGGCTCTCTCTCCCTGTCTTCCTCCTTCTCTTTCTGCCCCCCATGGTATATATGGGTATGTATGTGTGTGTGTGTATGTATTTAGAAATATATGTTTATGAAGTCCATGAAGCAAGAGATAAATTTACTTCCCATAAGCAATTCGGATTTTGAACAATATTTGTAAAAAGGGGGACAATTGATTCTTCTTACTTTCATTCTTATTTTTCTTCTCTTCTGCTTTCTTCTCTTCCCTTCCCTTCTCTTCCTTCCTTCCTCTCTCCCTCCCTCCCTCCTTTCCTTCCTTTTTCTTTTCTTTCTATTTTCAACATTATAAAGGTGTTAGAGACATTTGAAGAGTGAAGAAGATTGTTGAGAGTCTTTATTAAATAAATAATTGATCAAATGAGCATCTAAGGGTGTGAAATTAATAGTTGTTGATCTTAGATATATATAACGTTGGTTTAAACATCCTCACCTTTCTTTAAGTAAGCTGTATAAATTTAAATAAACTTGCTATGTACATATACTATATTTTTCAAACTTAGGCAAACTGAAGTTCCAGATCTGAGTTCAAGCAGAAATGGAAACATAATATACCATTTTATAGAATTATTTTTAAATAACAGAATTGTGATGTCTTTTCCAGTTTCTCCAGGTACAGGCCTTTCAGTCTCAATCAGTATATGACATGGTATTAATTTTCTTCTTAAAACAACATTGAATGAAGAGTGACTGGATGATTATTCTCTTTTTAGGAGAAAGTTTTACATACTTTTTTGTTCAGTTTTTTAGCAGGGTGCTATGCAAACATGGATATGTAACATCATCTGTGGAATGTACTATACCTACCCCAACGACCTATCTATAATTCAAAATAGCGTTGAAGACACTGGGCCTCAGTCTTTAGTGTTTTCTTCTTCATTTCAGCCACTCCTTACAATCTTTCATCTCATCCATATTTATGCTCTGAAAATGCCTCTAAAACTGCCTAGTCATTTCACAGAAGAGTTGGAGATCATTGAGGATTCATCTTAATGTGTCTGCACACAGCCTATCGTCTGTGCCTAGAGCAATGCTTGCCAGGTCCCTCTGACTATGTGGCATCTTGGCTTAATAACTACTGATACTAGAGCAAACTCAGGCCCAAGATAGAACATGTCCATTTTGTAGTTGTTCCCATCTCAGTAAATGGCGTCATTATTTACATTTTTTTTCATGATCAAAGCAATGAACCATGTTGACTCAAAGCAGTGAACCATGTTAACTTGTTCGCTTAGCTCACAACTTGCTTCTTATAAAACCATTGAAACAGCCTGATTTGTGATTTCTTTCCCCTATCCAACTTATTATGAACCATTTTAAATACATACTAAGTTGAAAAAAATTTCAATGAACATCAAAGTTTACCCTGATTCTGTAATTATTCTGCTTTACCTACTAACTTATCAGTTTTGTTAAGTATCCCTTCATCTGACCATTCCTAATTCTCCTTACCTAACCAATGGGACCTTTAATACACATGTAAATGAGATGTGTAATTTCCTGTAGCTCTCTGCTCATGGCTTCCACTAGGCCCGGCACTAAAATATACAAGACTCTGTGAGTTCAGTCTTTTACCTATAGGACGCCAATGGTTCATATTATCTATCTAGAATATAGATTTCGAACTTTGGGGGAAGTCATTCAGCTGACTCAAGGTCTTTGTATTTGATCTTTCCTCTTAAGAAAATGCCATTATCCAGATCTCAGTATTGGCAAAGTTTCTCAATTATTTAATAATGTTATTACTCAATATCTTCTCTTTGGAAACACATTTGTGTAAAAAAAACAAAACAAAACAAAAACCTTTCCATTACTAAAATAAATAACTGATATAATCAAGATAGAAAGAGAAGGGGTATATTTTGGACTTAGAATTTTGGTGGTCTCCATCCTGGCTGGTAGGCCCCAGTGTTCTGGGCATGTAAGAAGGAGAACTTCATCAGCAACAGGGGTGATGGCAACACTGCTCATGTCATGACCAGAAAGCAAAATATGAGAAAGAGAAAGTGCTGAGGTCCCACTATAACATCATACAAATACCATCCAATGTCCTCACATTTGACCCCACCTCCGGAAGCTCCCTCCAGATCCCAAGTGTGCCACCTTTGGGGTCTTTGGAGGATGTTTAAGTAGCTGTCGGATGTCCTATCTAAAATTTATCCTTTTGAAATACCATTTGGCTTCCCCCTTTACCTGTCTTAAAATATGTTTTCTACAGCTCACCTCCAGTTGGAGAAGAATGTGTGTGTGTCTGTAATTGTCTGCATTTTAGGCAATGTAATGGGTCTGACATTTTAGCAGGCCTCTGCAAGCTAAAAACTAAGGGTGCTATGCTTACAGGAAATCCATCAAAAGATGTGAGGTCCTCTAGTCATAGATGATGCACTGTGTTAGTCATGCCATGGTATGGTGTGTGATTTCAAGTTTTTTTGTTACTTAGTTCTTAAAAATCCTAGGGGAGGGGGCCAGAAAGATGTGGCACACATAGTGGCTTAGCCCCGCTCTGAAGAACTCTGAGCTTGGAACCTGAATATTTCATAATGGCTAATAAGATAGCTGGTATTACTTTTGCCCCGGAGGGTGATACTATCTTCATTATATTGATTCTAAACACATTTACCTTACATCTTCATGGGAGACTATTGGCACTTTCTAAGGCCTAGGAGTGTCCTTCCAATAAATAGTTTTGAATACAGTTTGGAAGAAGTCAGGAGTTAGTGCCTCTGCAAGGAAGACAAGCAGACACAGGAGACACTAACTTGTTCTGCCAGAAGTTAATAAGTATAGCCAGACATTGGCTTGTTTGTCACCAGACTCCTGCACTAAGCCCTTATGCCAGGGGCTTAGCTTTGACTGTCATGTTTACCAGTGTACATGACTTCAATGCCTAGAGCACTGAAGACAGACAGTGCATAGTCAAATATTTGTTGAATAAATGAAAATGTGCTTATAGAGTGCTTTTGTGATGCTGAGTTTTATAACATGGCCCAACACAGGAAATACTTACAATAAGAAGTGTGTGTGTGTGTGTGTGTGTGTGTGTGTGTGTGTGTGTGTGTGTGTGTGTACGTGTACATTGTAAACTATAGAAACTGGCTAATAAAGTTATCAAATATTCTTATTAACAGAAGTGATATGATTTCTGGCGACTCAGTATTATGCTTTCTGCTTGGTAAGAGATACAGAATTAACTATTTTCTCTAATATACCCTTTTTTCTATCAAGCAAAATGTGTTTTCTACAATGATTACCACAGTCCTCTTCCTTTCTTCCCACATGAACTGACAGACAGACAGTACATAGTCAAATATTTGACTTGCTTAACATAGCACTGACTGATATTCCACTAAGGGCCATACACCACCACTTTCCAGGGACTCTGACTTTTGTGATGACATCTAGTCCAAGAATTGAGACTTTTCTGTGCATTTAATACATGCTTCAAAATCTATAAAACATTACCAACAAATGCAAACGATTGCTTTAATTTGTAAGTAGAATCAAATAGATAAATTCTAAAATTAGCCTCCAAATATACAATCTGGAATAATTGTAAAAGATTATTAAAAGAAGCTAAAAAGTATTATCATCCATGATACAAGTTATCCTGCTTTACTTACAGTTGCCATGACCAAGGGCCTGTTGTCAATAGATGCTAAACTGATATATGATTGGGGATTTAACAAGTAGTGTTAAATGTGTTATTATGTGTGAATTTGTGTGTATGTGTGTGTGTGTGTGTGTGGTACACCCATTTTAAGATGATGCGGTATAGAGCGTTTGTATGTGTAGACCAGGAGACAGCTGTGGGAGTCGCTCTTTCCTTCACTGCCTCTATCTTTTGAGCCATCTTGATATTCAGTCTAGATTTAAGACAATATTTCAAAGAAGTCTTAACCGGAAAATTCATTTCAAACCTCAGATAAGGGCTGAAATAGATACTCTCTAAATTTGGTCTGTATATATTTTCCATAATTAGTCTCATAGAGATGCATTCCCATATGCCATAAAACTTCTGATGGAGGCACAATGTTTGGTGATTTTAGGCATAAGTTCAGAGTCGTACAGCCTCCCTAGGATCTAATTTTAAAACGATTTTCACCCTAGAAAAAAACCGTTTGTCTTCTTCTTTTTTACTGCCCCTTCTTCTAATGCAGACAACCATTGCTCTTCATTTTGGTTCTGTAGAATTGTTTTTCTACTTTGTACACTCAAACAGTCATGGTAAACATATTTTGGGCTGGATCTAGAGGTGCACTCCTGTGTTCAAGAGGCAGAAGCAGAAGAATCCTTGTCAATTTGACACCATCCAGGACTACACATAAAACACACACACACACACACACACACACACACACACACACACACACACACACACAAATATTTTATGACTAATTTCTTTTCATAATTTTTTTGTTTTACATTTTAGTCCAGATTATTTTCCTTTTTATTTTTCTTTCATACATTACTTCTCTACTGCAGCCATCCCTTCCTCTCTCTCCCAGACCCTCTCCCCACCATCCCTCTCCCACAGATCCACTCCTCCCCCTCTTTCCTTCCAGGGATATCAACGGAACATGGCATTGCATGATATTTTCATTTCACTACTAGTTCCCTTAGCATAATATTTTCAAAAGTTACCCATATTGTAGCATATATTAGGATTTCATTTCTATATTGCTAATAATATTCTATCTCATTTATGTTTCGTCTTATTTGTTGATGGAGATTTGGGTTGTATAATATGCAGTGATTTTTGCATATGAATTTGCTTTATTTAACCTAGAGTGAAATTGCTTGCTTATACAGTAATTCTACCTTTTTGAGGAATTATGATATTATTTTCCAAAGAACTACTACTGCCACATTGTCACCAACAATGCATGAGCTAAATATGTTTTATTTTAACAAAATTATTGAATGACCAATATGGGCTGGATTTGAAGATTTGAAATGAAACAATTTTATTATAATAAGGTCTTATATTCAGTATTCTGAATTTTGAATTCTACTTGTAATTTTGGCCTTGTAAGTGCTCTTCAATTACTGTGTGGACTTTTACACATTTAGTTAATAAAAGTGAACTTGCCACTTAGTGTGATCTAACAAATATAAAATGTAGATCATGGAATGATAGAATCAAAGAGGGAGAAAACTCATTGCAAATACATCACATTTCTCCTCATATTTGGACACATGGGGACCCAAAGCTCAGAAAATATATGTACTTTGTTATAATAACATTGACACATGGGAATCAAATTGAAGTTTAGAGACTCAAGAATATTTTGATCATGTGTTTTCTGAACATATCAATAAGCTAGCTTGACAGTATTGTGGTTAGTATTTTATGCAACACATGCCTGCCGGGTGCTGATTTATAGACAATCCAACTTGCTGGACTCATTGAGAACCACAAGAGCCCGCTAAATCAATTCTAGAGTCTTCTCCCTCTTAGATTATATGTATTTTTTATGATCTACATTTTATATTTTTAAAAAGTCTCTGCTAAGTGTCAAGTTCACTTGTGTTAACTGAATGTGGAAAGCTTTATACAGTAATTGAAGAGAACTTACAAGATCGAAATTACAAAAATACTTCAAAATAGTGAAGAAGAGGACTTAAAAGGATGGTCCACCAGTCAATAGGTGAAACAAAAGTAGTGTCTGATGATTGGTCTTTGAAGATACACCCAATGGGTTGTGTGAACTCCAAGAAGAAATGATATGATTTCTACCTGGTACAGTATGAGAAGTGTCACCATAAAGAAGTCATTTAACATGTGGACTTTACTGGGGAGAAAATAAGAAACTACATTTCAGAAAAAAAGAGAAAGGAGAATAGTATGGGTTGGACAGAGGTTTCATTAGGAGAAGCAAAGAGTTTAGCTTAATTGCAAGGCAGATTGTCTAAAGGCTTTTTATGATTGTCCTAATGTTACTATCATAGATTCTTTTTTTTTTTCCTTTTGGTTTTTCAACACAAGCTTTCTCATGTAGCCCTGGCTGTCCTGGATCTTGCTCTGTAAACCAGGCTGGCCTTGAACTCACAGAGATCCACCTCTGCCTGCCTCCCAAGTGCTGGGATTAAAGAAGTGTGCCACCACCACCCAGCTCAATCATAGATTCATATGAGGAATAAATGAATATATATTGAACAATGACATATGAACAAAAAAATTATATGAACAATCCTCTGATGGATGCCTTATATTTTATAAAAGTCATTTATAAAAGTCATTACTTCAAATGATCACAGTTTATTATTATATTATTATTCCCTTGCTTATATAAACAAGGAAATAACTGAAAAGATTTTAGCTCTCAAACACTAGCTTTGAGCTTCATTGCGGACACATTCACAATATATTTCTTAAGATTTTTTTGTAGCATGACCCTTCAGACAACTTACGAGAATTTTTGTTGTTACTTGAGTGGACTCATCTGTGAACACACCTCTGCAACTGTGACGGGCATGCTATGACATGGGTTTCTATTGCATCATCTGCTGATCACAGAATGCTTAGCATTCCCAAGTGAATAGTGTTATGACAGAGAGGGGGGAAAATAAGGTAGGCATCCTACAAACAACAATCTTTGTTAACCAATATTATATGATGGTATAATACTGTTGTTTGTTTCATGTGGATTTACAGTTTACATTTATATTTTAATATTTTTACCTACTGTTTATGGTTTTACCTACATTTATGACTTTAAAAAGTACCATGGGGATAAGTCTTATAGAAGAAAAAAAAAACACTGATTTTTAAATAAATGTAGCTTCTACATTGAGTTTCCTTTTTTTTTTTTCTAAATCACATGTCTTTCAGGCAGTAGAGATGTGGATTTTAGAATCATTTTACAGTTATCCTATGTATATTTGCATAATTATGGGTTGTGTGTCTTAGGAAAGATGGTCTAAATAACACAAAATATCTTTACCACTGAGGAAGGGACTGAGCTAGTTTTTCTCTTACTAATTGTTTGGATTCTTACAAAACAAACAAAAGCAAAACCAACCACAACAAAAACCAAGAGCTTTGACTGTCCATTCTCCAAGTCCTCTTTCCATCTTAGATTCTTTTATTTACATCTGGCTGAGTACATTTAGGCTAAATGGTTTTAAAGAAGGAAAAATTAGACTAGGCAATACCCATAACTGTAACCTTACTGTCCATATAGTACAGTTGTGTTCTGTTGCCCAAACTATGTGTATTTCATGCCTGTGTTTTGGTTTGGATGGAGTGATGCATTTATACACGTGGAAAATGGGCAAATATTCCAAATCTGTCATCTTCTTTCAATTTCTCTCATTACTAATAACTGGCTTTATATAGTTTTTTTTCTTATGAATAACTGGAGTTTTAAAATTGGAACTAAGAAAGGCAATGAGCGTTCCTGACCTTGAGAACTGAAACCCTATGCAACACGGTGGTTTTAGCAGACATTTTTAAATTTCTGTGGCTACAATTGACGTGTGATATCTTTCCCTTGTTCTTGGTCACGAGCCTTTTAGAAATTAGCTAATGATCATGGGATACCGCTCAGGGATTCTGTAACACTGCATTCAAATTCCAATAACAACCACCAACTTAAAAACAGTCTGGAATATAAGGGGTCTGCCCAAAAGTTCTGCCATGGCTAGAACTAATTAACATGTCCATATGTACCATGAAAAGAGGAGAGCTTTTGAATTAGAGACATCATTATTTTTTTCTTTTAGAATGTATAAATTTTTATAAATCAAGGTCAGAGGTTAAAGCTTTATGATATATGTTCCCAAGTGCTAGCAAATGGTACAATATGGTTAAAATAATTTGTTGAGATGTGTGAAAATTAGAATGTAATTTTCAAAATTACATTAAATTAAGGGGAATTTAAGGGGAATTTAGCAGCAAGCCATTTTGCTTGAGGACTTTAAAGTGAATGTCTGCATGTTGCCAAATAGCAGTGTAGTAGTTACTGAAAACCAAGCACACGAGGACATTGTTGAACCACTCAATTAGAGAAGACATTTCACTTTTCCATATTTGCACACAATAGCCTGTGTGTTCAAACATTCACATAAATACCATCAATAGGAACTTTTCTGAAACAAATTCCATTTTATCTTACTCATTCTTGTTATAGGTAACAGGAGAAACTGAATACAAAAGAGAAATTTGTGAATTTATCTGCTTAATACTTTTAGGTTTTGAAACAGGGTTTCATGGTTTTGTTTAATCAGGCTAGACCTTAATATGTGGCCCAGACAAGCCTTCAATTCAAGATGATCCTCCTGCCTTAGCCTCCAAAGCACTAGATATACAGGTGTGTCTGGGTAGAATGTAACCCTATAAAAAGAAATACCAGTACTGGGATATAAGTTGATAGACTGCTTTCATAGCATTCATAGAACTCCGGGTTTGATTCCCAGTATAAACTGGGTAGTGCTATATGCTTGTTGAAAAGGTAGAGATAAGAATATGGGATGTTCTACATCATCATCATCTATTACACTGGGCATTTAGGGCAACCTGGATTAGAAACTCTTGGCCGTCATAAAGAAGGAAAGGAAGGAAGGAGTGGAACTCGGCAAACAGGGCAGGTGTTATAACACTGATGAGCAGTGTTCATGCAAAATGGAATTTGAAAAAAAAACAAAAAAAGAACATTTCCTTTGATGGTGCCAAAATGGTTTCTCTCACTGTGTTTTGGTTTTCATTGTTATTTTTTAGAAACAGGGGTCTCAAGATCAAAGATGGACTGAAGCCCACTATATAGCTCAGGATGGCCTCAAACTCATGGAGATCCACCTGCCTCTAACCTCTTGAATGCTGAGATTAAAGACATGTGGCACCTTGAATATTCTGCATTTTTTACAACCTTAATTTTGAGTTGAAAACCAGCAATGCAAAAATATTCAGGTTGTGCATGAGCCCTGTGCTTCCAAATATTGAAGCTGGCATTTGACCTCTCCTCCTCAAGGCATGGTCAGTGTGTTTGGTGACATTATCATTTAAAAAAAAAAAGAAATATGATAACAAGTATACCAGAAGTGTTTTTCCAGGTTCTCATGAAAATGTGTGAGCTGGAAGTAAAATATACTCTCAAGTGTTTTCATTCCCATTTTTGTGATTTGATAACCTGGGTGATATCAAATGTTAATGTGATATGAAAGAGAAAAAAAACCCACAGTATATGGGTACCTATTAGGGGGTTATAAATATAGCTTTTTATGTCAAGACACATGGATATAAAATAGGAATAAAAGCAGTTGTTTGAGGCCTACCCATCTCTCATAATTTGACAGACCACTTACGGTTTTAAAAGAAAAATTTCCAGGTTCAGTTGTGTTCTTGTACATTTCTGTGAGATTCTAATAGCTGTGAAGGTTATGCATTAGAAATTTTGAAATTTTCTAGATTCTTGTTGGTGTCGGTTATACATCTTCTTATGTTGAATTTAAATTCCAAGCTAACTTAACTTTTCTCGTTTAAATCCTTTTAATCAGGGACTGAACATAGCACAGAAATAAGAAAACCAGACAAATGCGTTTATAGGCTGAATGCTGCCAGGATTCAATTCTAAGCTTTGTAGATGTGGACTGCTCTGGGGTTCTGTGCATAATTATTGTATTTGCAATGATACAGAAGTAAAGAGATATATCTGGGAGGTTGAAGTTTTTGAGCTCCAGAAGATCACCAAGATGGTGTGTTGAAAAATGAAAACTGAGCATCCAAATACATTGATTTTACCAGCATTTGAAAGGCAACTACATAGCAAGCAGACCAGCTGATATTTAGTTCGATGGATTGTTCACGTTCACATAAAACAAAATTATTTAGCATTTGCTGAAGCCTTCTTGATAATCAATTGGGGATCAAATGCAAAAGGAACATGTGTCTGTTTTGTACGAAGCCAAATTCTTCTGTTTTTCTCTTAGAGCAGAGGACATGCCTTCTTCCCTGGCTGATATTGGTTGCTAGGAGAAGTGCACTGGGTTCCTTGCTTCATACACATCAGTAAAACTAAAGAGTGTATTGAGGGAAAGGAAAAGGCAGATCACAGCACAGGCCATGAATCATGACTTGTCTCCAGTGTGTCCACTTTGGTCCCACTTTTTCTCTTTTTCCTGTGAAAACTTTTGTTTTTACCAATGATGCTTTCTTTCAGCCATTATCCTTAATCCTTCTGGTGCCTGAGGGGACAAGAGCTACTAAAGGGTGGCTGTGCTGTTAAGAGTCCACTCAGAGCTATAATAAAAGCCTTGAGAGTTATTCATGGGGCCACATGAGCAAGAATGCCCTACTCAGTGAATAGCTTCAGTCAGCTGCCTTTGAGATGGAGTGATTAATACCTTCTGCTTTTAATGGGGGGAAAAGGCAGACAAGAAAGGTCTTCATACTACTTTGGCCATTTTGCAAATTAGATCTTCTACATTGTCCAAGCTTTTGACAACGAAATTGCTAAATGTTCAATACCTGTGATAATCTCTTTCAAAGCATAGTGTTTTATGAACTGTTAATTGCGACTACTGTCAAATGAAATAAAACAGTCAAAATATCCCCAGAAGTACTGCAAAAAAAGAAAGAAAGAAAGAAAGAAAGAAAGAAAGAAAGAAAGAAAGAAAGAAAGAAAGAAAGAAAGAAAGAAAGAGAAGGAAAATTATTTAGCCTGTCTCAGATCTTGGCAATGTTTGCCATGACATTGAAGTAAAAACCTGCTGTTAGTCTCTTCTTCACAGTGTTGTTTAGGCAGGTCTGATTCACAATATCCATTTGTTTGATAAAGAAACTAATTACAGTACTCTGGAGAGTTTAGAGAAGCATCTAATGAGAAAGTACTGTGGGTGGCAGGTGTTAGTTCCCCAAGAGCACTTGGATTTAAAGGACACTTTGAGGTTTGCAAAGTTGTTATTCATATGGATATACATATATGTGGATATTTTATATAGAGGATAGTTTTGCATAAATGATTATAGAAGACATTTATAAATATCATTATATCTGTTTTACATCCTTCATTACATAATATATATATAGCATAGTTCAGATAAAAATTGCTTGAGGTTTAAGACCCTTGTTGATCCACTCACTGCATGGGTAGGGAAGTTGTCCTGATTTGGGAAGTCTCTGAGCTGCATCTGAGGCATGTCATTTGGTGTTTCCCATGCTGCTATTACCTTGGTATTAGTAGACTGTTAGAAGAGAGAAGGTAAATGAAACCAAGCTTTAATGTCTCTTGAAAATGCCTTCCTTATCTCTCATTTTTATTTTTGAAGCAGCAGCCTTTTCTAATCCTTCTACTCATTTTCATAACCAGAAATCCTTGCTTTAGTCTAACTATGAGAACAAGCAACATTTCAAACACCCTTGTGCTGTTTCTTAGAACCTGTTTTTCACTTTGTAGAGGTGAAATATCTTGTTAAGAGATGGTAATACCCAAGGGCAATCAGAGATGGAAATGTAACGATTTGATGAGTGATGTCTAGAGATCAGCTTAAAGCGAAGTTCGATTTAACATCTTTATTAGTGATAAAGAATAAAGTGATAAAGAAACTCTATTCCTCTGCATTAGAAAACCATCGTGACCTCCCTCTCGCCCAGAAAGCATGCCTAATGACTTACTAAAATATCAGTAGGAAAGAAAAGACTCTTAGCACAGTAAGAACCAATGCTTTATTTAGTACATCAATGTAAACCAATTCTTCAGGGAAGTAATCAGAAATCTAGACATCCAAGTAGAGGGAGAAGCTGGCAAAGCAATAACACTGAAAGGGCCCCTGGGAAACATGTAGAAGAGTCTCAGAGAGAGTGAGAGCGGTCAGCTGCTGGATCCGAGTTTAAAGGCCATAGGATATCCGTGGCCATTTCTGGAGTATTGCATCAGAGAATATGGCATGAATGCAGTGGGCATTCTTCTTTCACTCTGTATTTTATGGACAGAACCTGAGCAAGGTTTTGTCAGGTTAGACACACAAGTTAGTCTTGAGAGAAGTTCTTTAAGAAGAGATGCGTCAACTGAAAGCAGAGATAGCCACACTTATAGTTTCTACATGTCCTTGTCACTTCAGATGAATAATATGAAAATCACTCCTATAAGACCTTATTCAATATTGGGGGCAAATGAGTAACAGTGTGACAATATTTAGAATATTTGGCGAGCAGTCCTTTAGGACGCTATTACAAACTCCTTAGAAGCAAAGAAATGTATTTAGGTGAATAAACTACCATGTCAGTTATTGTTGGCTCATACTATACATGTTGCCTAATATAAGATTGCATTATAGTTCAAAGGAAAAGTCATGAACTATTATGAGCTCCCTCTATATATGCATGAGAGTTGTAATTAGATGAACTAGTTGAGTAGAATCCAGAACATAATCCTTCTGCTGCCTTCCACATTAATGAGATCCGAGAAGCTGCACATGAACCCTTTGTGGCTATACAGTGTAAGAGAACATGCAAAACTCGAGAGCTCTGGCCACAGATAACTGCACAATGGTAATAGGTATGGAAAACAACACCTCAATTCTAGTTCCCTTTCTGCTGCTTTTCTTCTGGTCCCTTTATCTTAAATGAACAGTCCAAGGCAGAGTGTTGCCCTATGGCAACTGTAAAATAACCTATCTTGTGTAGCAGGAATCCTAAAAGGTCTTATTAATTAAATCCAACCTGAGCCAGGTATTAGGGTGAACTGGAAGATCAGAGACACAGAATGAGCCACAGCTAACCTCACCTGGCCAACTTCTCAGCTGGCCTTTTTTCTCAGACTGGAAGCTTCTGTGTCCTCATTCCAATGGCTCTCAGCAGAACTGCTGCTCCAAAGCCTGAAAGCTTAACCAGCCAAAATGCTTAACCAGGCCAAATGCTGCTAGTTTCTGGTCCTCATGCCTTATATACCTTTCTGCTTTCTACCACCACTCTCTGGGATTAAAGGCTTGCTTTCTGGGATTAAAGGCATGATGAGTCACCATGCTTGGCTGTGTCCTTGAACACATGGATTTCTGCCTCTGGAATGCTAGGATTAAAGGTGTGTGCTACCACTGCCTATCCTTTATGTTTAATATTGTGGCTGTTCTGTCTCTGACCCCAGATAAGTTTATTAGCATGCACAGTATTTTGGGGAATACAATATCACAATCTTGCTTTAAAATATTTGCAGATATCTAAAAGGAATATCATACAAACTGGTCTCTGAACTTTGGTTAATGTTTTGTACCCTTGATGGCAACCACAAGAGACAGAAGAAACATAGAATAGACTGACAATTCTTAGCAACCCTGTCTTGTTTTAAGGCCAGCCTCCAGGTACCCCAGCTGGTTGGTAAAGTAAATGCACTACAGTAGATTAGCATCAGAACTTCTCCATAAACCACAAAGGAATATCTACATATTCAGTCAGACCTACTTCTCAGTCACACTAGACAACCCTGCATATGGGGGGCGGGGAGAAAGTGTACATAGGCAATGCATGCAAATCAGTGAGAAGGACAGCATTGGAATGAAATTTTACTTATACACAGACAATTTGAATGCTTTAATATAATTTTGATATGTTAGAGTATCTTGTGTGTTGAGTGTAAGAGATATATGTGGTGTGTGTGTGTGTGTGTGTGTGTGTGTGTGTGTGTGTATTAGCTTTTCTACATACTTAAAGAAGCCAAAGCCCCAAGTCCAGAGGAAACATCATCACTTGCTTGTTATCCTTCTCTACCTCATTCCTTTGATAGAAGGTCTGTCACTGTGCCTGAAGATGGGCTGGAGACCATCAAGCCCCAGCCATCTTTCTGATTCACTCTTCTCCCTGTCACAATATTGTGGACTTGTATACAGGTCAACATGCTTGTCCAGGGGCCTTCCTACCTGTTCAGGAATCTGTCTACCCCTGAATATGCTTTCTCTCTTTTCCCCAACCATTTAAAAAGGAATTTTTACCTCATGGGTGGGCCAGCAAACTTACACTATACATTTGATTATATATCCCAGCCCTATTCACTAGAAGAAATAGAGAAAGAATGTTCTAGAGTAGTTAAGTGGCAGATCTCTGTGGGACTTTTCTTACTCCCACTCCCCAATTACTTCCATCCCTTTAGCAGATCTTAGTTTACTCTGATTACATTCAGTTGATTGAGATCTTTAGACCCTAAGCTTACCTAAGTAAGGTCATTACCCTCAATGACCACTACAAATGAGGCTTTGCAGTACTCACTGAGTATTAAAAAGGCTGTCCTGGACATTGTGAGAAAGCTGTATTTGACACATAATTAGAACCAAGTGTTCAGAAAGAAAGGAAAGCTCAGATTATCATTTGAACTGTGGGTTTTTTTCGAGAGACAAAATGGAAAGGCCAGTTAAAACATGGATTATGTACTATTTGTAGTTGAATTCAGGATCAGAGAGGAGAAGTCTTGAAATAAATGTCAGAGATTTTCTTGAGAAAGATTCAGTCTTTTTAGATTGGAAAAAAAACAACAACAACCAAGAAAATCAGGAGGACATTAAAGTCCATCTCCAGTGACACTTCTCCTCCAACAAGACTACACTTACTCCAAAATGCCACACCTCCTAATCCTTCCTAAACAGTTCCACTAACTGGGGACCAAGTGTTCAAGTATATGAGCCTGTGGGGGCCATTCTCTTTCAAACTGTCACAGTAGAGATGGTAAGATAAAAGAGACATAGGAAGAGAAAAAAGGAAGGGCAGTGTGGGGGATGGGAGGAGAATAAATGAATAAGAATAGAGGGGCATAGGTAGTTTGGAAACAAAATAAGTTAAAATGGGTAATGAGAGGTAGTGGAAGGCAATTTCCATCTGGCACTGTTGCATTGATTTTGAATTATCAATTTGTTGTGGAATCACAGCATAAGAAGCACTTGCACACTTAAGTGTAGTGATTGGGAAGGACTAAGTATACAGATATCAGCAGGTGTGTGTGTGTGTGTGTGTGTGTGTGTGTGTGTGTGTGTGTGCGCGTGTGTGTGTGTGTAGCTTGGCTAAGCTATATTAGATTAACAATGAAATTAGAGCCCTAAGAACTAGTTTTCTAATTTTGGAAATGACGGAAACAAATGAGGAAGAAGTTATTGTTTTAGAAATATTAGATCCTGGCTGGGCATGTAGCACAGTAGTTTACCACTTGTCTAGCATGTGCAAAGCCATGGGTTTGATGCCCAGCCTCACAAAAATCTTAAAAGGAATACTAGATGCAAAGGCAGTATCCGTGGCTCTCACTTGTGATTTCTGTACAAGACATTAGAGGTTAAGGTTTTTTCCCCCGTTTCATTCAACTTTAGTTACATCTTCGTACTAACTTTAAATCCTGATGCCTTTGGTCTTCATTTTTCTGTAACGAAGTCAAGGCTATATATATATATATATATATATATATATATATATATATATGGAAATTGCACATATATAACAAATTTAATATATTATAAGTGATATATATGTATATATATGTATATATATACATATATATATATATAATTTCCCTTTCCTGAGGATCATATCAGTCACTGTACAATATTGTAAAGGGACTATCATTCTCATAAAGGCTTGTGAACTCAGCAAGGACTACTTTGATGATGGACATTTGTAAGTGATTAGAACTGTGCAACACATTTCACAGTGTTCACAATCATATTCCACAGTGATTCATTAATAGAATTGTGGGTGATATGGAAGAAATATGGAGGACTCATTCTCTTTCCTTTGCACAGCAATGGTATGATATATCATTTCACAGAATTTCTGACTACCTTCCTTATTAATTCTATGTAATAGTTACAAGGAGTTTGAGAAATGTATATGTACACACGTAAGTATTTAACTAAAAAAAATCCACATGCAACCTCATATAAATTGGACTAGATAGAAATGTGTGTGAAAGAAATGTAACTAATGTAACTATATCTTTTTAACCATGTGGATAACATCAAAAGGAGATGACTTATTACAACTGATGCCAGACACTTCTATTTCTATTGATGTATATAACGACCGTATCATTTCTTAGTTTTTCTACTTCGAGTTTTGAAGGGTAGCTTAAATAATATTTTAAGGTAAAATATAACTTTTTAAGTTGTCACAAAATATAATAAATTATAAAAGATAGAGAAGTTGAGCTTTCCTTACAAATAACTCGAAGATACTCATACTATGCAATTTAGAACACATTTTTAAAGTATTTACCTCACACAAACAGAAATGTTTTCTTCTGTCGGAAAATGAATCACCTGAAAAGGTCTGGAATATTTGAATAGTAGCCTGGTGAAGCCACACTCATTCTAAGCAAGTTCCAACAAGACTAAGTCTGGAAATGATGAAAGACGTATGATAGCCAGAGCCAAGCTACTGACATTGATCCCCAGAATTTCCCCCTAATGTAGCGAAGACATTCTTTGATGAAATTGTCCTTTTTTGGTCCATTTTGTTCAAGAGCCCACCCCCAACACCTTCATTTTTCCAGAGATGAAATGCTGAGTAAATTTGGTAACTTTGCTTGCTGAGATAAAAAAGAAGGGACAACAAATAATAAGCACAATAAAGATGTGTTTTGTGAATGAAATATCTTTCGGCTTAATGTGAATATCAGTTTGCATTGTGCTTTTACACTTACAAAGACAGCGGCTGGATGGTATTTCATTGTGCACTGTAATTAACCTATTATTGTCTTTAGATTGGGTAATACTAGAAATAGTGCACTTAGTATATTTGATGTAAATTTCATATCTTTCAATGAACAACTCAAAACTCACACACAACATGTAGATTTTTGTCTTTCCAATATATGTTAAGGCTTATAAATTCAGCAATAAAAATGCTGTCTTAAAATATATTGCTTAATGTTTCTGATATGAATGAAAAAATGTCTAAATCGAGGCTATAATTGTGATCCATCCAACATGTTGATAGATTGAGTAATATACATGTACATATATTTGTATATATATATATATATATACATATATATATGCAAATATGCCCAAGAGCACAATGCATCTGCATATGCATACATATGATTTTTATATAAAATAATCAAGTTCAAATGCTTTGAGACTTTCATCTCCTTACCAATTCTGTGAGTTGGTAATAAGTGAGCTATATAGTTTAGATTATGCAGGACATTTTTAAAAGATACATAATTGAATTATTGTTATGGAAATTCAATGTATCATATTTACTATCAAAAAGAATATTTTTTATTTATTTATAATTTTGTTTAAAAGACCCTTAGAATAGTGGGACATGAATTCATAACTTTTAAAATAACATTTAAAATATACCCAAATAGAGTATGTGAATAAAATCATATAGCTTGGATATTTGTAATTTGATAGTTAAGGGGTCTTACTCATTTGTCTTGAGGCCAGCCATATAGAGTTTTGGTAAAATTACATGACCTTCATGTTTAGTTACAGTAAGGTGGTACCTATATGTGAGCAATATGCACAATGGAATTGCTATTGTAAAATAAAACAAAAGCTCATTGTGTAGCATCTGAAATAGCATGTTCATTTTTTCATAATATCCCTAAGCATGAGTTTCTTAGTTTTTGTAAGGTTAGCCACAGTCTCATAATTGCCAGTACAATTAAAAAGCAACAGAAAATAGTGCACATCTCGAGTATGGCAATGAAGGACAGTTGCTTTTTTAATTTATAATTTTACTCTTTCTGTGTTTATGGCTGTTCTAATTAATATTGGCGGTAGTGCATAGTCACATTTATGTACCGATCCATGTGTCTACTGAACATCTCTACTGTGATGCATACTTACAATCATGTCATGAGTTTTTGATTGGGTGGAAAATATAGATAATACATGATCACACTCAGTAGTTTTGTGCCTGAACTTGAAGTTAAGTATGATAAAGGGAAAACAGAGGACCATAAATAAATAAATTCATGATTCAACAGAATTTGATTTTGGAGTCCTGGACACCTCACAGGGAAGAGCTACCTATCTTTAAACATACAGGGATGGGAAGAGTGGGAGCTAGGCAGGGGACAGCAGGCAGAAGGGAAGTCCAGAGGGTGCAGGGATGAGAGAACCTGACACTTAGGTAAACTTCATGGAACTGGGAAATGGCCAAGTAAGTGTGAAAGAAGCTAAAGTAAAAGGAAGAGGTTCCCAAGTGTTGTCTCTCTGTTTTCTTCTAAAGAGAATGGCAAGACATTGGGGGGTAGTTATGCTCCTCAGGGAATTTCTGCGCTGGTAGAAGAGACTCACAAATATTTCTGAATACTGCTGAGCATGAGCAGTCGTGAGTTTATGGGCTCCGTAGGGTGGTGAAGGCTTCCTGGGTAGAAACAGAAGTCTTCCTGGGTATAAGGAAGAAATGGAGAAGAGCCTGCTGAGGCAAAGGAGAGAGGCAGCTACAGCCCGTTCCCAACGTCTGTACCTATCTCAAAAGCTGCAATTTCTCTTTGCGAGGAGGACTGCAACAGAAAGACACAACCTGTCAAACCAGCGCTGTGCATCCCAGTCCCAGTGAATACATTATATAGCGTAACTCCTTCACCCAAGGCCCGGGGTTCATTGTAGAAGTAGGGTGAGGCGTGGTGGCAGAAAGATCGCAAAAGCCAGAGGAACAGGGAGCTTCTGTGAGATTGTGTCTCATAGGAAAGTCAGAAAGTATGTATTAACTCTTACCAACATGGATCTTTAAACGTGGCCCTAATAAGGAGGACACAAATAGACATTCTAATGTTGACAGGGAAGGCGGGCTCATGAGCTCTCTCTCAACTCTAACCATAAAGCTACAGGCAATTATAGAATGCTGAGAGAGGGAAAAATAGTTCTCCCCAGGGAAGAGCACACCAATTGGTTCTCCAATACCAGATGATCAGCCTTGAAAATATACATAAGAAGCATTTTACAGAGGGAGCAGGGTGTATTCTTGTAGTATTTATGTATCAGGAAAATATATATGTAGCAACATTAATGAAAAAAAAAAGAGGCCATGAATTTGAAAATGAGCAAGAGGGAGGGTACATAGGAGGGTATGGAGAGAGCAATGAGAAGGGAGAAATGATATAATTATGTTATATTTCAAAGTAATATTTAAAAAAAGAATGGCTGAGGCTATGGACACAGCTCAGTGGAAAGTACCTGTTTATAGACACCCCCCCCCCCGCCAAAAAAAAAAAAACATGGGTTCTATTCTTAGCACTACAAAGAAAGACATGCCGAAGGGATGTGAAAGGAGGGAGTGAGAGCAGAGGGCAGGGGAAGGGATGGAGATGGGAGAGACAGAAAGCTTGAAGAGCAGTCTAGATATCTGTTTATGAAAGCTCTGCACAGTCAGTCTGGAAGGTACTGAACAGACAGTAAGGAAGAAAATCAGTAGAGGGTGCACAGGCATCGGACGGAGGTGGCTGAAGACGCGCTCTGATGGAGGACGTAAAGGAGGAGTGTGTTTAAATAAGTGCTGCAACACAGGGAAGCTAACCAAAGCTTGACAGGTCCTTTTCAGCTTCTTGATTCTCCTAACTCTCACTCACGGCTAGATTAAAACTCCCAGCAAACGTCAGTAATTTATGGATGCACTTTATGATTCACAGTTACCCCAAGCTCCCCTATGCCAGGAGCTGTTAGCGCCTTCCTTGTTATTGCTTGTAGTGAGTAGCGGAGAAACATACATAAAGAAATATGTGCAGTAAATATCTGTCAAGTTGCATTAAAATCACCTCCTTCATTCAGTTCTCCGCTGCTTCAACTTCCCGTTGCCTCTGCCGGTTCTAGATTAAGGGGGAAAACATCCCTCCCTTTTGCTGCGTTTATCCAATTAAAAATGAACCTCTGAATGATTTCCTGGATATGTACAACTTAAATGTTCTATGTTTTCGTTTGGCTGTCTCTTTGCCTTGTATATTTAAAAAAATATTTCTCTATAGGAAGGGAATATTTAACCTTTCTCAGCATAAAGAAATCAACTTTTTAATGTGATAATAAGCTAATTGATCAGTGCTCAATATGCATACCAATCAAAACATCACATTGTGCCCCATAAATGTATAACATATTGTGTATTAATCATACAAATAAAAAAATATTTAAGTTAACTGAAAACTTCTACTTCTCTCTTGGTAAAACTCAGAATGTATGCTTTCTCTTGTATGTCTTAGTGAACTCGAGTGGATGACAAAGAATGGTCCCTTCATGTAAATTAACAAACCTGCAGAAAAATGAATATTCTGACATTGGTTTTGTTAAACTTTCATTTTCTGTTGTCAAAATAAGAGATTAACTAACTGGGATCACTGCTTTCATTTATTTATGTTGTTGTCACATTTAGTTTTATTTTAATTACATTAAAAAGAGAATATATTGTTACATTGCATGTATTTGTTTCAAAGAAAGAAAATTAAGATCTAGTGATTTGAGTTTATAAAACAAATTTTAAGCATACAAAATTATAGTAAATCATTTTACAACTGAAGTTTTACATTATATTTACTTAAATGCAAGTATCAACAGGATGCTAGTGCTGTTTTAAACATAATAAAAAGTTATTTATTCTAAGACAAACATGGAGAGGTTTGTAAGAATTTAAAAATTTGGGACAGAAAATGTGTGACTCCATAGCCAGTCTTTATAATAATGATGTGTGCTTTCTCACTGAACTGTTTTGATTTTCTCCTGAGAAGAAAGCCAGAATTAATAATTTTCTCTGATAAAATGTTTCTGTTAATAATTATATGATGTTCATAGGACCCATTTTTTTCCATGAGGTTGATGTCCACAAGCTCATGGGTCATGGATAAAATGGTAGTATTAATTGTCAGCTGAAACCATGAACAGGAATTTTGAAAATCATCCAGAATTGTATGACTTCTTTGCTTTGAAACATATGGGTACTTACAAAGTATTTTTGTAGTAATTCTGGTGCAAGGTGGGACTGACTTAATCAAAGCTGGTAACTAAATTAAAAAAATCCACAACATTTGAAGAAAACACACAGATAGTAGTAATCATCACAATGACATTTAGTGCTATCATGGCATTCTCCCGGAGGAGTCTCAAGCCCCTGTCATTGTCTCACTAATTCTCAGAGGCTTCCTGATAAGGAGTCATAAATCTCTTTGCAGAGGAGCTCTTTTCAATAGGGCTGGCAGTTATATTCCTAACAGGTACAGGTTGATCAACAAACATTCCAACTTGCTTTCCGGGAGGTGAATTTAGACTTTTCTTTTAAAAGTAATGGATGAAGAAAATTAAAAATTTATTCAAAATTTACCGTGAAAATAGAGCATTTTCCTTGGCTTTTTTTTTCATCTAAACTCAATTACCTGTGATTCCTATGACCTATTTTCAAATTTTCATTAAAGTCATTGAGTAACAAGATTCTTAGTAATATTTAGTCAGGTGTCATTTGACTATTGGCAATCAAGATTGATAATGCCTTAAATGGGGGAATTCCGATCAATGGCCATCATCCATACTATTGACTAAACATTTAGCTACATTAGTAATAGGCCAAATTTTAAACATTACTAACAATTGGTTATTTTAAGGAACAATCAAACTACTAAACAATATTGTTCTTTGCATAGCTAATTAGAAAATTAACTCAAAGTGAAGGTGAATCTATATGTTTTACTTTGAATGTATTGCCTTGTGCTATTATTGGATATACAGATGCCCTTTCCACTCTGAGGTCAGAGTTCAAATTAAGCCTCTATCCTAAGTAAATTGAGATGAATGGTTTGGCCTTTGTCCCTGGTGTAAAATAGTCCATATCACAAAATCACCATATATCTATATATCTGTTTTTTACAAAATTGGCGTAATTGGCATCCTCCTAGGAGTTGGCTGGCATCAAAGCCAAACATACATTTTATTATGAGGGAAAATTCTTTTCTAGGTCATGGCTTTTTAAAAAATTTCTATAAATGGCCCAGAATGTATCTGTTGACTTGTGACAAGAGAGAATTATATTTCATCATAATCAATTTGGTAATTGATAACAGCCCAGTAAAAACCTAATATATTTACAAAGATGGATGTACCTCTGGGAAATGTCAAGATAAATGGTTGGAATAATTTTTGAAGAGGCCACCACATATATCTAATCAGTAGTTTTATTACTATATTCTTTCATTTATGTTGAGGAAAAAGCGAGGTTGCTTTTATGAACTAAAGCTCTTTTAGTTCATACTCTAATGAACTAAATGCTATTCGTATGTATCATAAACTTTGAAATTTATCTGCCTGGTCAGAATCTTAGAGATCAAAATATACTTGACGGTAATAACACTAATGATTTTAATTACAGTTGGGAAAATAGCTTCAAAACTGAGTTTATAGGTTCCTACGCTGATAGTGTAATTATATTCCTTAACAGTTTTATTACATGTGTTGATAACATATCAATCAGAAATAAATATATCAAGAGAGATGCCTAGGAAATACAACTGTGTAGGTATAATAAATAAATAATTAAGAATGACACATAAGCTAATGTAAAGAAATGAGTATCTTCAGGTTGCTAATATTTTAGTTATGTTTTATTTCTTGTACAAAGTGATCTTTAAAAACATTTGTTTGGCTGGGCAGTAGTGGTGTACGCCTTTAATCTCAGCGCTAGGGAAGCAGAGGCAGGTGGATCTCTGTGAATGAGTTTGAGGCTAGCCTGGTCTCTAGAGCTAGTTCCAGGGTAGCTAGGGCTGTTACACATAGAAACTCTGTCTTGAAAAACAAAACAAAACAACCCCCACCAAAACCAACAACATTTGTTTGAAAATAATTTTTGATAATACAACCAGATACTCTAAAGAATGTGTAATGGAATTGTTTAGCATTTCTGTATTGGAAATTTATAAGAAAATATACTACATTTATCCCATTATTTATTTACCCAAGTAAAATGAAGAAATGACTATCTGATAGTTTTCCTAATTTTAAAATCTACCAACCATGTTCGAGTTAGAAAATTATTAATATTTTATTTGGTTTACTTGTCTCTTTAAGGAAAAGCAGGTCCACATTTCTTCTCTGAAATGTAGATACACCATGACAGAACCACAAAACATCTTGCATTTCTTTTTATTTTATTTTGTTTTTTCATTAAGAAATTTTTTTTCATTTTACCTACCAACCACAGATTTCCCTTCTCTTCCCCCCTCTCACCCCTCCCCAGCCTTCCACCCCACCCCCACTCCCCATTCCCTCCTCCAACAAGGTAAGGCCTTCCGTGGGTGTCAGCAGAGCCTGGTACATTCAGTTGAGGCAGGTCCAAGCCCTTCCCCTTACATCAAGGCTGTGCAAGGTGTCCCACCATGGGTAGTGGGCTCCAAAAATCCAGCTCATGCACCAGGGATGAATATCTTGCATTTGTGTTTAGATCTAGCAATCTTTCCAAGCAGTTGAGAAACTGTACTTTGATGTATAGAAGTATTGGATTATCTGATATTGTCACAGTCTTTGCAAAACCCCTAATCAAAACAAGGATCCTTCAAACACACAGAATCTATAGTTTAACTTTAATGGGTGGTGTTCTTGTAAGTTAGTGTCTATGCTGTTGAAAATCATTCACACTAATACTCTTCCTCCACTTTCTGCTTATCCTTAATATTTCTATGACTGTGTTCATTTAACAGAGGTGAAGACAAGGAATAACTTGGAGAAAATAAAAGAAAGTATTTTAAGCAAACATAATGAATTAAAAAGGATTTGCATTCAGGTCTCTAACATAAACTGGTTTTGTTTAGATTTGAGTGCCAGGCTAACAAGATTGGAGAAAACACCATAGTTTCTTGTGAAAGACATTAAGCAGGGTAACATACATGAGAACGCCAGCACCACCCTTGGCATAGACCCAGTGCTGAGCTCGGTAAAGTTTATTCTTCTCCAACTGCTGAGGTAGAGACTGCCTGCACTGTAGCATCTTTGGCTTCAGAGGACTCCAGACTGACAGGTAGCGATGGCATGGTTGCTGTAACAGGGGCTATCCTGGAAATGAACTGTTGTGTGTTAGGATCTTTTTCTTTGAAAATTACCAGATTATCTCTTTGTAAAAAAGATGATGGTTGTGTGTGTGTGTGTGTGTGTGTGTGTGTGTGTGTGTGTGTACAGTCAATTTGTTGTTTTATTTTTCTTTCACTGACAAGAAATTAATGCATTGATTAAAAAAATCATGTGTGTCAATTTCTTCCATGGTATAACCTGCTCAATATATAATCTCCAACTTTAAATATGTCAAAATCTTTTAATTCTTTTTATTTCTCTTTGTAAATCATTCCTTTTATGTTTTGAATGCTTTTTAGTTCTCCGAACAATTGCAAGGATATGTTTACAAGATTCCTGATAAATTAGATTTATGCCATTGCTGTTGCTATAAAGTTGTAGCTAGAGGAAAGATGCTTTTCTTTAGCTTGGAATGCCATTTCTCTCTTACCACTGAACATGCACAGGCTCTTTGATTAATATTTATGTCAGGGGTGTGAACTTTAATTTGATATGAGAAAAATATTTTCATGATGAAGGAAAGCTGTAAATCTTACGTGTTAGAAACAAAGAGTGAAATTGAGACAGCTTTTGCTGAGAAGTTTCCTTCTGTTGTGCTATCATTTCCCAAGGGAAGTGATGGAAGCCATTTTGTTTTGGTTCTTTTAAAATGAGAATGAACAGATTACCCATCAGGAGTAATCTTTATATACATGAGCATTGTATAGAATTAGGCATAATCGTTTTTTTCTATTGCTAATTTCTGAAACATCTTACCAATAGTCACTTAAGAGTCAGCAGTAATACTTCTCCTAAGGGGAAATATGTCTACAAAGTATAATTCAAACACATTAGTTATTCATTGCGGGGGAGGGAGAATGGCATCCAAACAGCAGGAGAGAAAACAGAATTGGAAAGAAAATATGTGAATGAAAACTTTAATGTTCTTGTGAACATTAAATTCAGTAAAATTCACAACGTAATATGCAGGCGATTGCACTACATATTGTACAACCCACACTTAGAGAATATGTTAGAGTAAAGGGGGGCACAGCACACCACATGAGCTAAATCCTTCCTGCTACCTGTTTGGTAAGGTACTACGATCTTTTAAAAATGTTTATTTTTATGTGTTTTTTTAGTGGTGAGTGCATGTGTGTGTGTGTGTGTATGTGTCTGGTATGTGTGTGTTTTGCCTCTCTATAGTCATGCTTACCCCAATGTAATTCTCTTTTTCTTTTCTTTTCTTGTTTTCTTTCTTTCCCTTTTTTTTTTTCCGCTTTTGAGTGGACAAGACATTGTCTTCAGGAGGTCAGAAGGCTGTCCACAGGACATTTTTTTTTTCTTTTTTGAAGACTCTAGGGGCATGTATTACTGATATGAGTTCAACTCTATTGTCACAAAATAGTTGCTGAAATCCTAATCTCCTGTCATTCAGAATGAAATCTTGTTATGAAAATAGGATCTCTTTAGAAATAATGAAGTTAAAATGGAGACGTTTGGATAGACACAAATCTGGTATTACTAACATCGCTATAAAAGGAGGAATGTGAACATAGAGGCCAGATATGGGGAGCATCCATAGGAAAATGAGGCAGAATTTGAAACATTTCATTTACTAGCCAACGTGTCAGCAGACCATCAGAAGCTGGGAGGAAGCGATAAGGAAGATTTCCCCCATAGCCCTAGAAGAAGCTGTTTCTGTCAGAACCTTGGATTCAGAATTGTGTTCTTCAGAACTGCAATGTATTTCAGACGTTTAAATCACTCACTTTATCATATTTTGTTAAGAATAAAGAGAGCTAATAGATCTTCCACACCTTCTAACTTCTCATTCACTTTGGTGCTCTCAACATGTGGCAGAGGAGTGCTATCTCCAATTCTGTCTTCATACAGATTTTTGACCTGGAACTTCATGTATCCTTCATGCTTCTTGTCAGGACAGTAAACATTAATCTTTGAACTTGGATTAAATAATTTTCATATAAAAATTTCTTGTGATTTTGGAATCATGGAGATTTCATGGGTTTAGGTAAAACTATGGTCAATGATAAGATTTCTTTAGATTTTTTTCAACTAGATTAATTTTGCCAATGGACAAAACTCAGAAATGGATAATAGAATGGATTGTACCATTCATCCTTGCCCATCTTTGCAATATGTGATGGTGTAATAAGCAAAGCCATTGTGCATCCTGTCCATGGCTTACAGCAGTCTCCTGATAGTAGTCATTTGAGGTGAAATTTGGGCTGGCTAGTACATGTTTAGTTTTCTTGTGATCCACTTCTTTAACAATGCCCTTTATAGGGTCTTTCTATGCCATTGTAGAAAAAAGTTTTTTTTTTTTTTAAGAAATATGTGCTCCTGTGGAAGAGACTGGACATAAAGTATCCTTATTTCAAGGACACCAGCACACACCTTCCAAAGATAATGAATCTACCCACTATCCACACACCCTATCTGTTATTATCTTCTGTTCGAGTAGATGCAAGGACCTCCTTGATAACTATACTTTCTCCTGATGCTTCTTAAGTACCGAAGTAGTTTTTGAAAATGTGGATAAAGCCACTTGGTGCTTTATATTGCACTTTCAGTGGGGTTGTAATTGTTCACATGGCTTTTTAAACTGCCACATAATCTTGATTCTAACTTTTAAAGCATTTTCTGTGACTCTTCCTAATGCTGTCCTCTAGTTGTACTGATATAGCTCACTTCTACAGCATACAGAGATTTGAATTCTGTTTTGTATATTCTATCAGTGATCTTCTTTTCCAGTTCTTAACCATGGATAACTCCATGTATCTTCCAGGACTCTGTGTGTCACTTAATTTTGACAATTTTCTGACAGATAATTCAGATTTTTCTTTGTGTTTCACACTTTATCACATTTTCCACAATTTTTTAAATACATGCTTAGATATTTTATACTGAAGTTTCTGAATTGGGTACACCTTATGTCTATTATATAATAACTACAAACTTTCATCATCCTGAAAGTTTATATACTTTGAGTATTTCCCCACAAATTGTTCTGTTTTTAATTCCACCCAGAGTTTCATTTATATTTATAATACTATAAACATACCAAAACAGAGGTCACTTTGTTCTCATGGAATTGTCAGGCTATCTTCATTGTGTTGAATAGCGTGATTAGCAAAAGTTAAAAGAAAATCGTTTTAAAAAACATGAATAAGAAATGAATGCTAAGCCTTTCTCATGTTTATGATTATATTGCTGCTTCTGAGGGAATTGTAGGTAGGTACTGAGGGAAATACTTAATAAATATGAAAACAATTGCCCTTTAAAAATTATAGCAAACAAGTATTTAATCCAAACAGGGCTAATAAATTGATCAAGGGAAGAGGAATATAATTACATTTAATCACTATCATTAAAAATAGTATTTAACAGGTTGGATGCTTTTACTTCGGTGCTCTGAATACCAAGTAAACATTTGCTGCTATTTTTTCTAAGGTATAGTAGTTCCTTATAAGAAATGAGCAGAATGATCAGAACACATTACTCACTGAGCTGAAAAAAAGCACATTCCTTTTGAAATCACCTGTCGGCTGAAGCAGTTATGAGGGGACATGGTCTTTACTGTTGTTGGAAATTCAGTGACAAGATTGCCTTTCCGTACAAAAGAGCATCAGTGGGGTGGCAAGCAGCGTGCTACAGGAGACGAAGATCAACAGGGCAGCGTGATTAATTTGAAGTTAAAGGAAGGAAGGGCCCTCGTTTGTCACCCACTGCCAATTTGCAGTAAACCTTAGCATTTCATCACAGGGTTGCTGTGAACCGCTTGAAAGCAATCAGCTTTCCTGGAGCTCAGACTTGGGCTGTCTCAAGTCCTCCCCGAGTCCAGAGTCCTCATGATTAATCTTTGCTCTTTTCTGTCAACATGAATATTAAGTGATTTCTTCCCCAGTGCATTATTAAGTTGTCTGATTTGCTGCTACTTTCTGGGGGAATTCACAACTTGACCCTCACACTGAAGGTGACCGGATAGGCTTTCTGATGGGCATGATGCAATTCTCTGTTCTTCTATGTGAACCATACAACCGCAGTCTTATCCCTAATCAGAGTTAAGGCCTGAACAGATGTAAAAATAAAAAAAATGGGGCAGAGGGGAGGTACATAAGCCTTGCTAACTAGATCATATATTTTAACTTATTTAAAACTTACTATTTTCATAGTCATTTTATCAAAAATGCTTAATACACACATAAAGATGCACAGCATAACAAATTAAGATCCTTTGAGTACAAATGAGCATCCTCGTTAAACAGATAATGATACTATTTCATTTTCCTCACTATTACTGTGCACAGTTCTGAATTAGAGGTGCAAATTTAAAGTTTGGTTTGCATAAATATTTGTTTTCACTCGTATTAGTAGGTAAAGGGAAAGAGCTTTCTTGTCTCTGTGTCTATAACAGAACCTTGCAGTGGCAACCTACCTCACGTGCTCTCATCTCTTTGCCTTGAGGTTCAGTTTTAAAATATGGCCGCTGCCACCTGTGCCATACTCCAGGACAGAGGAAGTAGTTAAGAACAGATGATTTTTTTAAATGTGTCTTTGCTTCTTTACAAATGCCTACTAATGTGATTAGCTGCATTCCTGAGAAAGTCTTTTGTGTTCATCTATTATATTTTAAACAAATCAAGGCAGAGTCCTTCCTAGCACATTAGGGTGTTTATTGGCTCAGCTGGTTTTCTGACAGATGTTTCCTTTAGCACAGGGAAAGAACTAATATCACTAGTTCAATTAAAAAAAAAAAAAACATTGTCCTGGGTGAATTCAGAGTTTTGTGTTTCTCAATTTTAGAGTGTCTGTTTCTAGAGAAAGCAGCAACTTTAATGTTTTGTTTTTCTCTCTGTTTGTGACATGTATTAATCACTGAAACAATACCTTCAAATGAATAAATGACGAATCAATGAACAGACACAATCGTTTGAAGAAATAAGGTCATTTCAGAACAGCTAACTGTGCCCAAAGAAAGGGCGAGTACCAAGCTAGACTTCGAGAAACTCATTAGAAATGTCATGAGTCCGCTGTTCTTTCTTGCCCATTATTTAGAGGAAAGATTTAAAAATATTAAATTAACTTTTTTTACTGCTAAAAAGCTCTTGTTGTTTGCATTTCTATCATACCACTTATAACTTCATAGCTAGAAATCTGAATACATTAAATAAGTTTACATATATTCAAATGAGCTATACATTGAAGGAAGAAATGCCACCTTGCTTTTGCCCAGTGATTATTATATATGTATAATAGAATGTATGGTCTCTTATCTATTAGGATTATAATCTGTCAATAGCAACATTAGCATTATAGAATGGCCAGCTATGTTTATTAGACATCATGTTTTTCATGTTAATTCCAATGGAGAACATTTTATTTCTCATGTCATACCTGCATTTTTGGGCATGTAATATGGAGTGCCTTGTTGATAAACTGATACTTCAGGAGAAATATAGTTTTAATAATAATGGAAATTGGTAACATCAGAAAAATACCAAAATTGAAAGCAAAGTTCTTTCTGATTTTCACCTGTTGAGATTATCTGAGATTCTGGTCCTTGCTTATACAAATAGCCTCAAGATGGATAAGGAATATTCAGTGTAGCAGGTTGCTCCCTTCAATCAGTAGCTTCCTGGTGAGAAGAATAATGAACATAATAATAATAATATTATTATTTTACCTTTATTTGATAAAAATACCAAAATATAGTCTACATATTTTCTGTAGACATAGCACTTTAATCATGTACCATTATTTTTCTCCCTACATCTTAGTGGGTCTTTAAATTAATGTATCTGTCTAATAAAGAGTAATTTATGAAGCATCGTTTGATTCCATTCACAGATAGACTTCATTCTAGTACCTAAAACCAACACACTGTGGCAACATCTTTGTCACTGAGAACTGTAAATGTCATTGAGAAAACTGACACCACCCTTTAGCTGTGGTACAGGTAATGTAGCTCCAGACACACATGAGAATGTCATAGTGCAAATCTTAGCTTTCATCTTTTAGCTGACTCTTCATTTTTCTAGAACATTTTGTCCCAGACACTCATTTGAACATACTATGCCTGTTAGGTCATGGTTGTCTCATAACACGGGCTAAGAGATCATATTCTCACCATGTCATGGTGAGGCACCAGCAGAGTGAGTAAATGCCACACAGTTGCTAACTCTTAAGCTTACATCTCACACTTGAGTCTAGAGTTAATAAGACAGAGATGAGCTCAGAAGTGGTAGATGTACTGAGTCATTGAGAGTTGTGTGCCCATCAGTGTCTTTAGACTAAGATACATACTAACCACAGGCTCCCACCAGCCCATATTCATTCATCATTCTTATGTCTCCAACCCAATCACAATGCTTTCTTTTAACTATTTTTAATTAAAATTTTTTTCATTTTACATTCCATCCCGAGTTCCCCCTCCCTCTACATCCCCGCCCCCGTGCATTCCCCCCACCCACTCCTCAGAGGGGGTAAGTGATGGTTTTTAGCAGTGCTCTTACCCTGCAAGGAAAAGTCATGAAACACGACAGAATCTACTAACAAGAATTTTATTAAAGGAAGGAGAAGGAATAGATGTGATCGGGCCTGCTGAAAGGACACATGAGGGAAGAAGGGCAGGGTGGGGGGACAGGAGGCCTGCTTTTTTAAGGACCACCCCGCACATGTGCACATAGGCCCACGTGGCTTCTCCATGCGTGTGCATATATCACGTGGTCACACTGTGCCCAGTTTATGTGACCACACACACATGGGTTATGTGGGACATATGACCTGGAAATGACTAGGCAGAAATGACTAAGTGTCCTGCCAGGGCGTGCATGACCATGGGGGCGTGACTGGAATTCCTATCAGTAAGGCCTCCTTTAGATAGTCGACAAAGTCTGGCATACCAAATTGAGGCAGGGCCTAGCCCTTCCCCGCTGCATCAAGGCTGAGCCAGGTATTCACCATAGGAGGATGGGCTCCAAAAAGCCAGTTTATGCACCTGGTCCCACTGCCAGCCCCCCCCCCCCCCAAAACAGATCAGGCCTCACAACTGTCACCCACATTCAGAGGGTCTAATTCGGTCCCATGCAGGTTCCTCTGCTGTCAGTCCAGAGTCTGTGAGCGTCCACTAGCTTGGGTCAGCTGTATCTGTGGTTTTTCCCATCATGATCTTGACCCAGTGTCTCAGCTTCCCATAAGCCATTTTGTGATCTGACTCTAGTCAGAACAATAGGAGTAGATTGATTGAACACTTGGTGGTTTAATTCATCCATTGATAATTTGTTAAGCTTTATAAAGGGTTTTTGACACTATTATTGCCTGTTTCATAAAATTAACAAGACTGCCTCACTAGGCAAAATTCACTCCAAGCAGATGATATTCTAATTTTACTGTTTATTAGCTGATCTTATGCGTTTTGTCTAACAGCAAAGGTGTCTTGAGGCTAATTCCTCATGTGCCCACCTTGAATACTTCAATATCCTTAATTGACGGTGTCTTGAAATTAATAAAAACAAAGATAGTATTTAAAAATAATAAGACACATAGCAAATATGAGTGTAACTACGTGAAACTAAATTTAGCCTGCTGTGAGGTGTAGTTTACTGTGGTTTTTGCTTCTCTATGTCCTGGGACCTTTGTTTATTTGTTTGCTAAATATGTTCTTGGCACAGTGATGTGTATTCCACAGGTGGTGCTGGTCGGTCTATGGGGGCACACTCAATCTGTGACCTTAATTACAGTTCACTGTGGAAGTTCCCTGGGTGTAAATGTCAGTGCTAGCCAGGGGCTATTTTGTTCATATCCCATATGCTTTACAGAATAAATTAGTGCATGGCTCTGAAATCCAAAAGCCCATTTTTTTTTAAATGTTGATTAACCAAAGTTGAGTCTCCATATGAATTTTGGCTATTAGACAAACTTCCTGTAGTCTAATTGAGTGCAGAAGAAAACAGGAGCTGTTTTAGGTAATAAATAATATCCTCATCCCTTCTTTGTTAACCTGAACAGAAGACAGGTTGAGCTGTAAAGGTTGGTTGACAAGTGAGCAGGTTTTGCTCTCACGGGTAGTTTTCCTCTCTTGGCTTTTATGTCCTGCATTTCTTCCCAAGCAATGTTATGCAAATGAGCCAATTAATGCTAGATAAAATGGTCTTCCTACCTCATGGTGTTTGTAACTAGAAGGGCACCACTGTAAGTCACGTACCTATTCAGGAGACTCTATAGGCCACCGCAAGGGTCTGATGAGCTTGACTGTGGAAGACAATCACAGAGGCATCTGCTCCGTTAATTTTGAGGGAAAATTTACCAGATGGAGGCTGAAGATTTAAGTGATTAGAAGGTAGTTGATTGGAATACAAATTGGATTAAAAGAAATTAGATTGATATAAATCGAATTGAGTCACAACAGTTTGTGTTGTTCGTACCAAGGGCCAGTGGATTATGGGAGAAGCAGATGCTCCAATGAGATAGGAATTAATGTGGCTTTGACAGTCCATCTGCGAAGGTCTGAATATCGAGTACATCCCTAATCTCTCTCTCCATTTATCAATGCCATAATGTTAATTAGTACTTCATTCATTAAGTTACTTACAGGAGAAAAAAAATCTCACCCCATCCCCTCTCTGCCTAGAATTTGTTATTCTGCCAAGAATTAGAAAAGCTCTTTTCAGCTTAGCTAGTTACAGTTGACTGTGAGGATAGACCTGTGTCCTCTGCCTCATGCGTACAACTGCCACTGGCACCGGGGCAGCAAGTTTCAAAATATTTGCCGTGTCTGTCTCTTCATAAACACATAGCTAGTGGGAGTTTTGTATTAATGACTAGGTACATTTGCATAAACAGTGTGTAACTCAGATGATACAATTACATATGGATGTTATACATTTTGATTTTTATAAGATATTCACCAGCATCATATGATTTGTTTAATGGAATATATTTGACATTAATACCGAGTGTCAGATTCCTCCTTGACAGAAAATACATAAAATTTGGTTCCTATACATGTGTGGGTTTTATGTCTGTTCACTAGCTGTACTGACCTATGAAAAATTGCAGGTTACTATAACTATCCTGTTTGGATACATAGTGTTTGACCCTGACTGTAAAAGAAAAAATATTCACTGAATTGGAAGTAAATGAAGCATCATTTCAAATGCTCATGTCGTATTGGGAATATGATCCATTACAATCCAATGGTCACTGACATCAAATCTCACTATTACACCTTTGCCTGTAACAATAAAACTTGCCATAAGGAAGGCAGTTCTGCCTTGGATCCCATTCCAGGGACCTGAGGAAGTGGAGACTCAATGTGATCTCACCTCTAAGGCAGTGTGGGGATATGTGAACTCCAAGGACAGCCATAGAAAAATGCTGGTGGGCATTCATAACAACCAGGGGACCGCAACTCGCAGCGAGATGAACAGAAGTGGAACAGAGAATCCTGTTATGCAAGCAGCACAGCATTAAAGGTGGTGCCAAGTCATTCAGAAATAATCATGGTACAGACAGACGTGGGCTGCTTGCCAGCGCAAGCAGGGAGAATTTCTATTTTTGTTAAGTGAGGGAAGGCAATGGCTTGTATAAAAGCATATTAAATGTTGTAAAATTTGGGGATGGTTGGAGAATAGTCTGCGGGTCATAGACACTTTCAGCAATGTGCCTGCTACAGAAATGACTATGTACACATATCCCCGACACAAGCTTACTGGGACGCTGCGTAATACTTCCCAGGTCCTCTCACTTGTATTTGTTTTCTTATCATTCACAGTCTTGGCTACAGAATCTAATCCTTTTAAAAATCCCTTCCTCTTCTCCTGCAAAGATAATGTGTTATCTGGGAGCCAGGCCTGACTGTAGGTTCTGTATGAATGCTGCTGAATGTATGCACACTGTCTTCTGTGGCCCTGCATTTAAATGCTGTATTAGGCTCATATTTCTAATCTCTACTCATTGATTTCAGTTGATTGTAATGGAAGAGTGTCAACCGGCAGGTCACAAAATTCAGAAAAGGAGAAGGAAAAGCTCTGGAATTTAAGCCTGCAAAATATACAGTTATAAAACCCAGTGACTTGGGGTGATGACAAAAATCGGGGAAGTTTGATTGCATGAGAAATTAAATAGCACCTAAAAATAATTTAGACTTCAGGGGTCAACCCCTCATTCCTGTTTTGACACTCCAGTGCTCAATCTAATTGTTGTTTGTCTAATTGGTGGTGGTCGTTCATTAAGAGCCGTCAGTACATCAAGGTGGAGCTCATTGAGCCTGGAGAAGTTATACATGTGTTCTTATTCATGCCTTTGTTTCTGTGACTGATCATTGGGTGTTTAATACCTTTCTGAGACCCGATGAGGATAATTAAAGTAATCACTTGGTTGTAAACTAATGACAACAGAGATACAAGCCGCCTCCTTTGCTGATTGCTGATAGACTTTAGATAATTGATATATTTTCCCTCTGAAATTTGTTTCTGTGTTTTTGTGCATTAGAGCTCAAATTCCATATGCTGGACACACAAATAGCAAGGCTGATGAGCATATGTCAACTGCATTGATGTAACTGTCTTTGTTTCTACTAATGATCTCAGGAGTAATGTGCAGAGGTTAATTGAGGCCCCTAGTTAGTAGATAATATTTTTATATATATTTAAAAGCACTCATCCTCCAAATGGAAAAACAATCATCCGGGTTAAGTCATTGCTTGCCTTGTTATTTCAGGAGTTGTATCTTTTGCAGCTGACCCATGAGTCCATGTCAACATGGGCCATTTCGATAAATACCTCAGGGTCAAGTTACCTCAATGAAATATAGGATTCTGCACTTCAATTGTTGTCCCTTGTAGCCAATGAATTTTTAAACTCAGAAAATGAGTAACATGGCCAAGTGTTAATGTAGTAAAGGATGTTCTGGCACCTCGGACACTCATCCAGTGACACAAAGGCTTTGTGGCAACATGACTAAATGTTGTGCAAATAAATGCTGAGCCTTGGCATTGCGGTTCAGAGTTTTGCAGTTCATGGTAAGACTCATCGAGCAATTTGCTTAATCCTGACTGTGTAAACTGGATTTAGAAGAGTCTAATTTGTAAGTCAGCTGGCTGGATAAATGGATTTCTACTCACCGGGAAGACGGAAGAATTCAGGGAATTTCAATAAAGTTTGAGATTTTACTAACAAACTTCTTTTCTCAAAGAAAACATTTATTTAGCTATTCTGAGACTCTTACACATCTTTGTAGAATTTAAAGAAAAAGTGGAAGGAAAGAGGGCATTTAAATCAGACAAACTATGCTTTGGGTCATGATACTGTGGAACTGGGTTTTAAGAGTGGTGGTGGCAGTGGGAATGAGGGACAGGTGTACATCTGGGGCAAAAGGAAAACTCCATAGGGATCTATGCTAAACTGGGTATGGGAACCACTGAAGAATTCAACCACCGTGATATTGTATACTTAGGAACTTGGAGAAAGCTAGATACAATGTCAGGAAGGAGGAGAATGAGAATTGAGACAAGGACAGGAGTAGGTCATTCATTTGAGAACAAAATCTGAAGTGATCACTGAGCTGCCGGTGAGCTCCTAGGAAAAGCATACAGCTTCCGTTAGCTGAAGATCCTAGAGATTGGAGGGTGTTGTCATAGAGATAATAAATAACTGACACAGTGGGACAGAATGAGCTCCGTGGGAAGTACTGGGGAGAGGATTAAGTCACACGTACCTGGGGATCCATTAACTAAGTTCAGAATTACAACTCTGCATAAACTCCGTTCAATAATTTACACCCAAGATTGGGGAGGCTCACCTTTTTGTTCCATATATGGTATAAAATTATAAGAAATAATATCATGTACCTTTCCTTTTTTAAGGCATGTAAATACACACACACACACACACACACACACACACACACACACAAACAACACAGACAGTTGTTGTCTCTTTGGTAAAGGAACCACAGGACTTATTAAGATACAGTCGTTCTATCCTTAAGTTTGCACCCTTTCCATTTTCTTCTCATTTCTTCATTTGCTGATCTACACAACCCCACTGGTCAGAATGTGAAGCACTGGATACCAGACTGTGAAGGCAATACCCTCTTCTCCGAATGACACCCTATCCTAAGATGCCTCTCGTTTTTTTCATACCACAACAGCTCTATGCTCTTAATTCCTTCTTGTCAGCCTTCTCTCTCCTTCCAGCCTAATCAAGAACAATTCTGTTTTCTACACCTTTTGCTTGGTAACCAAAAAAGTGTAACATTTTAAGTGTCTGAATGATGTTAATTCCACGCCACGTATTAATAACCATCCCCTAAACCTAACATGATCAATTTCATCTGTTCCCTCATTTGCTAAAGCTTCAAAGTAAATAAGCTAGGTGGAATATACCACATTCCCTCCAATAAGTTTCCTGAAAATGGCAGATGTTTTTGAGAGATCCAAAGAATTAGGTCTCTTAAAGTTTCATAGCATATAATTCAAGCAGAGAAAAGATCATTTAAAGGCATCTAAAGTACTCTTTCTTGGTGCTTTTCTCCATTCAGTAGAAAAATAAGCTCCCCTTTTTTTTTCCTTCATACTGAAACTTTTCACTGAAAACAACACTCAAGATTTCTGTCACAGCAGTGATATTATCTGCTAGTCATTTTCTTCTGAAACAGAAGACATGCCTTGGGAGGAAATTTCAAGTTCTATTAAAGCGCTCACTTTAAAAGCCTTTAAGAGATATCATTAATAGTAAAAACTAAGACGAAAGTAGATACCCAGAAGAAATGAGCCCTGACCATTAAGGTAACTCATATTCCTTATCTACTATCATAACTCTAGTTTACAGTCTAAGCTCCACAAGCCATTCAAATAGCCTCACTGTTGGTGGCTTTTCAGAGTCATTGTGGTTTATCAAATAAAGCTGTGGAAACTATTTTTCTCAAAGAAAATTGCTTAAATTGTATATATTTATTATTTTAATGTGCTAAATGAAACAAAATCAAGGAAATTTTGAACTCCAATTATTTCTATAGGATCATAAGCATATGAAAACCTTTGAAGCTGTTTTAACATACTTTGCATTAAAAAATAGCATGCTTTTAGTGTAGTGAACATTTTCCGTTTACTTTTGTGTGAAATAATGTGGACTTGGGTTTGTATGCTGTAGAAATATGATGCTATTGCCTTAACTTCAAGTTGGTCAGCTGTGAAACCCATTCACTCTGAGCCTGATAAGCCAAGACAATGTGATAATACAAGCTGTACTCAGTTCCCTTCACAAGGCTCCTTTCCTTCCAAGGTACCGGCTTCAGCAAAGCTTCCGAACATGCCATTATACAATATAAAGAAATCTGAATTTAATGCAGTTGCTCCCACCATTCTTGCGAACACTTCATCCATCGAGATCACGATGTTGGTCTCTGAGGTGGATCATTTATTCCACAAAGTGTAGCTTTATTTTAAACTCCACAGTATTGTACAGTTATAATTTAGACATTTCAAGGAAAAGTATGCTCTAATGGGCAAAAGTATAATTTCATTTTGTCCCATTCATTGAAACCACTGGTAAGGGCTAAACTGAAATAGAATTATAATATTCCTCTTCATTTTATGCTATTTAAATCATGCTAGTGAGCCTTCAGAAAATATGGCTTGATGTCACCTGAGCCTCCCTGAACTTCTCTACCAAGACTTAGACAACACTTAAGGATTAACTCTCCAGTGGTTTTACAGATTTTTCATGAAATGTCATTTATGTTGCTGGAGACATTTTTTTTTTGATAAAATAGTTTAGAGAAATGCAAAATGTTACTGCAGATTAATATCTGTTCACAAGAAAATGGGTACAACTTACAAATAAGTTCTTTGGCATTCTTAGATAATAAATTTACTACTAAAAACCTGTACATCTATTTCGTTGTGAGCTGTAATGGATAGTTTATGTGTCTTTTATACACGTTTTAAATCAAAATTTCAATTTTCTGACCTTTACTGAAATGAGCATTCTTAACTGATTAATGAATGCATTTATGTAACATATTGATGGCAGACATGATACTTACATATTTAGACCTGTAGACAGCATATGACCCAAGCTGATCAACTTGTTGTGCATGAAAGGTTTGGCCCCTTCAGGGATACTATGAAGTGAGATGCTCAGATTGACTTTTAGTTCACTGGGTAGCAATAGACAGCAGTAGAAATTAAGAGCATAGATGCACTTAAGCTACATTTTGAATGACCTGTTATTGTATCAAAAGGATACATATATGAAATGATAGTTTGTTGTCTTTACAAAGTAACAGATTCCTCTGAGTATAGTGATAGAGGTTATGCTAATGAAACCATGGTATACCACAATAAAAGAAAGTATTTACTGACTGATTGATTAGATAGCATTCAACACATGGAGAAGCAACTGTATATTCAGCAACATTATTTGTTTGACACTGCTGTGTATTAAAACAAGGAAACAGAGGTTTAGAGTAAATGAGAAACTTGGGATTCCATACTTCTCTTCAGTATTTGAAGAACAGCCATTTTCAGTTGACTTGCCATTCTTAGGGAGAAACATGATTCACTGCTGTTGATAGACTTTACCTTTATCAAATTGCCATGCATTTGAACCCCATCTTTAAGTACCACCTTTCTAAAGCATTCCTTGGCTTAATGTTAAGAAGAAAATATTGTAATGCACTGAATTCATGGTAGACCAACTCTCTCAAGGGTTGGATATTGACTAAAGAGAAGCAAGTATAAAATAATTTTTAAAAGTATGTGTGCCTCTCTGTGAGCCCGCGTATGTGTGTGATACAGTGCATGCCTGGTGAGAGGCCAAACTTGGTGATGGCTCATACCATCTGCCATGCTTGCAACAGGGTTTCTTTTGTAAGCTGCTGTTCATGCCAGGCTAATTGGCCTGGGAGCTTCTGAGGCATTTTCAGTCTTCACCACCCAGCTCCCTCTAAGACTTCTGGGATTACCAACATGTGCTGCCATGTCTGACCTTACATGGCTTCTGGTCCTCACACTTGCAGTGCAAGCATTTCACACATTTAACCATGGCTCCCACCCCTACTCGGTTTCTAAATGCATGTTCATCTCTTGGACTTAAAGAATCTAACACATTTAACTCATGGTAACTAATATTATCATTTTTTGTTTATAATTAAGCCATTATTGTTTCAAGGAACTGTCCAGATTATAATTTTTCGATTCTGTTATTTAAAACTGCCTCATTTATTATATTAGGAAAGAAATTTGTATGCAAGTTTTTTAAAACAAAGTTGTCAGATTTCATTTTGGCTTTATGATAGAACATTTCAAGTTAGAAAAAAATTTGAGCACTTTAAACAAATTTATAAAAACTAAATATTTAAAAAAATATTTAAAAATGTTTAGGTGATAACATGAGGTAAAATGTTAGTGATGATGGAAATGATTTTTAGACACTAACACAGGTATTTTTTAGTTATAGTCACTGAGATTAAAGTCATTGATACAGAATTTTCACAATATATTGCTTAGAAAGTAGAATGGAAAGCTAGAATGATATCAGTTCATTACAATTTTAGTGTGGCCATAAAATTGATGTCAATAGATTTTAGAAAACTAAATGTTATTATATAATTTAATGTGTTTGAGATTGTTTCATTCTATTATATTTTGTAAAGCCGATGCAATTTTAAACCATGACACAGTATTATAAATATGATAATAAGAAACTAAATTTCAAAGATATCTTTCCAGGAATAAGGATTGCTTTTGTCATTATAAGGCAGGTCTGCCTAACCCACGAAGACCTCTGATTTGGTGGCAAATTACTCTTTAAAGAATATCTTCCACCATTAAGGTGGAGCAAATTGATTTGACATTGAACTGCATGGATATCCAATATGCATTGCCTGCTCACTGAAATTGTTGGGAAATGAATTTATGAAGTAGGGAGTTATAGATGGAGTTTTTTCTAGTCCTGCCTGGCCCACGGTCAGGACAAATCTCTTTCACCTGCCGTCCCACAGCAGCTTAGACCCAGTAAACACAGAGACTTATATTGCTTACAAACTGTATGGCCGCAGCAGGCTTCTTGTTATCTAGTTCTTATATCTTAAATTAATTTACATCTATTAGTCTGTAAGTTGCCACATGGCTCGTGGCTTACCAGTACCTTACATCTCACTTTTCATGGTGGGGGGCTGGCAGCCTCTCTCTGACTCAGCCTTCCACTTCCCAGAATTCTCCTCTCTCCTTGTCCCGCTTATACTTCCTGCCTGGCTACTGGCCAATCAGTGTTTTATTTATTAACCAATCAGAGCAGCACATTTAACATATAGAACATCCCACAGAAGGGAGTTAATTTCTTTTGAGGAATATCACCCCTAAAATTATCTGGAATACATTCCGATCAATAAATAAAAAATTCTCTTTAATGTTATGTAAATAATGTATATGTTCCCATGCGTCTGCTCATGCATTCAATCACCTAAAGTTACTGATTGTAAGTTATATAAGCCATGTTCTAGCTGTGAAGGTTGCTATTTACCTGTCACCAGGACCACCTGCTTAGACAGGGCCAGTGTCTTGAATATGAACAGCCAAAAATATAATATTCATATAAGATATTAAAACTTACCCAATGAATGTACTGAATACTACAGAGTAGTATAAACAAAAGTAAGGAATGCATTTGAGTTTTAATATTTCCAGCAATTTCTGTTAACAGTGGGAACTGAAATACAATTGAGAAAGTTAGAGAACTTTTTATGAATCCTACTTCTCATCCATTTTCTGTGACCAAAGAAGAAAAATTTGAATACCTTTACTCACTTAACTTTTTAAATTATGAATAAAACATTTGCTTTTAAGATAGGCAGCCATATGTTGCCAGGTTTTATTTGGCTAAGTTATTTATCAAATGAATCAGAGGTCATGGGAGATGGCTCTGTTGGTAAAGGTCTTGCCGCAGAGCCTAATATCCTGAATACTGACCCTTACCTGTCCCATACAGGGCTGCACGGAGCAGCAGGTGTATGCAGTCCTAGTGCTGATGGAACAGAGACTGATAGATCTCTGGAACTCACTGGCTGGCCCTCACAGTGCAAAGTCGGCAGAACAAAATGAAGGACTAAACGTTGCCTGGCAAGTTGAGGTTTTATAGTCCCCAAAGAGCTAAGAAAGCAGCGAAGTCTTGAGGAAAAGTGACCCTGGAAACACAGAGTGCCCAAGTTTTGGGGAGGAAATCTCATCGCTGTTGGTTACATTCTAGGTTCTCCATTATAGAATGTGGATCTGGGATCCAATTTTTCTTTTGTAGCTAAGTCTTTTGTATGTTATTTCAGAAAACTAGGCATAAGGAACTGATGGATACCTTACTATGAAACTGGGTACTTTGAAATTAAAGCTTTCCATTGAGTGATAAAAATAATTATAAGAATCATATTACTTTTTGACAATTCATTTAATAATAAAAGTTGTTAGTTTGGGGTCTATATTGAAATAGCATACTTAAAAATAATATTTTTATGTCTCCATCTTGATATTGCTTCTAGATTAAGCCTGCCTTTAATTTCATGGTATAGTATATTACAGGATAACATCAAATATAATTCATGTACTTCCAGAGGTAAAGGGAATCTTAAACATTTCTTTATGCAAACTAGGTGCTGTCTTGAAAGAGTTTTAGTAGTATTTAAATATAATAAAGTCTTAGAATGTATTCTACTACACTGAAGTATCTCCAGAGAAAAATATCATCCTGACGTCTTTTTCCATTCTTTGTGCTCCAATAAGGGAAGAACACTGGGGTTGAGTCTTCCTGAAATAAACACAGCAAAATTTGTGGTGATTGATTCAATGGGGTGATTCATGAACTCCAATTTATTACTAATTACTTCAATTTCATTGATCAATGTGGCACCAAGTTACATTTCTGTCACTGAGGAAAATGTTGAATTGGGTTTTTTTTTCTGATGGAAGAATATAAAGTTATCAGTGGATGGAGCTAAATATATTAAGCAATAAAACATGAATGTAAAAATTCTCCTCAGAAAAGAGACACTCTCGTTAATTTGCTCAGTGTTTTATGGACTGAATTTAGAAAGGATATTTGTAGTGGTTTACAGAGTAAAAAATAGCTATAATGGCTACTTATTATTCTAATGACATATGTGTCTTTAGTCTATAATCCATCTATCTATGTATGTATCTATTTAGTCTATAATTCATCTATCTATGTATCTATCAACCATCTGTCTACCATCAAATTATCTATGTGCAATCTATCATCTATCTATCTCCTTTAGTCTATGGAAAAACTTAAATGAGATGTTCATATTTGATTTATACCACACAAATGAGATAAGCAATAACATTAATAATAGCTGAGTAATACCCTTTATCCTTCATTTCAGAAATAGTTTCCTGCTCTACTTTCAGGCAGCCTCCACTAATCCATGTCATGTTGTTGTCGTCATCAGACTGGGATGGAACTAATGTTACAATAGTCACCTGCTCATTTAAACATTGTCATAATTGTAGTTATCTTCTTGGATTAATTTACTAGTATAATATTTTATGGGAAACTACTTTGCTTGAACAACATGGTTACTAACAATGAGAATGAACAATCCCATATATTTTAAGACAGGAAAAAATAGAAGCTGGAAATTTTGCTGTAGGAAAAGACCCTCCTACTTTGCTTCTAATTTGTAATGAAGTTCCTCTACGAGGAAAGAGTCAGGACATTTAGGGAGTCATTGCTTGACCTGTAGAAGTTCTAATACTTGATGGAGATGGTTGTTTTGTGAGTAAAAACTAAGCCTTAGTTCCAAGAAATACAGCCTTTCTACTGAAAAACAAGGCAGGGGCATTTTGCTTAGAAGCTCTTGGAGTAAAATCAAGAAGCACACTTCTGGATGCTTGATTCTTGTGTCACATGACTGGCATCCCTTCTGAGAATGAAAGTTCTATAATGCTCAAAGCACATGAGTAGTTAATGACTCAATGAAGCAAAATGTAACAGTATTCGTGAGTTATGCGTTATATTTCACTTGCACCATATTTAAAGAACTAACAGGGCACTCAAATTTAGAGAAGTAAAAATTTCCAAAAACATGACAAAGTCTCTGAGAAATGGGAAGTTTTCATGATGTAAATTTGGATTCTCAGGAGAGTGGTCCTGCACATATCTGCTGATATGACCATGGGATGCTTGGATAGAGCTAAATCTAAATGCATGATCTTGTTTGGGCATGAACTCTAACATTGCAGCTTCTTACCCTCATCCCCTGCTACCTGCTCACTGAAGAAACCAGGGATCTGTGCTTTTCAAAACTATCAAGGCAGCTAGCTCACTAGCTAGACAGATAGCCTAGACAAATTTGGAAAAATCCGGATTCTTTGAGAGATGCCCTCTCAAAGACAAGGAGGAAAGAGGTCAAAGAATACAACCTTCATAACTTCTGCCCCCCAAGTATGTGCTAACATATGAGAACATGCACCACATATACATATGGACCCACAGCCATCTGTGTACATGCATGCAGTGCGTACACATGTATAATTAAATAAAAAAGAACCATCTCGAGGTTTGTCTATTGGCATATGTACTAAAATTGGAAGATAGAGAGATTGGTTTGGGCCCAGTGCATGGATGATATACACATTTGTGAACCATTTCACATTCAAAGCCATTCTGGGTGATTCTCATAAATTACCTTGGAAAACCCAGGTGGATGTTTAATAATCAATTATGGGTAGCGACATTTAAGTAATTCTTTGAAATCAAATTTAGAAGATATTTTTGTTAAAATAGCTTACACCCAGTATATAAGCCATCATTGCTCTCTTGTTGATTTTTTTTTTTTTTTTTTTTTTTTTTGGTTTTTTGAGACAAGGTTTCTCTGTGTAGCTTTGCGCCTTTCCTGGGACTTACTTGGTAGTCCAGGCTGGCCTCGAACTTACAGAGATCCGCCTGCCTCTGCCTCCCGAGTGCTGGGATTAAAGGCGTGCGCCACCACTGCCCGGCTCTCTTGTTGATTTTTAAGTATGTCTGGCACATTATACATGAACGATCTTGAGTCTCTTTTCTGTTCCTACACCTCAGTTATGGAGATGACAATGATTGTTCCATAGCTTTCAACATTTGGCATTCTCTTTTGGCACCTATCAAGATCCCCCATTTCCTTTCTTTATAATAACTTGGGTCAATTTAATAAAACATTTTAATTAAACTTGACTCTGCAATTACTAATTGAGAAATGTAATGACAATAGTTTTGATTTTGGCTAAAAGGACACTCTGAATTCTATAGCTGTTGTTTCATTTGATTCGCGGTCTGTTCAACCAGTGGTTTGCGTATTTTACATTATGTGTGTATTATTAACACTACTTTAAAATCAAGGTAATTTGTTTCTTTGAAATCTGGAGAAAAGCATTTGTGGACCAATAAAAGATATTTCAAGTGGATATAGTTCTGAAAAGTAAACATACATTGCTGGGCAGAGTCAGCCACTGTTACATCGGAGCAGATGGTGAACGTTTCTAGTCCCACAGCCCATGGCCCTTCCCTTCCTTGTCTTCTTCATACATTTCCTCCCCTTCCTCTACCCCTTCCTTCTTATTTTTCTCCTTTGACTCCACCTATTTCTGCCAAATCTTCTTTCTTTACTAATAGATCTTAAAAGATATCCTTGGCTCAGGACCACACAAAATTGAACCCACCATTATTTGATATGTGTATATCTCAGGAAATGATCTAGTTTACAATGCACATATAGACCTTGAAAGTCTGCAGTCAAGTTCTGATTTCTGTGATTTTTTCATCTTTATGTTGTGTCTTTCATACGTATTTGAACCATAGCATGTATTAAAACTCTGTAAGTTCTGGTGTTTTGAGGAACTCCGTGTATGAGCAACACCCACCCCCCCCCACCATGCAAAGTATAGTATGGAATTCCCACTGACTTCCAATGTCATCTCAGCTTTTGCCTGTGTTCTCACGTAACTGAGTCATTTGCTTAAACCAAGTGGATTGATAGTCTTTCATAATTCAAAGGGCCACACCTCTCTGAAAATGCACTGAAAGATATATCATACACCATCACTAACACCACACTGTATTCCGGCCTCCACTAAACACCCATTTTTTTTAAATTTACAGTTGCAAATAATTCATGGAGCTACTTGTGATTTGTTTATTGACTCTCTCATAGGGATATATCTTTGCACTGTCATAATTTAAGGGTGTCCATACAGAATCCGCACACTTACAATTACACCTTAAATTAAGATTGTAGCTTAATTAATTATTTTTGTATATATTCCTTTTAATCTATCTTTGTCTGAATGATGAGACCTTTCCCGTTTTATTTTCTGCTCTAGTTAACTGTTACAGGTCTAATGATTGCATTTAAAGTAAAAAATTATAAATGAGGAAAACGTCCTGTAACACATCACTTGCTTTAAGGACACAGTATTTATGATATAGAGCCCACATTGCTGTGGTACATATTAGGCCTCCCTGTCCAAACACATCACATCCATTAAATCAAGCTTAAAAATTTTCCCTCCAAATTTTGTTGTAGATGCCTGATGCTTACAATCTATATGTTCTTTTTGCTGCATCTGATGAAGTGAAACTGGTAGTTTGCAACCATTAAAAGTATATTCTCTTCCAAAATGGAAAGGTAAACTCATGACCAAATTCAGTTCTATTTTTTTAATTAAAATATGCATTTTAATTGGCTTGAAAGTGGATTAGAATTACACTGAGATGTATTACCTCTCATCACAGAACAGAAATCTGCAAATTTAGGTGATTGCTTGGAAAGTTATAATAGCAAACTGTAAGATGGTTCACTATAAGTCATTATCATTATTTTCTCTGCATGGCTATTGTTTTTAGAATAACCTTTTGATGCATCTGGAAGATATCATCTGTAATATAGTAGGATCATAGCCAAAGCAGTGATTGTTTAAAAGTCAAAAGTGCCTAGAACCTGGTTGAGATCATTTGCTGTTCTATCAGGAGAGAAAAGTTTGTTTCCTAGCACTCATGTTGGGTGGCTCACAACAGCCTGTAACATTAGCTCCAGGGCATACACAGACATATCGACAAATAATCAAATAAATAAAAGAAAGAAAACCTCAGTTGTATCCCAAACAGAGTATAATGCATAATTTTGATCTTGAAAATGCCTAGATCTTGTATCTCTGTCATTTCATGGCACAACTTTTATTGCATCACTAGAATATCATTGGTGCTTCTACCAGCATATTTACTGTAGCTACTGTAAAATACCTGGGTACTTTATGAATGAAGAGGATGATTTAGCTCTAAGTTTCATAGAGCCACCTCATGGTTCTGAGTGAGGCATACTGCCTGCAGGACAGAATAGGAAGTGGAATAAAGATACGTGAATATAGATCAAAAGACAAGACAGGTAGCGAGAAACACTCAGAGGCCACATTATCTGTCTTATATAACAATTCACTTTTGAACAGACTGACTCAATCTATGAGAACAGCAGCAGCCTCTTCTGAGGGTGATACCAACAGTCATGTAACTATTCTTAGGCAGGTCATATGTCTTACAGGTCACCAATATCTCAATTTTGCCACCTTTGGGACTCTACATCCAACACATCCACCCTCAATGACAGACAACATTCAGATAACTTCAGGGCCTATCAATTTTACACTGTGGTGAAATACCAAAAAAAGATATTTCCTCCACTTTTCCACTATAGCATCATTGCTCAAGGTTAGATTTTTACTTATTTAGTTAGTTAATATTTTGACTTTCAAAAGAGATTTTGCTTCTATTGTTTTCTATCTATTATACAGAATACACACACACACACACACACATATCATGGATGGTCACGTTACTGCACCTTAAATTCAGTGTGCATGTTGAATGAAAGTCACATATTTCAGACTGGCTTGAAACTTTACCAGCCCCATCATGTCCTCTCTGATTGAACCACGTGGTGTGTACACTGTCTGGTTTCTCTGTTCTTTGTTCATGGTGTTGGGCTTGTTCATTTGCCTTGCTCTTTCACTGAAGTATTGATGGAACAAGAAATCAGTCAGTCCTATTCACCTCGGTCCCCATTTCAACATGTTGATCCCCGCACGGGGGGTGGGGGTGGGGGTGGTATTTGTGGTTATCTTTACTTTTGCTTGTCCTTTTTATGGACCATGCTAAGTTTGACCGCTAAAATTAAGATTAATTTACTATTGTATGGCCTCATTGTACAAAAGAGTTGGGATGATTTAGATATGTATAGAAAACCAAATGTGTAAAATGTAAATAAAGCCATGTGTCTGGTTATTCCATTAAATATTTGAAAACGTTTAACCCTTTGAGTATGAATATAGATGAAACATACAGTAAAGAAAAGAAAAGTGCTAAGCTTGTCTTCTTGCATCATGTTTTGTAGGATCTCGTCTTCGTCAAGAAGACTTTCCCCCCAGGATTGTAGAACACCCTTCTGACGTCATTGTCTCCAAGGGAGAGCCCACCACTCTGAACTGTAAGGCAGAGGGCCGGCCGACTCCCACCATTGAATGGTACAAGGATGGTGAGCGGGTGGAAACAGACAAGGATGACCCCAGGTCACACAGGATGCTTCTGCCCAGCGGATCCTTATTCTTTTTGCGAATTGTGCATGGGCGCAGAAGTAAACCAGATGAAGGGAGCTACGTTTGTGTCGCAAGGAACTATCTTGGTGAAGCAGTGAGTCGGAACGCATCTCTGGAAGTGGCATGTAAGTAAACACTGCAAGCTTTATCTGAACACTCATTCCACTTCACTTTAGTAAGTTTGCTTGTTTCTCACTGATGAGTAGAACTTATAGAGTAAAACAATTGAAATAATACACAACCATTGCTTCTGTGAAGAAATATGGTTAGAATGCTATCAGTATAGGGACTGCAACAATTTTATTTACATCAAATTAGTATAAGGTCCATGCTATTATATCAAAGCAGCAGGTAATACATGATGCTACTCTTATTGAAAATTTGAACTATTAATAAGATACATAATGGACTTGGACTTGTTGCTTATGTTAAAATAAAAAGTTCATGCATAATATGTCAGAAATGCAGACATAAAATCAATAATGCACCTGTTTTGGGTACATATATAAATATGTATACACACATATAGATGTATATATATATATATATATATATAATGCATATATAACCTCTAAATATTTTACAGGGTAACTTTTGAAGTGACACATTATCTTACTCTCTACATTACAGTATCTCCTTTTTCCTATAGAACAAATTCAGGAACAGTAGGTATAGAAGAGAGGACATGCCACCAACTATAATAATAACTATTTTTTTTTATAATAGACCTCATCAAAGAAGAGATAAGCATGCTGTTGCAGAGTTTCTGGTTTTTACTCAATCTTGATAGTCAACTAGATAGGAACTTCCTCTTTTGCACTTTTTGCTTTTTTTTTTCACCATTCCCACCAACAACAGAAATAAAAATATTAGTTCCTGGCTTCTATTAAAACACAGACTCCATTGACTTCATAGATGGTGTGTGATAGATTGTTTTGGGCATAGGAATTGGGATTGTGTTTTAAACAATATATTTTGCTAGTAGCTTATTGTTTTAAGAAAAAGTTTCTTCTGTAGTAAACTGTAAGATGACAGCAAATACTCATTTGTAGAGAAGGTCCTGGGAGGGTATTGAAAATAATAGGTCCTTCTGCTAACATCAGTACAGTCTGTGTGGTATCACAGCAGATTTTAACACTTACGCACAGTGAGTTGAAACTTGCAACAGTATGTCAGTATCTTTTGGTGATCAAATCAAACTATTTTCTATTTAACTGTCTTGGTAAAGCTCTTGCTCCCAAGCCCCCTGTCCTCTGATTTAGAGTTTCACTCCAGAAACCGTGAACTAAGTGATGTTGGAAATATGTAGCTCCAATAAAAAATGAGTGGGAGTTCTTAAAATCCACAGTTTATGTATGAAAAACATTGAAATGGAAACATTAAAACCTTTACTAATAATGCGATTTTTTTCCAACAAATACCAAATATTTTCTTCTTTTAAAAATAAAACACTTCAAAAAGTACTTAAATATAGTTTACTAGAATCTAAAATATAAAAACACAACTTTAAGAATATAAAGTTTCTGCCTATGTTTTCCATTAAAAATATTACTTCTCTGAAACTTTTGTGCATATTGAAATATTTCACTGCTAAATTCTATTGATTCAACCTTCCATATTTCTTGTAGTATGGCTGGGATTGTCCTACCATTATTTTTTAAGGAATTGGAGCCCATCAAGTCTAAATGATTAAGGTGTGGAAAATGAACAAGTGGGGATTTCAAGGGCAGGTCTTTACTCTTTTCACTTTTGCTCTTATGGGATTCTTCTGCACGTCTAGAACCCAGCAAATAAACAGACATTTTTAGATACACGAAAATGAAGAAGCTTTACTTTTTCCCATAACATTTCCTTTTTTCTACTCAGCAGCCAAGAAACATTTTACTATGACTAATTTCACTTCAACACATTAAATTTATCAAAATTGTCTGGTAATTTTTTTGTAGGAGAGAAATGAACATTTGTTCTTGAGTCTTAGATTTGTTAAAATGTTTGCTCCTCAAACACATGCGTCTTTTATTTCATCTGAAAGGATTATTTTCTCCCCTAATTAAATTATAAATAATAAATTTATTTTAAGAGAAAAATATTAAGGCAAGATTCTTTCCCATGTAATATAAAAGTTGCATTTTTTATTTAGAAATAAATGAACTTTAAAAAATGCTTGAATTACTTAAAAATCTCAAAAAGAAAAATCCAAAGGCTTCTGAATTGGATTTTCTAGTGAATAAAATTCTTTCTTTTAATTCCATGTCAACAGATCATGGCATTTGAAGCTACTGAAGATCAAATAATATTCATTTATTTGTTGTTAATCTTTTTCCATTAGCTTGCCATACTTCTCTATTTTCTTCTGCATGTTAGAACATACAATTGAAATGCTGAATACAGAAACACCCACTTTCCCCTCTATTAATGTGCTAAGGGACAGGAATAAAGACATTCCAATCTATTGTCAGAGATCAGAATGCCCTTCAGAGGACCAACATTTAAACATTTTATAATAGATGAAATAGAGAAGAAGTATAGCCCCTTAGAGGGACAAACAATAGATAATATGGGAACCCATAGAGGAGAATATTTAAATATTCCTGAATAAATAATATGGAGAAAGTGTCCTAAAAGGGGAAGTATCATTTGAGCTCTGATTTTAATATTTTGTGATGTCTTGAATGAAAAATGAAGCTGAACATCATCTTGCTACAGTGAATGGAAGCATTCTAGAGTATATGTACCTCCTAGGCTTCAGAGAGCTCAGAAGAAATAGGTTGGAAAAGTGGGATGTGCTGAATCACAGTCTCTCCACTTTTACATCATGTGCAAGGGGAGTCTCTGACACAGAGTGAGTGATTACATTTGTGGGGTGATGAATGAAGGTGAGAAGAGTTAAGCTTTCAAATAACCTAGAAAGGATTGATCTGGTTTATGACCAATTTTCAAGATGGTGTGGGTCTTTCAAATATTTTTGTGTTTTAGTCTCTGGGTCTGCAGGTTCCCCATTGGTAAAACTAGAATGTACAGAAGGAACAACTATGGTATGTCAATGAGGGTAACAAGGTTAAAATACTTAGTGTTCCATTATTTAAAAAAAAAAGCTTATGGAATTTAGAAAAGAAGTCATTTTGAAATGAAGGTTGAAGTCACAGAAGTAAGGAAAAGTAGAGGAGGATGCCCAGGTCGGCTGCCAACAGTGAACCGTTATGAAAGACCGAGTCCTTTGTCTTGGTTTTAGCAGTCGCTGATCATGGGAAGAAGAAAGAAATGTTGTAGGGGAGGCATGGTGGAGACTAGATTTCAGAGTGACAGGGAATGTGGTCATGCCAAGAAAAAAAAATATTTTCCAATAAAGTAAGTGGTAAGTAGACGTAGCCAATGGAGGGAGGGCACAGTGGGAGGAAACAGCTACTGCCTGGGTCACTGGAAGGAAGGGGAAATCCGGAGCAGAGCAGCGCAGCGCAGCATCAACACAACTGAGTGTGGATCCCACTGGCTCCTCTTCTACAATGAGCTTTGGCAGTGGCTCTGGCCTTTGCCCATAGTGTGGAAGGACTTCCTGTCAGCCCTCACGATAAGCCACTATGACTGCACACATGTATTGTGTAATGATTATTGATAAAACAGTATGGAAAATGTTTGATTTCCTTTACTTCACCTTGATTTTTGTTTTAAATGAGAAGTATTGTGTCTGCCATAGCATGGAAGTCAGAATTCTGTTGGTAGCTGTTAGCCATCTATCATGATTTTCTGTGTGGAAATCTGCTGTCTGTCCCTATACCATATTTTCTCGCTCCCTCCCTCCATCTCTCTATCTGTTTCTCTCTCTGTCTCCTCTCTCCCTTTCCTTCAGCAATGTAATAGGACAGTACAGAGAAAGAAACAGAAAAAAAAATCATGGCCAAGTATTGCCATGGAGAGTTGAGTCGCCCAATTATTGTTTTGTTATTGTTGTGTGTGTTTGTCTGTTTGTTTTTCTTTTCTTTTGAGCATGTTTAAGAGAAAAATAAGAGTAATTCAGAAAGTCCTTTCAACTCACTTGAATCTGAGGCAGGCCTTTAGGCAGAAAGTCATTTTAAATGGAAAGAAAACAGATTCACAAGGCGACCAGCAAGAGGTCTGCCACTCATGAAGTTAATAGGTGGTTTTCCAATGGGACCCCCGGGAGCTTCAGGCACAGAGGTGCATGAGGATAGGATTTCAGTTCCCAGCAAGTGCTGTGGTATACAGAGCAGGCGTTCAGGGGGCCTTTGCAGGGACCCAGCATAGCTGCATGAGGTGCAGCTGGCCTGGTGGCCTCAGGAGATGGCAGCTGTTGCCCCAGGTGGTATAAATATATGACAGCAGCTTGGTCTATCGACCAAGGGAAGAGGGGGTTCTGGGCTAGATGAAAATTCATGAAAAATTGATGCAGTCCTCAGATTATTTTTTCAGTTTCCCTGTCTCGACACTAGTGTGGAGGAGAAAGATTAAATGAGGTGATGAACATTTTAATGCCAGGAGGTTGTGGTTCAAAGTTCAGAGGGCACTGGAAACCAGTTTGTTGTTGTTGTTGTTGTTGTTTTGTTTTTTTCCCACTGCTTACTTTAAAGGCAAATATAGAACTTTCCAAATTACCTGTGTCTTTGTAATTTAAAAAAATGCAAGGTAAATCTATATATTCAAATGATGGCTTTGGTTTGATCCACGAGAGAAAACATACATGATTCCTAAATTCAGTTGGAGTATGAGTATGAATTCCATGAAGCAAGGTGTTTGCACTTTATTATTTCCTATTGCAATCTTCCCAGTAACCCCCCCCCCCCCCGTGTTCTCCATGTATCAAGACTAAGGCTACAGGAACATAATTCAGAAAAGGAAAGGGCTCTGCATTATTTATAGGTCACAGATTGCTAGAATAACAAAGCTGCAAGATACTCTACATGCACAATAGTCCTGTTTGTTTGAAATCTAAGACTAAATTGATATTTTATCTGTACAAGGAAGAGTGGGTATGTGAGTAGGTGGACTTTGTTGCGAGACGGCATAGGTTGCTTTGAGAATGAACACAAGGTAAATTGTTAACTTCAGTCCTTCAAGTTGGCAAGTATGCAGATTCTTATTGCTTGATTTTATTTTGATTATGGGAAAAATTTATCCAGAAGAGTGGTTTTGTTCTTCGTAAAGACTTAAGGCAATTTGAATTTAAGATAATTTAAATTTAAGCTAAGTACAGCTCCTTGAATCTACCTTTTGCTTGTGTTCCTTTTGAGAAATGGTTTTGCTACATATTCCAGGGTACTCTCAAACTCCCAACCACCCTACCTTAGCCTATCAAATACCACCACACATGGCAAGAATTGCTTAATGAGATATTATTCATATATCATGTCTTTCACAAATTCAATGTCTGTCATTTGATGCTTTTAAAATAAACATATTTATGTGACGTCACCATCAACACCACAATACAATCTAAAACATTTTGACTCGTAAAAGAAACCTATGCCAATTAACATGCAATTCCATTCTTCCTGAACTCTCCTCCCTTAGTCCCAAATAAATATTTACTGACTCTCTGTCTCTACAAAGTTGCACATTGTGTGCATTTACAAATGGAAACACTTATGAAAGGTAATTTTGTGCAATAGCTCAAATACTCTTAAAATCTGTGATTCAACAAAGCAGCAAGTTGTCAATTCTCCTTTCATACATGGATTACTTTTTCTAATTACTCTATCATAGGCCTTTCCATTCTGACCAATAGAGCCCACAAGCATCCTATAATTACTTAAAGTAGGTTGTACTTCTTTTTATGTATTTATAAGTATGTATTTATAAAACAATAGAAAATTTTTTACAAGTCTAATTCTTCTTTTATATAGAAATCCATAACATCTTGGAATTTAATTGCTAAGGACTGAAGTTAATTATACTACTGACATATTTTTAGTACTGAAAATGAAATTGGTTTTTCTGAGGAAATTCCCCAAAGCAAAAGCATTCCTAGTTGTGTGTTTCTTAATTAGGAGATATCCCTGCATTTTTGTTGGTTAGATGTTACATAGACATCTTTGTTATAATTTCCTAAGCTATACAGTGTGAGAGAAAATTAAGGTGTCATCCTGAGATAGCTTCTGGAATTTCCTTGTCTCTCAACAGCCTTCCCTTTCAGACATCAACAGTTGAATATCTCTGGGTGATTCAGTGTTTTAGGCTGCTGTGACAAGATGGTAGACAGAGATGTCTTCTATGCAATAGAATTTGATTTCCCATAGCTCTAGAGTAGTCTATGGTCAAATATCCAATATGGGAGTGTTTTGCTAAAACTCTACTTTCTGGTTCATAGAACTCAATTAGGTGAAGGTTCTCCCCGAAGACCTAATCATATTCTATATGCTCTATCTTGTAACAGAATTTTTAAAATAAATTATTTAACTTTACTTTATGTGCATTGGTGTGAAGGTGTCAGATCCCCAGGAACTGGAGCCACAGACAGTTGTAAGCTGCTATGTGTGCTGGGAATTGAACCTGGGTCTTCTCGAAGAACAACCAGTTGTTCTTAACCACTGAGCCATATTTCCAGCTCATATTAGGAAAGGAGAGATGAATTTTAACAAAAGATTGAAGGAAATTTTTTAAATGAATTCATATTCAGATAAGATATAAATTTTATATGGTGTGTTTTCATGTGACTACCTTCTAAATGGTAGAAACACATATCGGTGCTGAGGTATAGACTGTAAAAAAAACCATCAAAAGAGTCAAAAAAGAGAGTTTTTGAATGGACCTAGAAATGCTCTTTGGCAGGATAACATAACTGGGTTCAATCACACAACCATCTGAATTTTACTTAACATTATTAAACTTTACACTTCAAATGGTTTAGATTATCTGTTTTAAGGGGTATATTTTTTTAATTATAATTATAGAAGCAAAAACAAATACAGAGCCAACTGTAAGTTTTAATGACACTGTTAGTTTTGAGTAGAATGGAATAGGACATGGTCACAGGAGCATGGGCCACAAACTGCTATCATACATTGCAAATGATAAAGAGCAAGAGGTCTTGCTGACCAAAGAAAAGAGAATGCAGATCTGGAGAATTGATGACCTTGAATGGGAGCTGAGTAGTAAGAATCACTTGTGTCTACCAAGCACCAGGTTTTTTTGTTCTAAGTGTTTCTCAATAGTGGTTCATTAAATTCTAAAAGTCCCTGTACTGTCCTCTTACATATCTAAGATATAAACTTAGCTTGCATATTTTCATATGAAAATTAGAGATAAGATTGAACCCAAATAGACCTGGCTCTCAAATATGTTTTCTCAATCACTCTGCTAAGCCTACACATTGATTAATTTAAGCAAGAAAACAAAATCATTTGGCACTTAGAGAGAAAAAAATCATTAGTGTTGATTTTGGGTATTTTATCCAGGGACCATGACCTAATTGTGTGTATACAATGATGACCCCTGAAGAGGTGAAATGAGATAGAAGGCACTTTTTTTGTGTTGATATTCTGTGATGTGTAGGATATTAAAGAAAAGAAACAACAAAAAGTATACATTTTCTAGGTTTGTTTAGTTGTATATTGACATTTGAGAGCTCATTAGTTTATTCAAGTAATTTGATTTTCTCTTTACAGTTTCTAGTTGTCAAATATCAGTATTAGGAAAATCCATCACTTTCAGTTGTTATTGACATGTTTGGAAGCTAAAGCATTGTGAAGATTAACAATCCAATTTATAAGATGAGTCATCTGTGATTTCAGATACAAAGAGAAGTTGACCAAGTTTACAAAAAAGCAATGGAGTATTATAATGGCCACTATGTCTTACGTCTCTCTAGAGTTTTCCGAGTCATTAATATTTTCACATGATGTTATTTTGTTGACATGTGCACTTATACATCTTCTGGACATCATAGTTTATATGTTCAGTACATAATTTTATTAACGTTGGCCAATTTGTCTTTCAAATGATTATACATCTTTAGTTTTTTAAATTTAGAAAATGATTCAATGTTTCTGTTATAAAGTGCCCAAAGTATTAAATATCCATAGTCAAATTATAAAGGTTGACATATGCTTTGAAAATTAATTCCAAGTAGATCATAAACTTAAATGTAAGTCTCAAGCAAAGCTTACAGTACTAAAATATAATGTAGCAGAAACCAAAACAAGCAACCCCCCGAACCACATCCCCAAACAAAAATAAACAGTAAAAATATAGTGCCTAGGATTTGGTACTATAAACACAAACCAAAATAGATAAAATAATAAATCAGATTTCATTAAAATTAGAAAATGTTATTCCCTAAAATGTTCCATTCTACATAAGAAAATAGGAAGACTGGTTTCAGATCGAGAATATGTTGATATAAACATGTGTACATATTAGATAAATAACAAATGATAAAAATACACAGAGGATGAAATACGATATGGCACAAATGAATAAATATTATGGATGGCAGATAAGCATACTGGAGGACATCACTGTCCTTAGGGAAGTACGGATTGAGGCTATCAAAAAAAGATACACATATCTTTCATCACAAAATTCTTTTAAGGATAAAGAGGAACTGGTTCTTCCCGCATTACTCATGGAAACCCAAAGTCACATTGTAATAGATTTTAATAGGCTCTAAAGGCACTGAATTTTACTTACCATCCTACTGCACATCTAAGCTTTTATCTCCAAGAAATCATAACATGCACATAAATTCTAGTGTTTGGTTTTTAATACCAGTTCTACTCATGATCGCAGAAGACAAGGTAGGACTAAGCTGCCCTTCATTGAAATGAATGATTAAACAGAGCAGTCTGTATCCACACCATGGAATACTACTCAGCAATAGAAAGAATTGAATTATTGATATACAGAATGACGCAGATGGGTCTCATGGGTATTGTGGTGCGTGGAAAATGGCATTTTAAAGGACATTTCAAAAGGTCACATGCTATATAATTCCATTTACATAATATTCTCAAGATCACAAAATTATAGTGATAGAAAACAGATTAGTGGTTGTGAAAAGTCAAAGATGTGAGTCAGGCAGGACTGGTTATGACCTAGAAGGGATAGTCAGAGGAGACTATGAAGAGAAAATAATTCTGTATCAGTGTTACTATGGTATGTCTTCTAATGTACACGTGACAATGGAAGAGAACTCCATATATCCATTGCCCTGTACACAATTCATACCTTTAATATTACAACATAATTAACAAAAGAGAAAGTTAAAATGAGACCAAAACACATAATAGTGTCTGATATATGATATAATGATTAAATTTCACCATATCATCACCATAGAACTCTTACTCTTAATCTTATTAAGGTAGTTGTAGTTTAAATTAAGAAACATAAACTAGCTTGAGTCTACTCATGCTTTTGAGTATTTTTTAAATTTATCATTAAAACAGGAAGCACACTAGAAGACAGCTATCAAGAAAGTGAGGTGATAGGAAAAAAATGAAAGAATCAGAATTATTGATCCTTGAGAAGAAGACAGATAGATGTAGGTCCCCTAGTTTTTGCAAGCACATCAGGAACTCTTTTGCCAAATGGAAAATACATGGCTCTCTGTGTGCCCTGAGTTGAAAAAGAAGGAACAATTGTTGGAAGCTGTAGATTGACATCAGTGTTGTAGGTTGTGAGTGCAGAGGAGCTTCTTTCCTTGGACCTTAAGGGCTTAAATATTACCCAAAGTCAGTAGGGTGTTGTGAGTAATGAGTGTTAACTCTTGATATATAAATTCAGATGTTGATATGACTTCACCTTGTATATTCTCTCTAAGGGAGATGAATCTTTGGATTAGCAAAACATGTGGCAAGGCTTAGATTCTCATGCCCTATTCAGTCGCAAAATAATTCTCATTACTTCCCTATTTACAAGAAATTCCACAAAGTAAAAGTAATTTCTTTATTTTTTCTTTTTCTTTTTTTCTTATCTCTCATGACAAGTCATTGGAAAATTCCCAGGAAAATTATGTGCCCCCTACATATCTTATTTTGAAATCCTGGGAGATTATACGCAATTAAATTAATTACATTTTGCAAGCCATCTCTTCATTTATGCCCAGGATCCACATGTCCATATTCAAGAGAAGCTTGATAGAAAGGCTGATTTATCTTTGCTTTCTTGCTGAGTCTGCTTTGAATATTCCTAAAGAGAGGCAGAAAATGTTGTGTTTAATATTCATATAGGATTTCCTTTTTCAAAGCAGATGCTATTAGGAGCCTCTTGTTAAACAGAGTTACCTATAAATTGATCAACTTAAGAAAGCCTTCCTGAGTACTCAGTTGATTCTTTGGATAAGCTGATGGAGTCTAACTTCAAATGTGTATGTCATTAATAAAGATGTAAGAGTCTCAATTCACTTTGTCTTTTCCTTTTCTGACACATCATAAGGAAAAGCTTTACTAATGAAGTACCCATTGGTAATAACCCATTATATGCTAGACTTTTTTCTTCTATCAGATGACATGCAAATGAACTGTTCTATTTCTGTGGAGAAAGAGAGATGAGGAGTGGTCTAGTTAATCACACTTGAGGGCTGCCATAGATGTCTTCTGGGAAATATGATCATTATTCATTCTTATTTAAGGGTTCTTACCCTGTGCATAAGAAAATCTCCCATTCATTCCATTTGGGTTTGATGTTAATTACAGGGGCATTAATGGAAGCTCCTCATACAAAATGAATGTGGGATTAAACCAGGGGATGTGGGTAAGAAACATCATTTGTGATACAGGTGACTATAAAAACATACAAACAGTTGCTGGTAAGTTGTTAGAACCTTAGAAAGCATTCACATCTGTGTGATTCAGAAAATGTATTTATAGATATGAGACCAAATGACTTCAGAAAGTCCACAGTGGATGACAGGAGGACATGCAGCTACAAATGAGGCAGCCAATTGAATCGGTCACCAAAAGATAGTTATTAAGTGGGTTGAAGACATCAGCTCAGGCCCCTTCCTATGATGCACTCTTGTGAATTTGTCCAACCTGTTAACTTTATGCATAATTTTCTTAGTTTATGATAATGTGACTGGACTAGATATTTTCTTCTCCAGAGAAGAGGAAATCAAGTGAGCTCCTCTATATTGTCAGTATGCAACTTCTGACTGAGTGTACTGGGGGGAAAAAAAAAAACAAGACAAAACAACAACACTATATTTTCCTTCAAGAAGTTGAGAGCTATCAGCACGGCATGACAAGGAAATTCAGTGGCAGTTGTTTTGAAGTTGTTCCCTTAGTTGTTATGAAGGCTTGGTTGCTTATCAGGATACTATTTCTTTTCTTTCTCAGTATTTGTCCATGTGCCCTCCAGTTGACAACAAGTAATTGATAATGTCATGAATAAAATGAGGTTTTTCCTTAATCTTATATGTCTTTTGAGGAATTAACTGCTCATGTGTGCGTGTATGCACAGCCCTTGTTCACCTTGTGGCCATGGAATTAACTCATTTTTCTTTTCCAATCACCCATGCAGGTCTAAGGTAAATTGTTTTTTGAAAAATTATATATGTCTTGGGCCAATATTTCTTGTCCAGTGAAGCGTAATATGTATAGATATAAATTCCTGGGATATAGGTTAAATTCTGTTTTGTTTTTTTCTTAGAAGCAAAATAAAATAACCTTAATGTTTTAACCTATTTATTTTACTTACATCTTTCATTTTACTTAATAAAATTTATACTTTTTATTGATCAAAGAACTAACCCCAAATAAAATGATTATACCAAAAGCATGAATGTATTAAACTAATATATTTGTTTTCTCTCAGACACAAATTTTTTGAAATGGTATGAAGTCCATACTGATTATTATACTTAAGATACTATTTTTGAAATGCTGTAAGCTTGAGAAAAGTTCCTAAAGTTATTTTTATAAGTACATACCATTTTTATACCATTTTGATTTCAGTAATTATTAGCATCTTAATTTTAATAATCATAGGTACTCTGTAGAGTAAATTCTGTTTTGTTTAATATTTCAATAAAAGATAAAACACTAGATATGTAAATAAATTCAGTAGAATCAGATTCTCTTTAGCCCTATTTTTTAAATTTCTTGAAACAACATTTAGGAAACAGATTCCAGCTTCAACACATGTTTTAAAAGTAGGTATATTTTAATTTTTAAGCTTATTTAATAAATCCTTCCAAAATGTATGTTGGTAGTCTTGTGCAATAGCTTTACTTTATCACATCATAGCATAATAATAATGATAATAATAAAATGCTTCTACAATACTACAGAAAAAGTTGATGTTCAATTTTCTTTTGTGATGTTTTTCTGAATACTAGCCCATCTGCCAACTTTAGAAACCAAACTATTGCATTCAGCATTCCTTAATAATTTTACATGGTAAATCAGCAGGCACAGTGCTAGTTCCTGGACTAACCAGAATTGTATGGACCCCTTTAAAGTGAATAACATGCTTTCTGAAGAACTTAAAATGATTTTATTCTTCGTTCTTCAAAGTCATTTTTTTTAATGGCATGTTAAATTATAATGACCATGTAGAAACTTTTTGTGTCATATGTAATGTCAGCTCTAAAAAAGGAATTGGTTTACATTGTTCAACTAGTCTTCTTTTACCTATAGCATGGTCCTCACTTGGTATGACCTTTGGAGTGACTGTTGGCTTGAGTGATGTACTTAATGAGATCTAATGACATCATGACCCTGACCTCTTCATGGCCCTTGCTCCTCTCATCCATCTTCTTAACCCCACAGGCTGTGAGTCAGTGTATAGAATCAGGATTGAATAAGTGTGAATAAACAAGTTCAAGAGTTTTCTGCCTCAGCTGCTGGTGCATGGCAGTGGCAAAGTAAGACCTAGAGAATTTAACACCAGTGAAGCGCCTTAGGCAGCACCATGAAGCCTGCTGAAGAAATCACCCCTGTTCTGTTCAATGTCATGTAGCTAATCTCCCAGCTTGACCCATTCCTGGACAGTGGTGGCAGTTGGCCTTTGTAATCACATAGCTGTTGGCACAGTCAATGAAAGGCTGGCTGATCTATCACTTACCCAATGTCACACATTACTAGAGCTTTTATCTCATTAGCAGTGATTAATGTTTGTATAGCATGGGCTTGTCATGTAGCTGTTCATATTCAGAAATGTTGAATACTTGGTACATGATGAGGGAAGAGCATTTCCAGAGAATGTTATCATCTCGACCAAGCAGAATGATTTTCAAATTCTCATCTCCAAGTGACTTGATAGGTCTGTGAAGAAATTCTACTCTGACACTTTTTAGTTTCTGGTTCTCCTGTTTCCAATCATTGAATATAGGAAGGCCTTTATAGACTAGAGCTCTAAAGGGAAGACATGAATAATTGACTGCTGTTCAAAGACCAGAATAGATGGGGTAGAAGTTACAGAAAGGTATGCTTTCATTACCTTAGCCTGAGTTGTTTTCCTAGTGTGATTTCTACTTAGGTCAGTTTTTCAAAGTTACATTGAAGACATGGGGGTAAAGGGAGCTTTTATATTCTTGCCGATGGCTATGGTTCTTGCTTTATCTGTCTCACATTTGACAAGTTCTTCCCCTTAGCCCTCTATGTTATTTGATAAGTTGACCAGTCAGTGATTAAACATATTTATTTAGTTCAATGGGTCAGAGCTATTGCGACAGATGGAAAATTACTGATGGATTATCAATTTCAGTCCCTCTGACATCTGGCCTCTGTGTAGTTCATCATCTGAGGACTCATAACACATTTGCCTGGACAATAACATGCTCAGCTACCTGTGAGATCACAGAGATGGATATTGGAAACACTTTACTTGGAATTAATAAGAGAGACTGCAGAAATTAAATGAATTCTGCACCTGTATTTGAAAAGCTGAGAGCACACAGTGGTGTCCACCATTTTCAACCTGGGAAGGGATCAATTGACAGCCTCCAAACTGTTTGATTTCTTTCATTTTTTTGTGTTGTTTTTCATCATTTCTTTACCAGGTTCATTCTGTAATAGAAGAACTTACTTGGAAGTATGGTAGCAATAATAATGCACATAGAAAGATGACTATTTCTCACTGCCCTGTTTAAAACTTGTAGTTTTGAAATTGTATGACAGTTATTTTCCTTTGTGTGTGCATGTGGATACATGTGTGACTGGATGAGTGTTTATGGCACATGTGGAGATGAAAAGGCAACTTGAGGGAACTTGTTCTGTCTTTCTAACATGGTATTCCTGAGTATTCAACTCAGCTTATCAGGCTTGGTTTTAAACGCCTTTACCTACTGACCATCTCCCTGGTCCTCTGGTTAATGAGTAGGAATAACAATCTTGAGACTCTTAAAGTTTGGTTTATTGAAGTGACTAAACCACCAAACTGAAACCACACGTCAAATACCATATGTTTTAATTATCTTAAATTATAGGCAAGATTTCAAATAAAGTTTGTAAAACTTCCTTTCTTTCTCCTCTCTTTTCATGTTTGTGTTGGGTGAGTTTTTTGTTTGTTTGTTTGTTTTTTGTTTTTTCGAGACAATGTTTCTCTATGTAGTTCTGGAACCTGTCCTGGATCTCTCGCTCTGTAGACCAGGCTGGCATTGAACTCACAGAGATCTGCCTGGCTCTGCCTCTTGAATGCTGAGATTAAAGGCTGCACCACTGCCAACCTGGCAGTTCTTTTCCTTTTAGTGAACTCTAAGAAGAATAAGTGCTTCTTAACAATGCTAATCTAACAATAAGATATATTCTACTCTAATTGATGCCTGTACACAATATTATATATTGTGTGTACAATATAATGTTCTCCATATTCCTATTTTAAAGTTCCCCAGAAAATTAAAATCTCCTTGTGCTTAGTTTTAAAACAATATGATTCAGGCTAGGAGTTATATTAAGGCCTTATTATGACTTTTAAAAGCAGATCATAAAGATAACATGATTCAGTCAATTAATGTAAATATTTATTTTTAAAAGTGAATTATTTTAGATTAAAAAGGATATTGATGTAGTTTTCTGTGTGTCAAAGTTTCTTTCAATAAGGGAGTACGATGTGTTACAGTGCCGTGAACTTCCTCATAGAAATGGGTCTGATCATCAGTTAGCTGATAAACACTGTCAAGTTAGCTATGTAATGCACGTGAACGCTTTCCAGCCTCCGAAGAATTCTAACAATATGGCTTATTTCAGTGCTGTGTGAGTTGGTCAAAAAGGACATATAAAGGATAAGAATATACAGAGAACTATTTTTAAAGCCTCTTGACAGTTTAAACATTCTACAGAATTCATATTGGCATGTAAAGATTTTTTTACACAAGGATATTAACCTAAGCCACTTTCGTGAGTTTAAATATAATTCAGGAAGAGGCTGTTTTCGGATACAGTCTTTTGCATTGTACTTGACTTAATTTGAATTAGTAATTTTGAATGACTTTGGTGATGGATTATTTTTTCCAGTATATCCTATTAAATATTGGTTGTTTCTTCATGTATTTTATTGGATCACTGTTCTTGTAAAGATCATCAAGACTTTATATTTGCATTATCTTTTCTTTGGCTTACAATGATGATAATCAGTGGGTGAAATAAAACAACTTGGATAACTTGTGTCTTCACTAGCATTTATCCCAATGTGTTTCAATATGGACATTTCTCTTTCTGGAGAATATTTGGGAAATAAGTGGAAAATCTTTAAGTCTGTGATGTTGATTCAAAAATTTATTACTGCTTTGCTGATCTAAAAGGATTCAGACTTTGAGGAAGCTAGCTAGCAAGTTATGGAATTTCTAAAATATATGCTAATAGATTCAAGTGAAATCACCTTACACTTCTTACCTGGAATTCATATTATAATGATTTCTTAAAAAAAATATGGCAAAGCGTCCTTTGGGTATATGCCCTGGAATGGTCTAACAGAATCTTGAGGTCGGTTGATTCCCAATTTTCTGAGAAACTGCCATATTGATTTCTAAAGTGGCTGTACAAGTTTGCACTCCCACCAGCAATGGAAGACTGTTTCCTTTGCTCCACATCCTCTCCAGCATAGGCTGTCATTTGTGTTTTTGATCTTAGCCATTCTGACAGGTATAAGATGGAATCTCAGAGTCACTTTGATTTGCATTTCCCTGATGGCTAAAGATGCTGAACATGTCTTTGAGTGCTTCTTGACCATTTGAGATTTCTTTGTTGAGAATTCTCTTTTTATATCTGTACCCCATTTTTAAATTGGATTGTTTTTTTTTTTGGTGTCTAGTTTCTTGAGTTCTTTATATATTGTAGCACTCAGCCCTGTGTTAGATGTGGAGTTGGTGAAAATTTTTTTCCCATTCTGTGGGCTGCTGTTTTGTCCAATTGATGAAGTCATTTGCCTTACAAAAGCTTTTTAGTTTCATGAGGTCCCATTTATTAATTTTTGGGCCTGTGTAATTGGTGTTCTGTTCAGGAAATTGTCTCCTGTGTCAATGCATTCAAGGCTATTCCCACTTTTTCTTCTATCATGTTCAGTGCATCTGGTTTTGTGTTGAGGTCTTTGATCCACTTGGACTTAAGTTATGTGCAGAGTGATAGATATGAATCTATTTGCATTCTTCTACATTTTGAAATTCAGTTGGACCAGCACCATTTGTTGAAGATATTTTCTTTTTTTCCATTGTATATATCTGGCTTTTAAAAATAGATTTATTTATTTAATGTGTATCAGTGTTTTGCCTATATATTCTCTATGTGAGGTTGTCAGATCCCCTGGAACTGGAGTTACTGACAGTTGTGAGTTGCCAGATGTGTGGTGGGAATTTAACCTAGGTCCTCTGGAAGAGCAGCCAGTGTTCTTAACCTCTAAGCCATCTTTTCAGCCCATGAGCCATCTCTTCAGCCCCTGACTTTTTTTTAATCGAAAATACATATGTGTATTTATGTCTAGCCCAACTGTCATCAGAGAGGCCTCACCCAGCAACTGATGGAAACAGAATCAGAAAACCACATCCAAAACCAAGGAGGAACTCAGGGAATTCTGTGGAAGATGAAGAGAAAGGATTGTGGGAGACAGAGGGGTCAAGAGATACTCTTCTCTTGACCAGAAGGAGTTTGTTTCTAAAAGACATATTAAGTGCACTCAGTAAATCAGATTATGTGTGAGTTTAAGAGCTTGCTTTATGGAAGTGTAAATTCACTTGGTCTGTGTGGATAAAAGAAATAACTATTTGTGAACCTGAAAATTGTGTGAGTCCATATGCATAGATAAAACAAGAAAGCAGAAGCTTACTTGCCAACTGTGTTACCTGAAATATTTACAGACTACAGACTTTAAATTTTTCTTTTTTTTTAATTTCAGCTAGTGCCTCTTATCTCTTTAGGCTGTCTGTAAAAATTTAATAGCCATTCAGACAGCTATGCAAATGAGTAAGCATGGCTTACCCTGTGTGGGATTTTAAACTTTCTCTCCTTGTACCTTTCCCTTCATTGAAGTAGCAAATATGCAAGCTCCTTATTCATTTACATATTCCCCTACTAACAATGTGTAGAAAAAAGAAAATCATCAGATTAAAAATCATATTATTACTACACTAATAGAAAACTCATAGAGACTGTGCACTGAGAGGGTAAAGACGAGTCAGATATCTTTTTTTATGGGGATGACAATATAAAAAATGAATCTGTGATGCCTCCCCCAAGATTCCCTTCTCAGATCTATTTCCTGTGTGGTGTGGAGGTAATATTGCAAGCACTGAAGTATTAAAAGAATTTTGTCTTGTGTTCTTTCATTCTGACAGGCCAATGACATAATATCAGCTAGGCGTGTCTGATAGATTTAAAATTCAGACTGAAGAGCCTGCCTTTTATTTTATCATTGCACCCAATGGTGTTTGAGTCTATGTTCTAATTCACTGCCTCCAAGGAACAAGCTGCCCTGGGAAGTCTGAGAGGGCTTGGGAGGGATGATTTAAGGCTGTAAATATTGTTTGGGGGCAGCACTTTCGATGTAGTAAATCCTGGGTTTATTCCCTAAAACTGTGGAAATAAGTAAGAGTAACAACAAAGGATTGACAAGGCTCTAAATGTAGCAATGGACAGCAATTATAAAAGATGACACAAAAGGAATTGTTTTTCCAGTTCTACTTTTATCATAGAATTTGTATTTAGTAGAGTATAATGACATAAAGTACATATTTTATAACGAAAGTGTAAAATTCTACGTAGCTCCACAAATTCAAAATGACTATTCTCACTGAATAAATGTTCAATGGAAATTTGGGTCTGCTTAATTTTGACGAGTGGTATTTATTTTATTGGCAAGTTTTTCTTAAATAATGAAGTTTATATGAAAGGAAAAAATATCTTTGCAGGATCTGAACTCTGAAAAGCATTTTAAAAGTCAAATTATTTAATTTTCGTATGTGAGCAAGTGTTTCCTAGGTGAGTTTAACCTGTGGATATTCCATAAATGTATATCCAAAAGAATCACTTAGAAAAGTGAAGGCAGAAATTTAAGATGTTCTTTGATTTGACTTTTTTTGTGTGTGTGTGTGTGACCTAAAAAATACACAGCGCTGTTAAGAAAAGTGACAGCTGTGTGTGTACCCAAGGTTTCATTTCCTAGGGAAGTTTTCTCTTGTCTGACCTTTTCAATAAATCAAAAGTTTCTCTCATTTGGCTACATAATTCAAAATGATTTATTGGACTAATAATTCTGCAAGTAAATGAAAAGAACTCAGAAGACTGAGAAAGTATTTTTTTATTGTTTCCATTAGAACCATTTGTAAATATTATGTATTTATTTAATAATTTATTTATTATTTACTTAATCAATGCAATCATCCCTAGAGGTTATTACAAATGTAGCCTGTTTCAGTTTGTATTAGGTGAGGTCCTGTTTTGTTCATGTACACTAATTTGCAAGGGAAGAAGTGAATACATAAAATTGTTAATACTTCCCAGTAATGGGTAAAAAGGAATAACATAAATAATGTTATAGGCCAACAGTTCATAGATAAAGATACACCTTTATATGTATAACTATGAAGGAACAGAGAACAACACACACATGTACAGATAGCACATTGGTATGAGGTGTTTTTAAAGCTACTTTTAAATTTTTTCAAGACTTCATTTATTTTATTTTACATCTGAGTATTTGCCAGATTATAAGTTTGTGCACTTTGGGTGTACAGTGCCCAAAGAGGGAAGGAGAGGGCAGATTATTCCCTGGGACTAGGGTTATATACATTGTCAGCTGCCATGCTGAGATCAAACTTTAATCCTGTGGAAGAACAGCCAATGCTCTTAAACATCAAGTCATCTTTCTTGCCCCCAAACTACCACCTTGATATAACATCCTGTGAGAAACCACTATGTCCTTGCTGTAGGTTGGATTAGAAACAGAGATCATCATTTCCTATCTCTCTGAAAACTTCAGAGTTCACGTAGGAGCAAGAGGTACAAGCAGTTTCATAGACTCAAGGAAGTCTGAGACAAATGTGTGCTGTTGGCAAGAGAAAGGAGTGACCTGTTCTTTATTGGATTTTGTTTTAATTGAACAAACTTTGTAAAGTTAGAAGACCAGAAAAAGAAGTGTAGCTGTAAGGAAGAAAACGTTCATGAATACATAAACCTTGAGCCAGAACAGAACAGTGCTTTGGGACAGTCGAAGCCTGGAGTGACAGGAGTGGAGTTCCATCCCTGACTTATGGAATTAGGAGAAGTCATGTTCACAAATGCCAAGGCGAGTTTCTTTGACGTTGACGAGCACTCAGGAGTCAGAATGAGTGCATTTAGGCCATCTTAAAAAGCAAGATGACATGATATTACAAGATCTTTTAATTTTGGATTGTGATAAGAAATAAAATAGAAATTTTTATTTACTGTATAGGTGTGTACAGTATCATCATGTTCACTTTTCATAAAGGGTATATTGACTTGGAGCTATTACATTTTATTTTAGTCATTAGCTTGACAGACAACTCAGTATTTATTTTATTTAGACTGTCTCTTTTACTTGCATATTGAAATAAGAAGTAATTTATCCATGATAGCTTCAGGAGTATTATGCTATTTCTCAGTATATTTTTTTACTTGCAATGAAACATGGAGTTGTAATAGAATTTAGGCCAGCTTTCTATGCTTATGGAAAAATATGTTAACAATGAGAGCTGTGGTCTGTCTGCACAATATCATGGTCAGATGAGTGTTTCTGGATTTCACCTCTGATTGTTGCTTAGGTAAATCCAGGTGATTCCATCAGAGGAATTAATTTGCCTCTAAATGTCACTCATGACAACTTTCAACATTTACATGGGCTTGTATCATCCATCATAGTTGGTGTTGTTAATTACTTCATAAGTTATTCAGATACGCTGCTATAATTTTAGCATATTAGTGTTAATTCAGCTCTAGATCTCTATAAATTGCTTACTGTGAGGCATTCACTGCTCTCACTTTATAACAAAGAAAGGACAAACTAAACAGCTAAAGGAAAGAGATGCTGACCAAGCTAAACTGTAGCGTGGCACTGAGGTCAGTGGACTTAATCAAAGGTGCCCTGCATTAAATTAAACATGTTATCATGTGGCTATAGGAAATAAAATTACTTAGCATAAGAAAGGTTTGTCCTACCATAACTATAACCTGATTTTAATACACATATTTTTCTGATGTTTAATGTGTAATGGTTTACACAAAGTTATCTTGTAGTTCAAATTGGTTTACAGTTGATTTTGAGAGAGTGGGTTGCAGACACATGTCACAGAAACATGCTTATAGTTATTCCTTTTACTTCTATATTACTAATAGTCATTTCACTTCCAAAATCACAGTAAAGCATGTTTTCCATCTCTACAGCCTACAAATTCAAAGCCGGTTATGATTATTTATCTGGCTCCCAGTGATTGAACACATTTGACCCTAAATGACAAAATAAATGAAAGCTCTTCTTCAAAGTAATACAATCAGTTCAAAAAATATTGTGCTAATAAAGTTATGCATTCTAATTGAAAGATTGATGGCAATCCATTTAGTAGTTACTAGGTTATTTGTGACAGACAGATGCAGAGTAACCTCATTACGGTCAGAATTGTGATGACTTGGAGCTGAGGGGAGGAATACAGCATTAAAGTGGTGCCACAGTCCACTCCTGAACCTGTGTGCAAGATGATTTAATGGCAAATATGTGGCCATTAAATATAAGTTTGAATCGGCTACCTCGAGTATTATTATAAAAGTGATGAAGAAATCATCTGCTTTATCCTTGATTGGCCTACTTAAAATTCACCAATGAGATTTACAGAATCCAATTTGTGTAAGGGAGACTCAGGAGCAAGCTCTGCAATAAGGGGCTAACCTTTGTGGTTTGGTATTTCAGTTCATATTTTCAGCTGTTTTCTTCTTGATCATTAAGTCTGTATTGGTTTATTTTAGACATCTCTGTCCACAATCACCAGCTTGTGATAAATTATTCAGCACTTTTCATTTGTGTGTTCACTAGTAGTTCAATGTCAGGCTTTCAGCATGAGTCCTCAGGGGAACTCTGTCAACATTTTCAAGTTATGTAGCAGAGAAAAAGAAGGAATATGAAGGCACATAATTATTTTCTCCTTGTTGAAATCTTCGTGGGATATATTTCATGTATGACTAATTTTGAAATTCCCTTTTCTTGAATTATTAATAATGATATAGAAATACTGACCATAAAAGCTCCATCTTCCTCTCTAATTTCTGCTGCATTCTTTTCACATCTCTAAAATTTCTTACATTCATAAGTATCCTTATGAGCACAACAATTTTTATTTCAGGGACCACAATGTAGGACTCTGTCTCATATGCAAAGAAACTCTGCTTAGTAATGTCTTGTTTATGGCACAATCTAATGTACAGTTGTCCTTGTCTCTTTCACATTAGATTTATATTTTCCCTTACTCTTATGCATACTCAACTTGTCTCTTGTGTTTCATATAATCAGGGCCATGTATGCATAAATTACAGTTTATCTTTCATCATGAACTCTGCCATGTTCCTATCCTGACAGAGGCAATACAAGATTTGACCTTCATTGTGGAAAGCCACTTAAATATCTGCTAAAATAGCAATTGTCTGCCAATAAATCTGGCACACATTTTTGTCAAAGTTAGTATAGAGTTCTCTCTCTTAGTGGGTGAATTACAAAGTTTAGGACCTAATAATAGAACCTCAATGAAGAACACAGCAGTCAGTTGAGAAATTACATTTTAGGTGTAAGGCCAAAGGATAAAATGAGAAAAAATATCTTCCCTCCAGTTCGAGCTGAACCATTTACTACAGATAGCTCATTAGCCATGTGATCTCATGCAAATTACTGAACTTGAGTCTTGGTTGTTTTTCACCTACAGTGATGGATGATGTAAGTTTATTGAGACACTTAAAACATATATTTTGTAATTAAACATGATTGACTCATTAATTAGTCATTAAGATTGGAAATGTTAAAAAATTAAACAGGCTTTTTATTCCTTTAAGCATATGATCACAGAATGCTTATTGCATGGCAAGTTCAGTGGCAGGTGTAAGGATATATTAGTTTAATGAACCAGAAAAAATTCCACATCTTTCTAGAATTTTCATCCTCATGACTAAACTATTCAGTGCAGAAAATTGAAAAACTAAGAATGCAAATTGGTAAGAGTAACATTACTAATCTCACTGCTAGCTCGTGTGTCTAAATTTCTGTATAAATGTGTGTATGTGTTTGTGTCGTGTAGTTTTCTCTTGTCATTTTAATTATTTGCATTTCACAAATATTTTCTCATTAATTTTTCTTCACCATGATGTTTTTGTTTGTTTGTTTGTTTTTGTATTTGTCTTTGCTTTTCCAGGCCTTGGGTAATTGTTCTTCTAATTTCAACTTCGATAGCTTCATCTCTACCTTTACATTTCTGGTAGCCCCAAATTGGGTCTTCTGTTGAAAGATTCCCTCCTACACACACACACACACACACACACACACACACACACACACACACACACACAAACACACATGCACTGCACTTTTCTTTGGAGGTCTTATTTTAGAGTGGGTAAACATAACTGCTCATTGTGTGTAGCCTTTATTGGTTCATGCACTACATAGTTGTTGCAAACCAGATTTATTTTCAGGAGCAGGTTGTGCTCATGGAGATACCCTGGGTATAGCTGTTCGCATGAGCATTCCAAAGGGCTGCCTGAGTAGTTCAAAGACTCCTGAACAGTAAATACCAGTGTTCAAAAGAGATTTAAAGGCTCATACTTTGGGAGCTATTACAACTGTCAAGAACATAAGAGGAAATATAGCCTTCAGGGTCCATAAATATAAAAGCAAACTGTTGACTGCTCTTTATAGCACAGGTCTATAATCTTAGCTACTTAGGAGGCAGAGGCAGGAGGACTGTGAGTTCAAGGCCCTCTGGGCTGCTGAGTGAGTTCAAGACAAGCCTGAATAATCTAGTGAGACCCCACCTCAAAATAAAAGCCAAATAAACAAACTAATTAAATAAGTATTTGTAAAATGTCACTGGAGCCATAGCTTAGTGGCAGAGCCCATGCTTAGCTTGTGTGAAGCCCTACTTTCAATTGCCAGCAGACCAATCAGTCAATGAATAAATAAGATAAAACAGATAATGTATTGATAATGTCAAAGATAAATAAGGACAGCAACAATGAACTTTAATTCTTTGCTTTTCTATAAATTATATCCAAGTTCCCAGTTCAATAATTTAAGTGAAGTTAACAGTTTTAATTTTTAAATTATAATCCATTTATTAGACAAACAATTGATGGAAAGTCCTTTATCACTTTTGATGGTTTAATAAATAAAATACTAAATTTATTGGACAGCAAATAGTACTAAGTTGTGATAGAGTATTTATATATTTTGTTTATGTGCTGTACAAAAAAATAATAAAGATTTGGTCTTTAAAAATAGTGAAAAGATTACTAAATTACTAGGATTACTTGAAATCAGACTTTTGATATTTATTTTATATTGGTTATTTTTATTTAGAAAACAATCTAATTCATTTTCATAACCCATTCACAAAAGTACAAGACTTGAAATGCATATATTATAGTTTTTACCTACAAAATACACGTATTAGTTACTTCATTTGCTATTTTCACAAAATACTTGACATAAGTCACCTTTTGGAAGAAAATCTTATTTTGGTTACACTTCAGAGGGTACAGTCCACTTGGCATGGAAAGCATAAGAAGGCAGGGGGTTATGAATTCTTGACTAAGGCTAAACCAGTAATCATAGTCAATCAAACCAGGGTTAGGCTGTACTTTCAAGAATGAACCTTACCCCCACCCCAGTAAGCTACCTTCTCAAAGTTCAGTGGCTTCCCCCAAACACTATCTGGGGACCAAGTATTCAGTTACATCACCCATGCGGGGGTGGAGATTGGGAGAAGGGGGATTTCAGACTGGAATCCTGATGAATTCATGTGATTTATAGAGTTGTCATATTTATCTAATGCCTGTGTATTGAATGATGGTGTTTAATAATGTTGGGATACTGAATGTCAGAAGATTTATTGTGGTTTTAATTTTTCAGAGTCTGGAATCAGAGGACTGGAAGGCATTTTGGTGATTATAGAGTGATAAGCAACAAAATGATCTTACAGAGAGCTGTGGTAAATGTTCCTACAGCTCTCTCCATTTAAAAGGATCTCTTTAGCATAATGTGTCAATTTTATCAGATTCAAGTTTATCACCAAACTATAGGAGTTTCAATTCATGTAAAGCTGCCATGATGGCTTTTTGACTGAGTGATTGTTATAATTACATTAAAAATTACTTGTTAACAACAATGGGGGACTTTGATGAAATAGACACTCGAGTTATATGTTACCAACCCACAGTACTTTCCTAACACAGAGTGGACTGGAACCTGTGGAATTTCAAACTTTGCAGTAGTACCAAGAGACGGATTAACAGTTCTACTTTGTCACTAACTATCTTTTCACCTTTGACTTCAATTACAGGATCCTTTTCACTAGAGTATGAAAAGTCCCAAATGCAGTAGTGATGGAAAATGAATACAAAAATAAATGAAAATAATAAAGAAGTTAATTTATTTAAAGCAGGTTTGATATGTTAATATGAAAATTGAGTTTATTAACATCAAACATATTTTAAGCAGGTTCTTGTACTAGACTTAACAAAAGTGTTGAGAGAGATGAGCAGGTGGGAGATTGATTATTAATATTTTAAAAAATACTATATATGAAATAATAAAAATGGGAGCTTATATATAACTTTTAACTTCTTACCTTCCTAAATCTTGTGATACATCTCCAATGAATAATGGGATAATGTATAGCAATTGGGCTATATAAATATAACTTCTTTTATTTTAATCTTGCTTAAACAAAAAAATCATAAAAATGAGAGCTGAACAGTAAAGAAAATTACTTAATAAAGATTTCCACTTTTTAGCAAGTAATATTGAGGGGCTAGTGGTGAGGTAGATAGTTTGAGAGGGGAACAAGCAAAGGGGTAGGATGAAGTAGAGGAAGAGAAAGAGGGATACAATTGTGTAATTTTCAAGATTAATTATACTTTGAAGCCCAGACTGTTCTAAGTGTTACATCATTCCTTTGTTACAATTTTTATGTGACAAATTTTCTCCCAGTGGGAAAAATAAATTAAAAACTTCCAAACCGTCAAGAAAACTATCAGTACTTTAATGTCTGAAATCTACCATATATAATACACACAGGTAGGGTTCTGAAATGAATATATGCTTCTAATAAACTAAGGGTCAAGGAGAAGCAAAATTTTGACCAATAATTTTCTTTGTATTTCAAGACACTATTTGTAAGAAAATGAACATTTTCATGAGAACAATTTCTGAAACACAAGTAAATTTGGTATTGCATATATAATATATATGTATATATACATATATATACACACATATAGATGCACACACACACACACACACACACACACACACACATATATATATGGAAAAGTCTTCCAAAAACTACTGAGAAGACTGGAACTAGAAACATTTGAAGTGTGTTCTGTTTTTTCCCCCACAGTTTCCTCATAGAAACATGAAGGAAAGTATAGATAAGTTGATAATAAGTTTTTAGTTTTTATTTTCTTCAAATGATTTGTATAGTTTGAATCAGTTTTGGTCTTTAAAAAGCTTGAGGAATTGGAAATATCACACATTTGGCTTTTATTTTTTTTAAGTGATTTGGCCCCCAACAAACTTTTAAAGATTAAAGACTGACGTGGAATATTACCTGTGATCTATTCCTCCCAGATGCCATCTGAAAGGATGTCAGGAACTAGATTATCGAAAACATGATGTAGATGCTGAAGGAGAGGGAGGTTAGAATCACGCTTTCCGGAAAGTGATGTCCAGTGGTGGCCTTGCATGCACTGTATGTGGACTCCTTCAGTTCTCAAGCTACATCCTTGCAAGGAGGCCTTCATGAACATTCACATCCCTACCTGTCAACACTGTTGAAAACCTCTCATCACCCTGTCTCCCAGCAGCTTCTCAATCAAAGCCTGATCTTCCAAAAGCTTTCATAGGATAATAATTTAATAACGAACCCTGAGCCAGAAGACAAAGGAAGAGACTGTGTTGGAGGCCATTGGTAATTTCCCTCCCAATATAATCAAATCAGTACAGTTATCCAGTCAGAACACATAGCCCTTAATAAGTCACTCTACTCGATTACGAGAAATTGATTTTCTTCCACCGTGGATCACAGTGATTATGATAAATATGCTATCTGCCATTCACTGTGCTTCCCCTTAGCTGCCAGTCCATTTGTTTGCAGGCTGGCAGGTATGCAAGTTGGAGAGAGGATACTGTGCCATTGACTCTAGTTGGGAGTGCTGTGACAGCGGTGGAATTGAGTGGTTCCATGGACCAACTTTGAAGCCAGTCCTAAGAGTCTTTCTTCCCTTAACCAGCAGTCACATAGTCCAGACAAAGCTGCTGGCAGCCTTCAGCAGTTTTTTGTTTGTTTGTTTATATTTTTTGTTATGGGTTTTTAGGCAGTTTCTCTGTGTAGCCCTGGGACCCACTCTGTAGACCAGGCTGGTCTTGAACTCAGAGATTTGCTGGCTCTGCCTCCTGAGTTCCAGGATTAAAGGTGTGTGCCACCACTGACCAGCTGGCTTGGGATTTTTAATTGTAAGTGTGGTAACAAACAGAACAGATGAGGTGATCGATGTTTGCAACCTTGTTTGGTAACATGAAACAATAGTTGATGTGGAATTTAAGCAGAAATGTGCAATATTGCCTAAACTGTTACTTGACCCTGAATTGTTGAAGCCTATGGTGGATGTGTATGGTTTATATAGCTAAAATCAAGTATAGACTTGCAGGAATATCTTAAATTAATAATATTAGCTATAGGGACTTACGTCTCTTCTTTTGTCTTGCTCATCTGAGGAAATGTGATGACACTGACTTAATTTTGAAGTATTAATTCATTACATTGCATTGTTTGACATCTCTAAGGAGTTTGTCTTCATGTAAAAAACTAGGGAAGCAAAACTGTCACAGCAGAATGGTTATGATTACTGTAATGTTTTATATGAACTTTTTCTTTAGCCTGTTTAGTGCTTTTCTAGTTAAAAATTCACGAATTTCTTGACTTTGTGAGGGAAAGGGATTTACCATTGCAGAGAGAGAGATAATAAACAAGTTCGTTATTGCTATTTTCCGTCTTTTTAAGCATTGAAGTTTTGGGATGGATATATATATATATATATATATATATATATATATATATATATATATATATTATATAGTTAGATTCAGTTTTCAGTATCTATTTTCTCATATCTCCATGCTACATAACTCAGTATTACAAATTGGTATCCTACAGAACAGTAGACTGGTGTGAAGTGTTTTTTTTTTAACTAAGGAGATAGTAAAATCATTACAGAAAATACTGAAAAATGAATCAGTAATGTTTTAAAATCATTTTCTTCACAAAATAATAGATTTATTTCTTTTGATTCAAAATTTATCTTCATCTAAAACAGACTTAGAATTTTTATGAATAGACTCTCATTAATTATTTAATACTGTTTTCATTTAGAGAACACTAATGTTGTTTCTTAGTTTTATTTCAATTGAGAATATATTCTTCATTATTAGTTAAGGTTTTTTTTTAATTCATATCTTGATAATTTCTCTTGAATTAGACAAGAGAATAAGCTGTTTTCTAGATATAAAAATTAATTGAAAGCTTTGTTGTATTTCATTTTATCATCAGTGACGCACTACCATTTTAAAAGTAACTAACATTTTACTTCTTTGTCTTTACAAGAAAGGAAAGCCATGGCTTTGGAATTAACAGACACGGCATGATATTTGAATTTCCTTTATTTGCACTTAACTTTTGGCTATTTGAGAAATAACAAATGACAATATGACAGAGTCATGAAATCTCTGCCTCTTCCCTCGCTGATGTTGAAGAAAAGTCTGTTTCTATTATACAGGGATTCTAATTGGGCAGACAAGTCTTTGTTTAGAACAGTTTTCTTAATGGCTGCCTACCCATCTGTAAGAGTTGCTTGCTCAGTGAAAGAATATGGACAGGATGCATTGTTGTTCTATATACATAAGTTGGAAAGATTGTGAATGAAATACATCCCAGTATATTTAAAATTGTCTTTTAGTGAGTAGAAAATGTCTTAATAAAGAAAAAAATTGTTTTTTAGTGCTGGCTTGTCCTTGTATTAACAGTCCTTTAATCTTGTCAGAAAACATGGTAGAGACTTTCCAGGCCAAATCAGTTACATTGGAGGGTGGGTCCAACTGTGGGCTTCCATGTTTGGAACAAAATGAATATCCATGAATGTAGGATTTGAAATAACCAGCTGGGAAACAGTCAGGTAAAAACCAGTCTGGCTTTATATTGGGAAGTAGAAGGATTTAGTTCCTAAGGGACAACAAGGGTCAGTAACAGAGCTGTGTATAAAAATGTTTGCAATATGAAAATTCACAACAAAAGATATTTCATTACAGGAAATGTGATCAGGTACAACATAGTCTGTTCTAATCTCTAAATGTGTAGGAAAATATGGATATAGAGATTAGATAGAAAGAGCAATGGAAGGGGAAAATATGTATTTAAAATGTCTCCAAGAGTCATTGCAGTGTAGAACAAGCATTTGCCACCGCCTGATTTAAACAAAAGACAATGGGAAAAAATTAGATAGTACTGGTACTGAGGAGATGGTTCTATGAATAAAATGTTTGCTGGAGAAGCATGAGGAGTGGACTTTGGATGCTCACCACATGCATAAGAGCTAGGAAGGCATGGTAGTCAGACATAATCCTAGTATCCTAGAGGCCAACCCTAAAGAACCTTCAGGCAAGCTGAAGCTAGTTAGACCAGTTGGTGAGCTCTGAGATCTGCTTGAGACTCTAACTCAATAAGTCAAAGTGAGACATTGACTATCAGTTTTGTGCCTCTATATGCACACAAACAGACACACACACACACACACACACACACACACACACACACTCACACACACACATATATACACTCACACAGCCACCTATGTACAGAAGCATGTCCCCACACACATGTGACCATACATATAAATGTGCATGCATACAGCACAAATATATACACATGCAAAATTTTTTCATTTCCATAGAACCAATTTCCTGGTGTTGAAAACAAAGCATAATATTGACTGACTAGTGAAATGTTGGCTTTTATGTATTTTTATTTATTTTTTGGTATTGAAACTACTTATTTTAAAAATCTAGTAATGCATTGTTCTTGGTATATTCTTTCAAACCTGTATGTATCCAACTTGTATTGATACTAAACACTTCTGAATCCTTATATACATGCAGCTCCAGAACTTAGACATGGAAATCTGATTTACAGCCTAACATTTGGTCATGAATCCTGCACTGCTTGATTGATTACAAAATAAAATATGCAATGTGTTGATGTGGAACTTGTTCTATAGTTTAAGAGTTCCTTGCTAAAAAGATCAATATTTCTTCACAGCACAGTGACTTCAAGAGAATGCTTGTTGTGTGACCACTTCATATTACTGAATGAAGCTCCATGTTCTCTTAGGCAGTTGGAGCCTTCAGCACTCAGGCTTGGAAAGGCATTTCATTCCCACTTGCTCTGATGTTGGGCATCAGCAGTGGCAGCTTGCTCTCCAGTCACCCTTCCTCCCTTGTTTGGATAATTATGAACAAAGGTCAGTCATTTCCCCATCAAGGCAAATCCTGACACCGGGACATGTCAGAGTCTAAGATATAGATGACATGCTTGTCAACATTAAAAAATAAACATTATTTTCTTTTTTCTCAGTCCAACTGAAACCCTACTGCATTCCAGTGGCAGAAAATGACTGGGCGAGGGTCCTTTTGAGGACCAAGGCTATGGTCCTGCCTTGGTCGCTGGTAGCATACACACAGTTCTGGGGATATTTTTGTCATTTCAAGCTCCACGAATGGACAATTTTATTCCGCTTGTTAAGCATGAACTGTGAGCCTCCTGACAGAATGTAAATGGCTTTTGTCAACAATCTGACCTTGTAATACCATGACAAGGTGTCTTCTCTTTTATTATATTTTTTTTCTGAAGCCAAATTTGCTTTTTGGATGGTGATGAAATACTATAAAACTGGGAATAGAAGATAGATATTGTGCTGCTGAAAATAAAAAGAAAGATAAGAAAAACTAGCTGGATTTTGAGTGAACTAAACTGTGGCTCATATTGATTGTCATAGGGATTAAGACACTCAGATCTGAATACTGACCAGCAAAAAGATATATTTTATTTATATTGTGAAATTTTATAGTAAATTTTCACTGGTAGGATTATCTGAAGTAATGACTTCCACTTACTTATACAGTGTTTTTCGGTATGAATGGAGCAAGCATTCACAGATGTCTGCATAATTGAACCCTCTGAGAACTGGACCCTGATCATAAAGACAGCATGTCTCAAAACTGAGCAATGGAGTGCTCGTGCAGCATGATCCGTTAGCATTAGAATTTCTCTCTGTCACTGCTAACAAGTTATACATTCAATCGTTCCAATAAGCTCCATAACTAGGTGAATTTGAATGTGCAGTTAAACGTAGCCCAGGATACAAATTTGATACCTACTCTGCGTTTGCTTTCCTTAATAAGAAAAAAAAAATCGGAGATTCTTTGTCTAATTTTACTATAAATAATTTATTGATTCATGACTGTCTCTTTTAAAGAAAGCTAGACATTTTTCTACCTCTTTTTCTTGGAATAATAATAAAGTCTTTAATAAAGTAAGTTGTTATCTGTGTACATTTCCCTTTTTGACATCACACTTTATTTATTGCATTCCATGGTTGTCAGACAGTAAGATATGTAGGGGGGATGCTGAGATAATTTTATAATGGATGCTTGCTCTAAAGATAAAAGGAGAAATTAATTTCCAGAAAGTTGTGACCTAATATGATAATTATAATTAAGAAGAAAAGTGTTGGGAGGCTTTTGTGTTTATTTCCTGAATGCTTAAGAATTAAAGTCTGCATAGAGAAGCAGTACACTGTATGTATAACTGTAGTATACAAAACATTACTTGTCATTCTTTTATATACTAAGGTAAAATAGTCAAACCCGTCACAATGGGTTCATAGTAAGTTTGCTTGTTTTATAATCACTCATCACCCTTGAAGACACCAGTTTTCAGACAAAACCATCTTGCTGGTGGTAATGCCATCAAAGGGACCGATTTCTCTACTTGAATTCCATCATCTCTACTTGAATTCCCAAAACCATCATCTACCTTATTGGCTGTCCTTCAGTGCTCTGTCTTCCTTGATTCCTAAAAAGAAGGGAGTCAAAGGCTGGCAAACACACAGGTGTTTTGTCCCTTTTAAAGACCCTTCTCAGATATTCATTATGTTAATGGTACTTTCTGATGTGCAGTTTGTGGATTTATGACCCATTCTCAGTAAGTGTGAATCTGGACTGCATGTACATCTTTGATAAGGTTCTAATTGGATAGCGGTGACCTTTCTGGATGTAATTCAGGGAGGAAGATTAAAAAGCAGTCCTGCAAGTGACAGGTTTTGGACAATAATGTATGAATTCGGCTCTCCTGGCAGGCAAGAGATGTAAGCCATGATAAATTAGAGGCATGCCATACAGGCTTTCTGAATGGTTTTTCATCTCTGCTGCATCCTTAGGTAAAAATCTATTGTACAAATTGTGCCAATGCCGTATTCCCCTGCCCAGGATGAAACTTCTTGTTTACTGATTGCTGCAAGTGGAAATTAGTCATTGACTGTAGTTTCGAAGTGACTGAGGATTACATATCAATTCTAAGTACAGGTTCCAGTCAGCACACTTCTGCAGTCTAATAAGCTGAACAGCCAAGAAGTGTCTAGAGAGAAATTGCCAAAATTCAGGAAGCACCCTCTCTGTTTCTCTTTTATCTTTTGTATATTGATAAAAGCCTATTATACATTATCGTGTTTTGATACACATCCAGAGCCTGACAATATACTGGCCTGACCTAGAGACTTTATGATAAATTTTCAGAAATAATCAATTAAAAACTCATGTAGGACATTTCCTGTATTTGAGAAAGTCTTATATTCTTACTGTTTCCACATCACCTATGCAGTGGAAATATTCTTGTATAATAAATATAATTAATCATTTTTACAGGATAAAAATATATACACACATGCAAAAAATGTTGGGTCAGAGAAGGAGATTTTTGTTTTTCTTGCAAATTTGATTTTTTAAAAAAAGTACCTATTTGTGATAAGCTTAAGTTGCTATAAAAAATGTATATGAGACTGTTTCATTGGATGATTTCGGAACACGTATTGCCCTTGCCTTCAGAGCCTGTTGCGTTTTACCTGTGGAACACAAAATCAGTTTCTCAGGTAGCAGCCATTCAATTCCCGAACCTTCCCATGGGATTCCTGCAGGGTTTGCCTTCCCTTTTTCCTCATACTTGGGTTCCATCAGTGTGTGTGTACCCCCTCACTCAGCATCTGCTTGTAGACAATGTATTCTGGAATTTGTCATCAGAAGAAGGGAAGACCAGGGACATGGGGTAAATCAGACACCATGTTAGGTATTTTCCAACACAGAACTGAGCTCAGACCATATTGTGACTCAGGGCCATGTTGCTGTGATCTGATTTATTGGTGACAAGTTTGTTTTCTCAGCCTTCACTTAGCACATGCGCTGTCTCTGTACGAAATGGAAGTATTAATCAGTAAGGCCAACACAAATTAAGCAACTTGTCGCAGTTAGGGTTTCTATTGCTGTGACCAAACACCATGGCCAAAAAGCCAGTTGGAGTGGGAAGGGTTTGTTTGGCTTACACTTCCGTATTGCTGTTCATTGTTGAAAGAAGTCAGGACAGGAACTCAAACAGGACAAGAACCTGGAGGCAGGAGTGATGCAGAGGCCATGGAGGGGTGCTGCTTATTGGCTTGCTCCTCAAGGCTTGATCAGTCTGCTTTCTTATAGAACCAGACCACCAGGCCAGGGATGGCACCACCAACAATGAGCAGGACCCACCCCCATCAATCACTAATTGAGAGAATGCCTTCCAGGTGGATCTCATGGAGGCATTTCCTCTACTGAGGCTCCTTCCTCTCTGATGACTCTAGCTTGTGTCAAGTTGATACCAAACCAGGCAGTCAGTCCACCACTCAAGTTAAGTTTCCACTACCTGAAACCCAGAAACCTGAGTTTCTCCTGAACTTGGTATCTTACCAGAGACACTGAAGCAAAAAAAACAAACAAACAAACAAACAAAAAAAAAAACAGAAGCAAACTGTCGTCTGTCTTGCTTCCTAGCCCACAGAAGCCACCCTTCAACTATAGCTTTATTGTGCTTTAATTCATATGCCATAAAGTTTGTTCATTTAAAGTGTCAGACATCATTTTCCATGTGATATTTAACATCTACTATAAAATCAGCACACTGCCTCCTCTCTCAGCTGTGTTTAATACTAATAGAATAAAGAGCTACTAGATATTCACCTAAATAAAGAAAAGGACTCAAGTTGATTTTCCATTTTATCTAGTGATGCATATTTCTTGTAGATTCTAGTAATTTTGTTAGTGGTGTTCTAGAATTTGCCTAACACTCATGATTTCCTAGTATTTTTTTCAAGTGACCACTCTGTGCTTTCCTTTGAAAGTCACATTTATACTCTTCCAGGAGTCACCCAACTGCTAATCTTTCTAGGTGCCCTGTTATTCAATTTCACCCTATCATTTTGCCAATAATCTAATCTAAGCTTAGTTTCTTTTATGACACATTGGTTGTTGAATGATATTGTCCATCAGATTAAATTACAAAGAAATAACCTTCAATGATTGACTATCAGTGCTACTCATGAGTTGATTCACTCTTATTGATGAAGCCCTCCTTTTCATAATCTCTACTATAAAATCTTTTCTCTGCATAAACAAGCCCATTAATCTTATGCTTTCATTGATATTTAGTGCTGAAACTATGTGTTTTGTTAATTGTTAGTGCAGCTTGTATTCTTTTTTCCTTTCCGTCATAAATATGACCTGAGATGATAACGAAGTAAGAACCCTTTGCTCAATCCCTCCTTTCTTACAGTCCACCTGAAATCCTGCTGAATGAACATTGTGTTCCAAATATTTTAACTCTTCATAACCATTGCTTTTGTTTGTCCCTTTTCTATGCTGGGAGTCATTGGTTGACATTTTGACTATCTAAGAATTTAAATTTCTTGAGAACATATTGTACATATGATATGTCTTCTGGACATTTTTTCCTCCTCCTCAGCCTACAATACTTTATATATTTTGAGTGTAGCCTATGACTAAATATGATGTACATAGATATAATACATCTTCAGGACAATTTACATATACCTTCTAAATATCAAGTGAAATGCTGAAATGAATGAAATATAGCCATTTAAATATGATTGAGATGTACAAAAGAAAATTAGAGTAAACTGTATTGAAATGTCTCACATAAGAAGAAAGATCACTAAGGAGTAGGAAGTTTGAGGAGCTGACTCTTAGGGAGAGTGGTAAACAGTAGAATTTTTACCGAATTCATGATAAATAGTTGGGGAATAAATTAAGATGTCATTCAGGCCTCAAACAAAGCTTTCTCATGATTTTCAGTAGAGAATGTGATGATGAAGTGTAGATCAGCAACATCCTTAATCATTTGTTCTCTTTAATTGTAGTCTTGGATTAGATGGATTATTATGGATTCTGATAGGAAGCCTCAGTAGCTATATTATAATTATCTTTTACTATTTACATTTAAATATTATTATTTATGTTTAAACAAAAAATCTATACTTTATTTGTTCTGACTCTAAAACCCTAATTAAAAAAGACATGATTAAAAAAATATTTTTTAAAATCTTTTACATTTTATGATATTCCCACAGAAGTATAAATACTAGCCTAAACTTATCCAAGTAAGTTTTTTTTAATTCAACTTATTAAGAGAACATTCTTGTTTGACTAAGAATGTAATTTTTCATTCTCTCATACACAAAAACTAAATGAAAGAATTAATGGAGGGAATTGAAATGAATATGACATAAACATGCCAGTTTAGGTAATGATGAAAATGTCAATTCTTTTCTCATAGTAAACAACATAATACCATTCTAATTGGTATACTCTGATTGCTTAAAGTAATTTCAACAACCCCATGTTAGACCTGCTTTTGTTTGTGTACATAGAGGTAATTGCTATTTGTTCAGTGAACATCAGGGAAACATCCAGGGCAGGTTTGGAACTTGATATTTTTAGTTTGTGGTGGTGATGAGGAATCACAGTTACAGGCTGGGGATATGATTCAGTAGGTAAAGGGCTTGCCTTGCCACACACACAGCACCCTAAGTTTGACTCCCTAGAACCCTGGGATAAAGCCAGGAGTGATGGTTCACATTTGCAACCAGTGCTGGAAGGCAGACAGACACCTGCAGCTCTCCAGGCACCAACTTCAGTAAAGTGGATGGACCCCAGCTGTGGTGAGGGACCAGGTGTCAAAATAAAAAAATAATAAATAAATTAAGTGGAGATTTGTTAAGGAAGATACTGGATTTCAACACCCAACCTTCGTATACATCCCCAAACTCACACATGAATTCACACTCCCATATACATCTACACACAGAAACATATACATGCACGTATGCATGCATATGCCACACACAGGCAGGCGTACAGAGTCATAAAATAAATATGGAAGTGTCTCTGCTCTACAGTGTTAAAACTTTCACTTGCACTAGTTAAGTATACATAGTGTGGAAGAAATTAGATCCTCTACAGGCTCCAACCTCCCAACCTGCTGCCCTCCCAGGAAGCCAGTGGAATCCAAGAGCCACCTACTGGTCCTCCCTGTTGTCTGGGCACGTCATCCTCTATTGGTAGCATGCCACAATCAGTGAGATACACATGTTCCTCCTGCCTGCTCAGGGTTTGGCAGCACCATCTCTGCACCTGTTTGCTGATACATGAGCCATGCATGTTTGAATTTAAATAGATGCAGGGGGCGGAGCAGCATGGAGGAGGGCAATGCCTCTGTCAGAAGCAGTTCTTTTCTGCCCCTAGAAGAGCAGCTTGCAGGAAACTGGGATACATCATCATACAAATGATTAACCATCATTTTCTTTATCATATCCGTCAAAAAGCAATGTCTTGGACTATACAGGGAAGTAGGAAAAAGATCATCAATCAATTACCAGAGTCTTTTCTCATATCATCATTCGTTAAGTCTTTATTTAAATGATGGCCTAGCAAAAGCATCAAACATTGAAGAGATAACGTGGATGTCTGGCCTTCATACAAGTGAAATATAGCCAGTGTTTAGTAAATTTGCATACTTTGGCTTAATGTTGGGAATATATACCTGTTTAGATTAGATTAGGCTGGTTTTGATGTTGTTGTTACTGTTGTTTCTTCTCTCTCTCTCTCTCTCTCTCTCTCTCTCTCTCGAACATTGTACTACTGACTTCCTGTTTTAGCTTATTTACTAAACTATACTAAAGTTTGGCCAAATAAACTCTTGTCAACTTTTTGTCATGGAGCATCTATTGTTCTTGGCTTTACATGTGAAGACCCTGAAACTATTTTCTGCTTTTGGTGTGTGCTAGTCCTGTGACTTTTGGTCAGATATTTAATCTGCTTGAGTTATCTTTACTTCTCAAAGGTCATTGCCCACTTGAATTAGCTTCAAAGGGTTGAAATTTAGTGACATAATCATTGTGAGTACTACTTTTCAAACTACAGATTATCATATAAAATCAGGTATTGCTCATTTTAGCTTTGATATTATAGAATTATTTTATGGTCTTCATAAATAAAATGACCAAAATTTTACTACTGAATATATTTCAAAAGGACTTTGAAAAACAAAGTTTATCATAATAAATCTTAGTATTCCACATAATGGAAGTATTTTGTATGTATAACACATTTTCATATGTTAAAATGTTTTCCTATTATGTATAATAAACAACTGCAATATCAAAATGGAGATTTAACATGATATCATTGCATAGTTTTAGACTTTATGAATTCATAGCCCCACAAAACAAACAAAACTAAGAGTTGTAAAAGATCTGTTGAATTTGGAAACACCTTGAAGGACTCCACGCTGTCACCCTCTCATTACCCCATGCTGTTTGAGCAAACAAACAGCCTTGAACTTTACACTCAGAGTTCCAGGGCCTGGGCAGAAGGCAGTGCATCTGCAGGTCCTTGCATGACTAATTTCCTGTCAGCAAGTGATTTTATTATCATTTAAATACGAATTTATGATAATATCAGTAAACATGGCAGATGGTCGGATTGATAAATTCTAAGGATACAGGTTGAAAACACTATTGTATTTCCCCCATGGATGCTTCCTCTCTCTCCTCACCTTGCGACCATCGGCGACTTCGTTACACATTTTCATTTATTTACCCTCATCCTTCCTAAAGATTTAACGTGTCTAACACTACACTGAAGAGTCTGACTGTCTGAGGACAAAGTGTGTCCTGCTGTCATGGTTTGCATTAGGGAGGGAGGAAAACCCAATTATGACTAGACACTTCCCTGTGTCCCTTTGTGAATTCTGCATGATTTTGTGTCTTTTTTTAATCACTACTTATTCATAATTTAAAAAGACAGAAAAGCTAGGCGAACCTCTTAGTTTCTATTTCTAAAGTTCTTAGTTCTTATTTCTAAACAATAAGATATTTGAAGAAATTTCAGATTTTCATAGCCTCATATTTTCTTCCCTACATGGATCTGCATTTTTCAAAATATAACAACAGTGAGGGTCTCTGATAAAGGAGAGATTACTAATATTGCAGCATTTACAGTACTTTTCCTAAACAGAACCAAAATATTTTGTATCTAATGAAACATGGCAAATATTTTATCAGAATATCACTAACTGGGAAATGAATATTGACTGCAGTACATTACCTTGTCAATAAAATAAATCTAATAGAGAAATATAAATTGCTAATTAAGCTTAGGTAAATGGCTAAATTTCCTCGATCTTAGTTTTTTTTTTAATTATAAACATTTAGCAAATACCCTCTCCCTGCCCCCAACACAGAAAATTGAGAATGTTGATTTTGAAATTAGAATAGTGTTTATGCTGATGCCTCAAAACTTATGATATGGAAGTCATCACTCTAAAACTGAAAAGCTAAGAAAGAAAGTGCATTTTAATGATATTACAGTCATCTGTAGGCAGACAATATTGGACACTGAGAAGTTAGCCCTTGTGAAATTGCTATCTGTGTGTACCTTTTTCTAAAGTTTCTTAGGAAGTGTTGCCAGGCTTAAAGAACTCTACTCAGGGTCTGTGGGACTGAACATTTGCCCCAAGAACTTGGTAAGGGAGTTTGTATTCCCGTAGGTCAGTGGTGGATTATGGGAGATAGAAATGCTTCTGTTGGCATCAGTCAGTGTCACACACCCTCCAGCAAACTCACAGCTTGAACTTCCTCACCTTCCAACGCAGTGATGCTGCCTAGAAAGCAAACTGTTGAACAACAGCTTTAGGGAAAAGGGGGAATGGCTTGGTTCCATTCAGTTTTGTCCTAGTTATGAAAGATTCTAAATATGTTGGTGATTAGACATTTTTTTTCCTGTACCTTTGGTCATTCAACTACCAATAAATAGCAAGATCTCATTTTCTGTATTTTTGAAATTCACTTTTGCCTCATCATAATTTATTGGAAAAAATGGTTAAAAAAGTTAAAAAAAATCTTTGGGAAATATCACAATAGAATTATTATTATTGTTGTTTATGATTTTTTTCCATTTTAGTGAATGGATTTTTTTTTTGTAATTGAAAGAGAAATTAGATGGGGGAAAAAGTCGAAACAAGGAACTACAATATTCTCTTTGAAACGATGAATTTAGCTGAACCACTCAAACCTCCCCTGCTGGGCTCAGACAAGCTGAAATTAATTCAAGAAGACAGATAAAATTTTTTACCAGGCCGGGTGGAGAAGACGGATGTGACAGCTCTCAGTTAAAATGTCTTTTTAGTGGCAAATGCATGTGTATTAGCCAAGAGATGTGACATAACTGTCCCTGGCGAGAGAAAATGAACCAGTGACCATTTGCATTTAGAACAAAAGAAAAACTGTTTATGGTAAAATGTGAAGCAAAATATATTTTATATATATTTGTCCACATTTGGAAATAGTTTAAATAAGCTAGTTACTTTAGAAAACAAAACAAGCAACAGCAAAAAACCCTCTGAAAGTGAGGAGAAACAGTTTATCTCAGGCAGATTACAGAAAAAAATATATATATAATTAAGGAATTTTTTTTATTCATTTTAAATACCAATCACAGATCCCCCTTTCCTCCCTCCTCCCACCTCTCCCATCTTTGCCCCCCAATTCACCCCCCATTTTCTCCTCCAACAAGGCAAAATCTTTCATGGGGAGTCCACAGAGCATGGTACATTCAGTAAAGGCAGGTCCAAGCCCCTCCCCCTGCATCAAGGATGCGCAAGGTATCCCACCATAGGTAGTGGGCTCCAAAAAGCCAGCTCATTAGCTTGTCTGCATCTCAGAGAAGCAGAGTTTGTTGAATCAAATTCCTGTGCCCCCCCATGCTTAAACCTGCCCTCAACAAAAATATCAGGAAACTGTCTATAGATCGTCATACTTCAAATACTGGCCTAGAAATTCTTTACAGATTAGAAACTGATGTGGATACATGTTTGAAATCCTTAAATGTGCAATGTCTTTGGCTCCCTTTTTTCTTCCTTCCTTCCTTCCTTCCTTCCTTCCTTCCTTCCTTCCTTCCTTCCTTCCTTCCTTCCTTCCTTCCTTCCTTCCTTTTTTCCTTCCTTCCTTCCTTCCTTCCTTCCTTCCTTCCTTCCTTCCTTCCTTCCTTCCTTCCTTCCTTCCTTCCTTCCTCCCTCCCTCCCTCCCTCCCTCCCTCCCTCCCTCCCTCCCTCCCTCCTTCTTTCTCTCTCTCTCTCTCTCTCTCTCTCTCTCTCTCTCTCTCTCTCTCTCTCTCTCTCTCTCTTTCTTTCTCTTTCTTTCTCTTTCTCACCAGAACAGTGTTCACTGCCTCTGCAGTGAATAAACAGCTTTGGTCTTTACTATGAAGCAGAAAAACAAGATAAAAGTGGTTGTGATGCAGACTGCTCTAGGCAAGGAAAATATTTGGAAACTGCAGTTGGCGGGATGGACCACGTGAAAGTCAAGTTTAATTAACTGTGTGAACAGACACTTTCAAGACATAGTAGTTACCAGTTCCAACTGAAAGTATAATTGAATTTTGTAGTATAGTTTATTTTTCCAATTAAAATCAAATTGTATTATCGTAATTTTGTTATTATAAGAAGTGACACTCTAAAGAGGACTCTCCAGTGTGAAACAAGAATTTACCCTCTATAGGACAGAAAGAAATCATGAGGTATGCTGTTCTTAACACTAAAGTTAATTCTCCAGTTTTGAAGTTTATTATTTCCTTGAAAACTTTATTACCCTTTATAAGGGGATGTTAGAACATGAGAATTATTTTAAAATACAGTAGTTCATACAAATGCAATAAGGCAAATGATAAAAAAAAATAGTAGGAAAAAATTGCCTCAGAAATCAAGTGACAATTTATTTGGTCAAAATTGGTACCCTTTAACTGGAGAAGGTGTTTTTGAATCCATGTAAGATGAACAGAGAAATAAAATCTAAGCCTTGACCCTTTTCTTGTTTATTTCTTTGTTGTAGTCTCCATGATTTCACCTGCCCCATTTGTTGCTAGTAAGCTCTCAGCATCCTGCCTTTCTGTCCACAGCTTAATTTAATGTGGACAACTGTCCATACACCATGTCATGCCACAAAACCCTGATATTCTGTTTAAACGTTCTTTCACTGAACTTGTGAGAGCACACTCATTTTTCTCTCATATTCTTTTAACCGATTTTGCCCAGTGCATCTATAAACCGGAGAAAAAGATTTGTAGCTTAATTTCCATGCCCAGTTTAGCGCAAAATAGCATTTCTTCTGTCTTGCATTGCAATTTGCATTTGAAGATGACATATTTAAATGAAGTTGAAGAAATTAAGATCATTTGTGCTTTCTGTTGTGCATATACATAAAATTCGTCTTGGAATGCGACTATCCTCTGGTTACAGGGGAGTCTCTATGTTCTGTCTTTCAAATGTGCTTCAGGTCTCTAAGTTCTGTCCGTCAGATGTCCTTCAGGTCTGTAAGTTCTGTCTGTGAGTTCAGTCCTTCAGTTCAGGGATTCTGCTGCTGCTGCTGCACTTGGTCCCACTCTTCAGTCATTCTGCATTATTTAAGAACATGCATGTTTAAGTGTTGCCTTCTGCTTTTCAATGTTTTGTTATATATCTTAGGGAATCCTATAGTTGATCAATTACATCCATGTGATAGGGTCCAGTTTTTGCTATTAATGTGAATGTCCGCTCACAGCCACATGGAATTCCAAATACCTTGATGCTAATATTTTCTTGTTTTTTGAAGGGATGTCATTTTGTAAGATCGAGAAAGTATGATTGTCAACAGTAACACAGTATAAACCACTGGAGTAATTTAATGTACTCCAGGAGCTATATTAAAAATACAAAGAATAACTGAAATTTAATTTATCATCATTAATGTTAAATCCAATTTTATGTACTATGTAATAAGTATACATATTAATGAGTCATCAATTATTTTTTCATAGTGAGACCAAATTCTATTGTTTATTTCATACTTGTAATATATACACTGATCCAAACAAGTCACAGCCCCATGCCCCACAGCCACATGTGGAAGTGGCCAATATATTGTGCAAATATACACTCCAAGGTTTTGCTTCCCTGACAAGTCTTTATAAGCAAGTGACACAGACATCCTCTCTGAACACGTTAAATGTATATAATCCCAGGTCCTTTTGTTCCTTATCAATTTCAATTCACTTTCTTACCTAATTGTTCTGGCTAGAACTTCTAGTACAGTGATCAGCTGAAGAGATGAGAACAGACATCATTATCTTGCCCATCTGCTTATGGAGAAAATAAATTTCTCATAACAGTAAGATTTTATATTAAATATGACATTAACTGTGGGATTTTCTTAGATGGCATTGTGAAGTTGTTATTCCCTTATCTTCCTTTTCTGAAAATGATTTTTAGTATAAAAAGATGTTGGATTTGAGCAAATACTTTGATCATGTGATTATTATTCTTTATTATACTAATTGGCACATTAGTTTAATTGGCTTTGTATGTTAAATCAAATCCTGCATTTCAAGAATAAATCTCACTTGGGTAATGGTGTAGAATAGAATTATAATTCTTTTGATATGCTCCTTAATACAGTTTGTTAGATTTACTGAGGATTTTCACAATTATATTCATGAGGAATATAGATTTATAGTTGTTACTTACTTGTGATGGCCTTGTTAACTTGTGTTTCATATAAATATTGGTTTGTTAAGTACTTTAAGAAATGTTTCTTTGGGGCTTTGGAAGGTTTTGTGAAGAAATGACATCACGCGTCCTTTAAACACTTGATGTAATATTGACCTTGAAATATATAAGATAAACAGTATGGAATGGATATCTCAGTGATTCATGTCTTTACTAGTGTCATAAATTCTGTATCCTTCTGTATGATTTGATAAGGAAATCGATAGTTGATGTTTTGGGGTGAAGGAAGTTTTGTAAATATTAAAACCTTGTCAAAAATGCAGTGTGACTTGATTTCACATTCAATGTGTTGTTTGAGATTGTAGATATCTGCAAATATGTCATTTTACATAATCTCAATAATTAAATTTAAGTCAAATGCAAATTAAAATAAACACATTTCAGTTAAGTGCATGCTGCATGATTAAGCTTTTAATGTAGTGATGTACTCATGACATTGGAGAACTACAGTCATTTCAGAAAACTATAACTTGTATGAGTTATTCAGTGGTAAGAAAATTTGGCCATGTGTTGAAAGTCAATGTATTATAACTTTTTAACATTGTAAACCTCTAATAACTATTGTCTAACTTTTCTTGTCCTGAAATGAACAAACTTCTACTCATCCCAGACCAACAAAATTATTTCATTAGAGCTCAACTTAGTGAACTAGTAAGAGGTTAATATAGAATAATTTGTAATATGAGTAAAAAGTTACAGAAGTGTGAATGACTCAAAGGTATCTATATCACTGAAAATCATGCATAGCATTTCACAAAATCTGCATGTATGGATCCCCCTACATGTCAATCAAAGGGTCTGTTCTCCCCAGCAATTGTTAATACTCACAAATTTGGGGATACCCTGTGAATCTTATAAATTTCAGGAACTTCTTGAGAGTTGTGCATCTTCTGCTTCTGGAGTCTTGTAAATTTGTTTACCACTTGAATTTTAAGGAACCCCCCTTCTAGAAGGGATTTTTTCAGATCAGAAGAAACAGACAACATAATACAAGCATTTTCCATTTGCAAAATAGTAAGATATTACTTCACTGTATCCTTATTTTATAGTGATGTTAAGGACTACTTATTAAATAATTGTTACCAGTAAAAAGGAAAACAGATCCCTCAAACTTGAGAGTTTTCCTTCTTTAGATTTTGCATTTATATAACAGTAGCTCACAAAACATGGTTGTAAGAGCAGCAGCATCAATATCACTAAGGGATTATAATCTTTATTACATGTGTGTACTTTTTGGGGGGGAGTTGGAAAGAATTGTATCTGTGGATGTCAGAGGACAACGTGTAGGAGTCAGTTTTGTTTTTCTAATATTTGAGTTCTGAAGATCCATCTCGGGCTGTCAGACTTGTTGGTGAGCATCGTCACTTTCTGGGCCATCTTGCTGGTCCAGAAATACAAATTCTTGAACCTCATCCCAAACTTCCAATAAGAAAATTGGGATAAATCTTATACATTTAGTAGAGTTGTTGTAAAAAAGGCCCTTCAAAGGTTCTGGTTTACACTGAATTTGGAATCCCATAGTGTTATACATCTAATAATCGAAAGATGTAGCATCTATCTAACATCTTTCTTATTGTTTCTTGATACATTAATTCTAGCTACCAAAGCAGATTTACCAAGTAATTTTGCATTTTCTTTAAACATAAACCCAAAAACTTATAGAGTCCAAAATTACCATTCTATATAATTACAAGAGAGAAATGCCTGAAAAATTGTTGAAGTTTTCTCAGTATAATGAACTGTATTTAACTTCAATGTCAGGTGGTAAAAGTTTTATTTGATTTCTTAAGTGATGTGTTAGCAGTTTAATAGTTGTCTAATTCCAAGTTGACTTTCAAAGGAAAGAAATCTACCACAAGGGTATCTTTGGAGACTGTTTTACTTTGTGTATGGAAGCAAAGCAACTCCATATACATCAGTTGTTTGGACCACTGTGGTCCAAAGGATAAAGAAACAAGGAAATCTGCTGAACTTCGTGGGGGCAGGGGAAATGAAGGAACTTTAAATTCCCTATTTTTTTTTTTTTTTTGCCTCCTGACATTGAGTTGATTTGGATACCTTGCTTCACTTCCTTATAGTTTGAATGGCTTGATTTCCTGGAAGGAAATTTATTGTTTCTCAAAACCAATAGTAAATGAAATTTTGGAACACACAATATTTCTATATTAGAGAGTAGCTTTATTTTGTCCTAAATGGAAAGGATTACTATTTATATATTAGTTTTTAGTGCATGCATGTTTATTAACATTATTATAGGAACTGTGGAACCTAGGCAATAAATAACACTGTGTAGAGTACAGTTGCTAAAACACAACCCTGGCTGTCCCTGCTTTTAGTATATGGCTTACAAAAAAAATCAGCTATTTGATAATAAATAAAAAATAAAAGTCTGGGGAGAAACAATTAAAATCAACACTCAAAATGCTCTTACAAAATTAACTGTGTTCAAGTCACTCTGTCCCTAAATACAGTCATGAAAGCTATACTCAAGTGCTAGTCTCCTGCAGGCTGACCTCAGGGATAAACAAGACCAAAAGTGAAAACTTTGAAGGGGATTTAAATTAATATTATGCAATGCATAAACTGGTCACAAGTCAAAACCCAGTAACAACTCTGTCTATATTGGGGAAATGTGTTGCTACTTGAATGTAGTTACAACTTTTCTCAGTGGATCCATGGAGTCCAGGCAGCCTTCCTGGGATATGCCCTTTTATTTTTCTCTAAAATAAATGAGTTATTCCTAAATAGCTATGACTCAGATACCCATTCAAGCTCTAGTGTAGTTCAGTTCAGGTGAAACAAATGAGTTACCACATGAGGTTAGCTAATACATGTAATTGGGGATACTGTGGGAGACAGTTCACTTCTGTGGAAAACAAGATTGGTTTACAAATCAAATACACTAAATAACTTTCATGATGTGTTTTCAAATAACATAAAGAGTGATGCCAAGGGATAAAATGTCCCTTTATGCCTTGCAACTCAGGAGCTGTTTTTCATATGAGACAATAAATTGTTGCACCAGGTATTAGCTGATAACTAAAGTATGTACTAAGAGACTCCCTAAAAGAGTTTGTCTTCTGACATGTGGAAATGCCCCTGGGTGATTGGCAGCTTAATAAAATCTGTGAGTGTTCAGCATGGAGCTGCTCTGTTATTTACTCCACTTCTATGCTGCATGCATGAACTGCCACAGTCTGATGAATCACTGAAGAGAATGAGAAGTGACACACACCTCTTCCGTTAGCGGCTGGTCACACTGACAGCATCAATAGAAAAACACATCATGGGTTCTAAAATGCCACATTTTGGCCATTTACCCTGAATAAGACATGAAGCTATTTAAGGAAAGCAGTAGTATGTTATCATTAAGGGCCAGCTGACAAAGAGGCGAGTGTGCTTTGAACTCTCCCTAGTCATCATTCTTAATTTCTTCTCTTCTTAGATGGAAAGCCCACCCACATGGGCTCAGGGCAAGGCTGGTGCTATTGGACATTTTAAAATCTCATTGATAGATTGATTTCATCAACACCCATCCTGGCTCCTGCCCATTGGGAGAAGCTCCCGTTCTCATTAGGGTCCTATAATGTCTGTGGCTAACATTGTTCTCATGCAAATAGAATGACACAGAAGATAAGTGCCATGAAAATTCAATTTCCCCCGACCGTCATTACCTCTTTTCTTTTAGTTATTCCCATTCCAATCTGCAGGAGGTAATGTGTGCAATCTGCTGGTACTTCTGCAAGATGATTACTACATTTTGGTAATGAATTTCCCAGCACTAGGGGGTGTTTTCGCAGGTTCCCTGGTTCACCTAATGTGTACTTGGCAACACTTACGTGGGATTTGCCCAGTGGATTTTCACTATGGTAGATATATTATTACTAGAACTTGTATCCAATACTTTTCCTTCCTTAATCACCAGTAGCCCATTTGGGATAGAACAGATGATTTTTTTTCCCAATGCTGTCTGGAAAATAAATCAAGATTTATGTCTACTTATCCAAATCAAAGGAGAAAACCCATGCCAAAGATATATAATCTCTCTAAGTATTCTATCAGCAAATGTTGATAATGTAACTAGATTGTAAATTCAGCATATCTCATGTAAACATATTAAAATGATAAATGCATTTAAGCTAAATAAATTATGTTTTACAACTGCAAAGAATTCCTGTGTGGGCTCAGCATTAAAATGAGAGAATTAATGAGGTACATTTCAAATTCACCTATTTAATATCATCGCCTATATTTTAAGGTTTTTCAACAGTGTAAGTAAATATGCAAAGACTGTATTGTCAACCATTTGACTTATTTTAGAAGCTTTTGGTTTTGCAGAAATGATCCTCCTTTTATGTTTTTATGGTTTTTAGTCTGGGAGTTAGCTGTGAAAACAAAGCAAATGGAAAGAAAGAAGAAAAGGATATGAAGGGAATTATGTAAGCTTATCAGAAAAAACAGATTAATAGATTCATCATACTGAATGTGAATTATACTTCTTTTGATGACTATTATCCCTATAATAGAAAAATTCTACAAAATAAGATAGTTTTCAATGACACTTAGTATAAAATTTATTTATTTCCTAAATAGGAAAAGTGCTTTGTATATAGTACCATTGTATGTACTATATAGACACACAATTCAAAGATTTTTAACACTTATTTGTAAGAAAAGAATTTTCCATTAACCTTGTAGCACAATTTTTCTTACCTTTCTTTTCTTATTGGAGAACTTTTTCTAGAAGTGTATTTATGCAATTGTGTTTACATGATTTTGAATTATTCTCATTGCCTTCATGAACTAATCATGAATTTTCCTGCTTTACTGTGCTCATTTATTGATTTTTGCTCCCCAAGTAGAGTTGTTGACATGACCAAATAAGAAGTCCTTTCTCTACCTGAATTATTTCATAGTAAGAAAATGTATGTGGCACATATGTGAAATGTAGTTCAATAAACATGATGATGGTGGTGGGGCATGCCTTCAATCCCAGCACTTGGGGGCAGAGCCAGGTGGATCTCTTTGAATTCGAGGGTAGCCTGGTCTACAGAGTGAGATCCGGGACAGGCACCAAAACTACACAGAGAAACCCTGTCTCAAAAAACCAAAAAAAAAAAAAAAAAAAAAAAAAAAAGAAAAAAGATGAAACTGTTCAGAATATCTAAATGATCTACCATGCAGTGTGCATATTAATAGCTGCAACATGTGGTATAGACCCTCACACCTGAGTTCCTGTTTAGTATTGCTGCTTCAAATTAGATCCTGATCACATAAACACTGCATTCTAAGCATGTAATTACACAGCAGCTATAGTTTATGTTGACCTAGAGAAATATGGATACTGTAATTTTAAGCTAAAAACTACAACTTGAGTGTAAAATTGTAGGCTTATTTAAAACTGCGTGTTTTGGGATTGTTCTCCTGAAGAAGCATCTACTACTATGATATTTTTCTAAATTTTCTGTGGAATTAAAATATGTAAAGTGCTATTAAAGCATCCTTTATGGCTGAATGGTTAACTGGTTACAAAAATAGATTAAAGGAATACTCCAGTAGGTTGGCAGGAGTTGCCAATTACAACCCTCCCTTACAGAAAGCTTCATAGCCTCCCCTGCCCAGAAAGATGAATCTAATGGGGTATGACCAACCAAGGTACTCAGTGCCATAGGGATTCGGCTGTTTGTTTATGTGTTAAGAAAGAAAATATTATGAACACAATAATAATTATATATTTGGATTTTTGCATCTGTTATACAAAGTGCTATCTTGCAAAAAATGTAGCCTCAGCATCATTTCTGATACTTTATTTGCATATAGTGCAGTATGGATCTAGTAAATCATAGACTTCATTTGACTATGATATCACAGTTGATAGTTTACCATATTAATAAGTGTTTCCTATAACCACTCTTCAAGCAGTATTTAGAATCTATGCAAGTTGTAGGCATGGCATTAAAACATGTTACGTGTAACACGAAGGATGAAAAGAAAAAGTGAAACAGCTAAGAGTAGATGTCATTTCCATGCTAGCAATGAGGATATGGACTGCAATTGCAATGTACTTGAATGCACTGAATTTATAATTGATTGGATGATTGACATTAATAACTTTGTCTTAACAAGTATTGGCAGGACATATTTAGATGTTGCCCATTCAAGAATAAATATGAAAATATTGTGCCTTGTTGTTATTTGTTTTTTTTTCTCTTTTGGGGGGCCCTGCTACCCAGCTCTCAAATAAATCACACAGAGAAGCCTATTCTTTATTATAAATGCTTGGCCTTATCTTGGCTTGTTTCTAGCCAGCTTTCCTCAGCTTAAATTATCCCATCTATCTTTTGACTCTGGGCTTTTATCTTTCTCTATTCTTGTATATCTTTCCTTGTTTCCTACTCCATGGCTTGCTGTGTAGCTGGGTGGCTTGCCCCTGGAGTTCTACTTCTTCTCTAGTTACTTTTGCTCCTCCCAGATTTCTTCATCTATTTCTTCTCTTTGCCTGCTAGTGCTGCCTATTTTTCTCTCCTGTCTCACTATCGGCCATTCAGGTCTTTATTAGACCATCAGGTGTTTTAGACAGGCACAGTAACACAGCTTCACAGAGATAAACATTTGCAACACAAACAAAAGCAACACACTTTAAAATAATATTACCAACAGTGCTTGGAAGACTATTAATATTGTATTTTTTGTTTAATTAAAATAGCTTTCAAACAAATGGACAACTGTTTCTGGGAGCAAAATCCGATACATATTAATATTATTCATCTTTCTGGGCAGGGGCTATGAAGCTTACTGTAAGGGAGGGTTGTAATTAGCAACTCCTGCCAATCTACTGGAGTATTCCTTTAATCTATTTTTGTAACCAGTTAACCATTCAGCCATAAAGGATGCTTTAATATTTATTATATTATATTATATTTATTATCAATAAATAAACAAATATTATATGCCAAGTTCAGAATCTTCCTAAACTTGGTTAATGGAAACTGTATGGTATACACTTGACTTTGTCAGACCTTCTCCTTATTCTCTTAGAACTGATAGAGTGAAGATGATAATCTACCATCTTTTTTCTAAATGAATCAAATTGCTTATTCTTCATGGATTATATGTATGTCCCTTCTCCCTGATAATGTCTTAAGGTAATAAAGCTAGGGCAAGGGCCTTGGCACTAGTTTTTGGAGGCACACTTAGAATCCTGCTACTTCACAGTAATGATTCTTTCCTCGGGGGATTCAGAAAAGTTGATGTTACACATTTTTCCTTTGTGAATCCTATGTAATACTTAATTTACAAGCATCATTGATTTTTGACTAACTTTTAAAATGTATATAATTTCATGTGTTTTCCTTACCCTCTAAACATGTTATAGGAATAAAGAATCTGTGTAGAGAGTCTTATGAATGCTATTTTAAATAATATAACCTGGTAAATGCTTAATTGTTCATGTTAGGTCAAGGCTTAAGTGATTCTATTAGTAATCCAGCCCATCATTCAACTCTTAACTTACAGATATTGATTAATCTAATGGCAAACATTGTGTTCTAGGCCATTCAGGTACAATGCTATGTATTTTGAAATGACTTAATCACAGGGGTCAGCTATAATTGTTAGCATTTTTTTAAAGATTCTCCTGTGTTTTCTTTCAAAGCACCCTGCAATTTCACATTACACTATTTATTATAATTTGAAATTACCTGCATGTGCTTATTTGATTAATGTCTGTTTTCACAAGAAGGTTGGCAGCTCTTTTTTTCCCCAGGCTACACCTGATACTTACACACATCTCAGGTACTGACTATGCACTTAAGGAAAAGTGTGTTGATTATACATGATTTATAACCACTTGACTAAATATCTTACAGTTACATAAAAAAAAAACTACAGCAGTAATCAGTATTATATACTCATTTCTAGCAGAATCCTGAGTGACGTTTTTAAAATCATTTTTATTGCATACGTTGCAGATTATGTTTTCATGTTTTGATTAATTTCATATTTGAATCCAGCTCAAATATAAATTTCTTCTCAAATATTCATCATATTTTTTTATGGAGAAAGTTAAAAATCAATCCTGCCAATTTGTTTTCACACACAGTTTTTGACTCTATCTACTACTACTTGTATAATGGTGCAGAACTCTTGCAGTGTGGAAGGACTGATCTACACACATGAACACAGTAACTATATTAATGTGCATAGAATGTTGTTTGCAAGCTGCACCATGTGCGTATCAACTAGAATTTTCATCATTTCCCACTGTGTCATAGAGTAGGATAAGAGGACCCACTCAAGTATATAGATGAAGTACTATGTTGTGGTATTCTGGATGTGATAGTGTACTGATTTACTGAGACATTCCCATTGATGTAATAGTACCTGTGCATCATTTTAAAGTATTTTTATATCTGTCTATTTATTTTGTGTGAATTGTGTACACACACGTGCACCATTGTGAATATGTGGGAGTCACAACAACTTTCAGGAGTTGATGCTGTCTTTCCACCACCTGAGTTCTTGGTACTCAAGTCATTTGGGTTTGGCAAAAAGCACCTTTGCCTACTGCCCTAGTTTGCTTCCTATTTCTGTGATAACACACCATGGCCAAAAGCAACTTGAGAAGTCAAGGGGATAATTAAGTTTACATGACCCAGGCATGGCCCATCACTGTGGGATGCCAATGCAGGAATTCAAGTAAGGCAGAAACCTGCAAGTAGAACCTGAAGCAGAAACCTCAGAGAAATGTGACTTATTGGCTTGCTCCCATAGCTTGCCCAGTAGGCTTTCTTACACTACCTAGGACCTCCTCTCAAGGGATGACATGGCCCCTAGTGGCTTTGGCTCTCCTCTCTCAATTAGCATTCAAGAAAATGTCCCCAGAGACTTGCCTATAGGGAATCTGATGGAGGCCTTTTCTCAATTTTGGTTCCCTTTTTTTCAGATATGTTTAGTTTGTTCAAATTGGCAAAAAAAACTAACCAACATTCTCACTAAGAGGTCTTGTCAGCCTTCTATGCTACTTTTATATAACTTCATATGAATATACAATTACTTCAAAATTATTTTTATCACATACTTTTAGTAAAGATGAACTTTACTAAAATTATGTGGTATATGTATAACAAAAGAGCCACATGTAGAAAATGAAGTACAAAAGAGTTCTTTTAAATATTGTTTCTACTTAGAGTATTCTACACCTATAATTTTCATACTTAAAGAATTTGACTAGGCTTGAAGAATTTTTTAAATAATTGTGATGATATTACAACATACTTAACAAATTTCCACATTGTTTCACACACACACACACACACACACACACACACACACACACACACACACACACAATTTGTATATTTTGCAATAGTCTGAATTGAGCCAAGGGTTGTGTGCCTAATCAAAGCAATTATACCACTGAGCTACATCCCAAGTTCCTGTTTGTATCATTCTTAGTGGATTCATATAAATATGAAAATTATAGATATCTAGCTGGATTATGTTTTACTTTTATATTCTGAACTTATCTGCAACAAGAAGAGTATTTCATGAAATTCACCATGATACCTACTGTAGAGGCCTTCGAATGCTTCAGTGCCTGTTTCCCAACTTAACATCTGCCTCTCTCTTCAACTGCATGGAGATGGACCCTTCCCTTTCCTGCAGTTCTACTTTGACAAATGAAAATACACACAAGTGTCCAGAGAGTAGTGTAATATTTATATACATTCACATGGTAGATTTATTTGTTATTTCCTGGCTGAAATATCTTCATGTACTCCTTTGTATATATTTGCATGTGCCAGTTGAGTGCTATTTGTAGATATTGACAATTTTCTCATAATATTCTACCTTTTGTCTCTTAAGACTGTGAGCCTTCTTCTAAACAGTTACTATAAATTTTCACACTTAAGAAATTTCCTATCAATTCCACATAATTTATGATCCATATTTCAATGATCCCTAAATTTTTCCAAATATGTCCAACATATTTTAGAATACATTATGTATTTATTTACTTGTATGTGAATGTGTGTGTGTGTGTAAGTGTGAACACTTGACAATGTAATGAGGAGAGGATAAATAAAACTGTGATACTACAATTATTATTCTCAATTTATAACTATTTATGCCAGCCTTTATTATTCATAAGGCATTCATATACATGCCTCAGTTGGAGTTAGGAGGTCAGAGGACAATATATGGGCATTGATTCTTTCCTACGTGGGTCCTGGGAATTGAACACATGTTCTGGGGCTTGGCATCAAGTGTCGTTCACTGCTGGTTCATATATAACGTATTTTTGGCAGGATATTCAATTCTGCATTGTACATTACTTTTACTTATCCCATGTCTCAATTCCTGTTTATCTTCACTTTTTTTTCTGTATCTTTAGTTTGAAAAAAAAATGACTAGAATTCTTTGGTTTTGTAACATGGAAGATTTTTACATTGTCCAGTTTCACTGTTTTGTATATGAATGCCTTATGAATAATAAAGGCTGGTATAAATAGTTATAAATTGAGAACAATAATTGTAGTATCACAGTTTTATTTATCCTCTCCTCGTTACATTGTCAAGTAATGGGTCCAGATTAGGTAGAGAATAGCTTAGCCTCATTCTAATTTTATAACAAAATACATGCACACAGGCAGATTGGTTGGCTTCTGTGATGGTTTTAATGAGGATAACCCCTGTTGAGTCATATATTTGAATGTTTGATTTCTAGCTGGTGAAACTGTTTTGGGACAAATTAGGAGGTGTGATCTTATTGAAAGAAGTGTGTCACAGTGGGGGTCTGATGTTCCAAAAGCTCACACCTGGCCCAGTCTCTTTCTGTGCCTCCAACTTGAGTATAGGATAGAATTTTTCAGCTACTGCTCCAGTACAATGTCTGCCTGCTACCATGCTCCCTGCCATGAGGGTCATGACTCTAACCCTCTCTCTGAAACTATATGCAAGCCCCCAATTATATTCTTTCTCTTATAAATTGCCTTAGACATAGTCTCTCTTCACAGCAAGAGAAAAAATCAAGACAGCTTCTTTATGCATTAAAATCTTACATTTGAAATAAAATTATTGAAGCAATTTGCATTGCTAAAGTAGTCATTATATTATATTATTATTAATGTTTGATATTTTACCATACTACTCTATTTCCAGTTAGTATTTCTACAATAAAAACAACAACCAAAATCACAGCAATACTTCATCATGTTTGGAGTAACAGATAATGATATAATCTTACATTTGTGAAATGTGATTTCTGAAGAATTTCAGAACATTATCTATAGAAGCAATATGGCCAAAGCTGTATGCAGCTTACCTATTTTAAACTTTCAAGCTATGAACCATACTTTGAAAAGCTGGCTTACTATTTCAAAGAAATTAGACATTCTCAGTTATGACTTTTACATGTATTTGAGAATTTTTTCTCCTTTCCTTAAATTCCAAGCTTAAGGAGGGGAGACTAAGGTGGCCATATTCTCTGCATATTAATTTTTTGTATGTGTTTCATTTCACAAATCACTATATGTTATGCTCTCCAGAAAGATTTAAATGTCAATACACAGCATAGACCTTTACTGTATTGCAGTGTTAGAAAAAAATAGAAAACATTTCTTCCAGATTAGATCAAGAATTCTCCAGTGACAAAAACACAAATATTTTTAATGTGCTATACAAGTCTGTGGCTCTTGTCTAACATTCTGTCAAGTATTTATGCTATCTGCCTGGATAACGAATAATTAGAATACACAATAGTATTTCTACATTGTCTTTCATGTGTGTCGGTGTGGTGTGTCTCTGCTTCATCCAGTGCACAGGTCATGTGAAATTTGCACAGCAAAAATCTGAGCATGCAAATACGAATCTTGTTTCCAGCTTGATCAGAGAACTGAGATCTGTGAGTCACATGAGAAAGGTTAATGAAATTAATGCAACTCCTTGAAAAGTGTGTTGTTATATGTTAATTTACTGCTCACAAGGTGGATTTCAAACATCCTCATTAACTTATCATGTCCATTTAATAAAGAAGAGCATACAGTAAACCCTTGAATGGGTTAGCATTTCTGCAGGAATTTCATTGGCCTCCAGATACATGATGGTGAAGGCAGGATAGCATAAGCAAAAAGGTCTTAATTTTGATGACAGCCTTGGTCCTGGGAAATTCTGCTACAAATGAGCACTTCATGAGTGTGTACCATTAAAGGAGTGCCACTCTTTGATTAGATTATGAAGCCGCCTGACCTCCATATGGAGATCTACTTAATTATATTGAACAATACATAGCTTTAAAAGTAGCAACTAGTTAAGTGACCTGAACAAGGGTAACAACAAAAGACATGCTAACACAGGAGGGAAAAAAATCTCATGGGGCCTAACTCTCAATAAAAAACTTTAGGCAACTAAGGAATTCTGAGAGCAAGAGAAATAGTCCTCTCTAGTGAAAAGCCCCCAAATTGCTAATTCCAAGTGGATGGCACTGAAATGATAGAAATGCAGATAACATTATATGGACTGAACAATATATATATATATATATATATATATATATATGTATATATGTATATATATATATATATCTTTTATTTGCTAGCCCTCTCAATAGAATATTATATGATATTATATGTTTATAGTATAAAAAAAACCTACTACAGTAGCCAGGTGATGGTGGTGCATGCCTTTAATTCCAGCACTCAGGAGGCAGAGCCACAATCTCTGTGAGCTCAAGGCCAGCCTGGTCTACAGAGTGAGATCCAGGACAGGCACCAAAGCTACACAGAGAAACCCTGTCTCAAAAAACAAAAACAAAAAACCTGCAGTTTAAACTGTTGGCGGGTCTAGTAAGTATATTAACATAAACCACAAAATGAGGGTCATCTGGGGATTTTCTTTTTAATGTTAAAATGAGCAAGCCCATCTAACATCAGCACGGAAGACTCTTTCTGCCTTCTGCTTTGTGCAATTCCTTCCTGTGTCCTTTTGAAAAACTTGAGTCCCCATTGGGCACAATGGGTGTGGTATTGAAGTTGGCCAATTTGATGGGCTTTACTTTGATCTCTGGGAATATTGCTCTCAGGTTTGGAAAATGCTATTTTTGAGCAAAGGTTATCTTTGTCCCTAAGTGTCAGTGGGGACTAAGGGACAGGAGTCATTTCATATTTGGTACTCAAAGAAGACTGAGTCCAGAAAAGGTTTCCTCCTATTTTTATAGAGCTCTGATAGTGTCTATATGTACATAGACTTCAGCTTCTAACAATGTATGGAGAAGCAGAATATACACAGAATATATATCTGTGTTTCTTTATTTGCTAAGTGAGGTTATGAAGACGTCCTTAGCCTATGTTATAGGTAAAATAGTTATTTAATATTCAATTAATTTTAGAACTTCAGTTGGGTAGTTGGGTACATTTTAGCTTTCATTGTCTAAAATAGCTCTTTGTTTCGGTATTTGTCTTCTAGGTTTTCAAGCTTTCATAAATACGTTTCATTTACTTTACTAGGAAGAGTCTGTAAATTAAAATAAAGTTTGAAAAAGCAAAGACAAGACCCTTACCTTGGCAGTTGTTTGTGAATCATCCTTCCTGGGTAGGAGATGTTAATTTTTATGCCTAAATAACATTCCCATATTTTAATAAAACTATCATATGCCAAATAGAATAAAAGCTTATATTGTGGGAATTTTGTGCATATTGTTTCTGAAAATCACCTTGCCCTTGTAAGTGGAAATAATTTTCTGTCTGTAAATTAAAAATTACTCCCTATCTGTAAGTGCAGCTCCTTACCTTTGCCATTTCAGTAGAACCTTTCTTGGAAATGGTTTAGTGTTCTATAGTGGAAAGCGGCTGAAATTACGACTGCCTTGATGTTCATTTTTTTTTTTTACTTTTTCTAAAGATAAAGGTCATTCCAAGAAGGTAGTTCATGAGTTAAAAGTATTCCAAAAGGTGGGAATCACAATGGAAACAGACAGCGTGTCCCGCAAGGGGACAAGAGTTGAGCAGGAGCCTTCCCACTGTAGTCCTTCCAGGATCGCAGGGGGTGGGATTGGATCTGACAGTGATGGGCTTCCCTTGACTGCTTCCTTTCTTTGTACCTTGCTCTGGTCCATGAAAAGAACTCACATCAGACTCCTCCTGACACCAGGGAGGCTTCATAAATCAGCCGGTAAGTGCTCTGGCATGGACCTTTAGCCACGGCCTTCCCCCTAGACCTGACACCTGTCACCTTTTAAAGAGTGTACATTCTCTGTCACCGTAGCTGAGCCCTCTTTCTTATTTATCCACTCTCATATTCTGTCTAGCTGGAATCATCAGGGTGGCTGTCTATATGATTCAATCGCTGCCATTCTGGGATAGTTATGCCTTTCAAATAGGCATTCCCAGGTAATCACTGGCTAGAAAATTAATGACATATATCAAACAAGGCACAGGAGGTTGAGGACCATGAGTATGTTTTTAAAATCAGATCTAATATGTTTATAATTGTTGATACAATGTTGTGTTTGGTGGTTTATGAATTAAGTGTCTCAAGAATTAGTGAGTTAAGGGCAAATGTCTTAGACATCATAAAACTGTAAGTCTTGCCTAAGTCAGTAACTCTTGGCTAGTATTTGCATTGAATATATTCCTTCAGTAATTAGCCAGTCCCAACTTTGCAAAACTTATGTGACTCAAAAATAGCATTTTCCAACTTGGTTTTGTACTATATGTGCTATATAAATAACTCTATGGAATCTTTCCACTTATGGAGAAGAGTTATTAAAAAAAAGCTTAGGAAAAGTTAGCAAGTCACTAATCAACTTCCACAGAAGCATATATTGCCAATGTTTGCATATTAATGGCATTAAAATTAGATAATATATGTATATTGGGCATTTCTTTCTTTTCCTAAATTGGTGTTTTTACGATCTTATTTTGAATCATTTTGAAGCAAATTAAAACCACAATGTGTTTATAATTGGAGGTATTAAGTGCAAAATACAAGCAAAGGGTCCTTAAAAGGGACAGAAAAAAAGTCAGTTTCCTATTGATTGCACTGTGGTGGGATAAATGTGTGGCTTCTGCCTTTAATGGAAGCTGATTGTTCAGGGATGTGCCAGCGAGACTGGTCGATGCTTGAGTTGTTGTTTACTGGGAAGGACAATATCAATTTTCCAGAGGGATGATTGGTGGGATGTCAAGGCTGTCACCCTTTTCTCCTCATCTCTGACAGACAACCCAGTGACAATTACCAGAAAGGGACATTGACTGCATTGGCATATACACTAGAGGATATAACTGGCAAACAAAAAGAGAGGAAGGCAGTCCTGTAAAAAAGATATAATCAGGAGTTGTCAGGACTGGTTACATATATGATGACTGAATACAGGACCACAGTGCAATGCCTTTCCCACCGAGGGACCTTGGGCCTGTTTCATCCTGCTTGGAAAATTAACTTGGAATGTTGGGAGGCAGCATTAATTGTTGAAATCATTTTTTCCTCCTAGTTAGTATCATAACAAATGAGTTAATTTACTCTTTCTTTTCTTTTTTTAAAAAAAGAGATTTCTGAAATGATAGTGGGTTCGAAAATAGATACTTTTGCTGGACAGAATGGTTATGTGTGCTATGCTTCTTCTTGAGTTAACTTTCATGAGTTTTCCTCCTGGGCACATATTACTGGCTTATGTGCAATGCACAAATAACAAGGGAACTGCTCCAAATGGAACATTGAAATTCTGCAGTTGGCTCTGTGTAGGCAGGGAGTGTCCTCTGTGTATATATATCTGGCTTTCTAGAAAGCTTCTTTTTGTCCCGTGATAGCCATTTCTTTCTACTCCAATGCTTAGTAATGCCAAATAAGTTGAAGTATAAAGTGTGAGGACTTCCAATGACTACACTGACATGCAGGCAAACTCACAGGTGAATGAGTCAGACCCCCTTGCAACACCAGAACGGCCAGATAGCTGCATCTTCTTCCTCTGCAAGAAACTATTCTTTGTGTTCGTTAACAAATAGGAGGTAGTTTCACTCATTCTTCCCATTCGGCAGAGTCTTTGTAGCATGACACCCTACTGGAACTTCACTGTTTGCTAAAATCCAGAACAAGGATATGTTTGTATAGTCAGACTTCAACATTTTAATTTTGCAGGAAGGAAAAGCCTCTCCCCACCAAGACTTTCAGAATATCAAGATGATAGTAGTTATGCATAAGTTTGGAGGCAAAAAAAGCAAAGTAACAAAGTTGTCAACTACCTGAGAAGTAGTACTGATGGAAAGCATTGCCTAAACTGATATTCATTTGCCTGAAGATGATTTACTTCTGGAACACTGAGTACTCTAGAGATTAAAGTAATAATGGATGGATGGCCATCTTTCACTGTACGCTCTGCATGTCACACCATGCAATTTACATGTTTCCCCCCCTTGGGGAGAATTAATTTTTAAATCCAATTCACACAATTTAAAAAGAAGTACATAACTATTAAAGCTTGACAAACATGACTAAGTATGAACAGTGGTATGAAAAGCTGCATATTGCATTGCTGTTTAGAGAAAATCAATGTCATTTTCAAAGTTGTTTATTTTGGCTTTTTTTGGTAACGCTTCAAGAGTTTATAAGAACAATTATTATTTAAGGATTTCTAATAGTGGTAATTTCTATCTTAATTTATACATCTAATGATTTTGATAATTTTTTTTATTTTAAATAAGTAGGACCCAATACTGTCAAGTAGTAGCCTATGAAGGGATTTCTAATTCAGCTTCTAGGATGCCCATCCAAAAGTTATCATTAATTTTCTCCCATAAACCAAGGATTAATTGCTTTTCCATTTAACTCATTAAAAATAGATACTTAAATTTTCAGAAGGTTGTCTCAGAAACCCAAAGCATGGCCAGGTCCTCTGGGATGCCATCAACTGACCATTGCATCAGGCCTGGAATAGTGACCCTCCCTCCTCCTTGTATTTATCCCGTTTCCCAGCAGATAAACATTTGCAAGGCAAATAATAAATTAGGCATTAATCAGAGGAATGCTTGCATTCAATGAACTCTAAATGGAGTGGAGAAGTTAGGTAGATAGACAAGGTGAATCAACAAGGCAGAATCAATCACGAGAAACAGCCTCTTCTAGTTTAGAAGGCATCAGATATCACACTGAAGATTTTAGAAGGCAAGAGCAAATTTAAAGAAAGAAAAATTACCTATTGCAAGTGTGGATGGATTTTAAGAGTGGATAGAGAAGTCACACTCTTTATGTATATTTATGCCTCCAGGCTAAGAATATGTCATTAAGAAGTTCGGATTGGATATCAGATATTTGTTTTTCGGAGCTTTGTGGATTTAATTTTTCAAACTTAGGAAAGCCCTTCTATTTCTTGAAATTTTCCTGTGTCATTATTCTTTCTCAAATGAAGGATCTGTCAAGTATATAGTTTCAGAAACAGGAAGTGCTCTTAATGGTATAGTAGTCTTTCCTATGCATTTGTCAGGTCACTTATAATAAATGCAGACTTCCACTTTCCAAATCTTAGAAGCCCATGTGGTAACTTTCACTTAACTTCTTAAAAATCATGTGAGTAATCTTGTGAAAGTTACTTCACCTTTTATGCCCTATAATTTCTTCAGATATAAAATAAACTGACAGTGTCATTTTTCATAGAATGCATGTATGTGCATGTTATATAAATTCTAATTTTTCATATTTAAGTGTTTTTAAAAATCAATCATATCTTGTTTCTGAAGATTAAATCTAATAAGTTAGAAATGGATATCTTGTTTCTGAAGATATTATAGCTAAAAGTATTGAGAGGCCCAGTAATTATGAAGAGGCAATATTATCTTCTGCTAGTCCCTTGAGGTTAGAAACTGCAACCTTTGTTTTCTTAGAATTAACCATCAGGGAAATTGCTCTTGACTCCAAACACCTACCATCTGGCACATTCTGCCTTAGCATTGCCACACGCGGTGTTTCAGGCTTCCTAAAAGGTAAACGTTTGATGACTCCTGGACTCTCTAAATGCTTCTCCATTTATCTTCTCAAAAATACAAGGAAGACTGAAAACGCAGGAGAACCCTAAGACGAGGAGTCGCTTTGCAAGCCCTTCTGCTTCCATTCACTCACTTTCTCCCCTTGAGTGTAATTCTATCCCCAAATTAGTTTTCCTAGACTGGGAAGTTGGTGAAGTAATAACACCTTTCAACCAAGATATTAACTGGGTCATAGATACCCCATTCCCATAGTTTTGTTGGATTAAAAAAAAAATACCGCCGGTCAGGAATTTTAAATGAATACCTTAGGTTTTGATTAACATTGCCCCAAGCAGAGTATAATTAATATATTTTTTTAATTTAGGAGATATGTTATACTCATCAAAGAAAAAGAGCCTTCACAAAGTATTTTTACTATTAAAAACATTTAGCATAGTACACTTTAGCTGGTTTTTATATACCACTTGCTGTGGCTCCTGTTCATTTGTTAATTTATCTCCACTCAATCATTCGTATTTCTATGCAATATTCATATTTGATACCTAGTTTATAGCTTTAACATGGATTTCTTTGGTGAAATTATTTGGTTTTCTTTGGTGAAATTATTTGGTTTACCATTTACCTCAAGATTTCTTTTTTCAAATCTCTCTTCCTTCCTTTCTTTTGATTCTGTTTTGATATCCATACCTAAGACTAACCTTTTACCTTCATCTTACGTTCACACTGCATCTTTCAGATGTCTCTCCTCTGAATCCCATATTTTTTTTCTTCTTTAAAACAGAAAATTAGTGTTCCTTACTTCATCATAACAAACATATTTGAACATTGGGTCAAACTACCAAATAACCATAAACTTTACTTAGGATCGAATATGATTGAACATATACACTGAAATCGTTATTTATTCTAGACCAGTGATTGCATATACATACAAATTCACATTATCAATCAATAAATATAATACTAAAAATAAACAAAATCTTCAATATACCTTTACCCCAAACATACTAATAAGTAGAATTCAGAACTATCAATTAATCAATAGACTAGAGAAATCCCTCAAAATAACAAAATCAAAAAATAGCATCTAAAAATGACAGCATTTCATGTAGATGCCACTTTAATATTTTTAAATATTTGTTTTGCCCTCTTTACGATGTAAACAATACACAATACTATATATTTCATATTGTTCTACATAAACCATGTTCCCTTATGATTACATTTTCTGAGGCATAGCTTTTTCCATTTTACTTAGTGCTTCCCCTCAATATCTTAGAAAAAGGGAAGGTGACCCCTGTTAGGATTAAGAATTCTATTTTCACAATGTCAAGTGTGAGTTTGAAATGGATGAGAACCTAGTTTCTCTCTAATATTTACTTTTGTTTAGATCTCATACTAAGGCACGGCTATGAACTTTTGATATGAAGGCAGATAAGTTGGATATCTGCCAATGTTTTCAAAGTAATTCACTGTGATATAATTAATATATCTTAGGTATGTGTTAGCATACATATGAGCCTACTAACTGTGTGTGTTCTTTTATTTCTAAATTAGTTGTTCTTATGGTTCCTGTCCTCAGTGTTTTACTTACATTCATAGAAAATAAAAAGCTCTTTTATAAAATCTTGCATAATCAAAACCCAAAGAGCTTTAATATTTAGTCATCACCTGCATACTTGCCTTTAGATATAGTTTGTCTATGTCCTTAACATGAATTTCAATCCTTCTGGTCACTCGCTAATGGCTCTTCACCTCTCAGGAGGTCGAATAGCTGTGGGAAAGTTTACTAAGTTAGCCCGTGGAATGAAAAAGAAAAGTGTTAAGTAGAAGGCTTGAACACATGCCTCCTTATCAATTATTTTCTACATTTTCATGCAAGTATATTTTATTTTTTCACATAGTTTATGAAACAATGTCCGTAGGTGCATGATTATGTGATAAAATTTATATTTTAAAAAGACTGTGATAGAGAAGGACAATATTAAGTACTATTCATAAGGAAATATTAGGATCGTCAATATAGCTAATCATGAAAGTCACACATGAAATCTGTAACTCACAAGATAATAACAAATGTCATTAAAAAGAATGGGACAGCATATTGAAGCTAGCTTAGGCAACTAGCATGAATGCTTTCAAAAGTGAAATATGTAAATAATTTAAATAAAGGGACTGGGATATAAATTAGCAGTGTATAATGCCATGTTCAGTCCCCAAGTTTGGGGACAGAAAGCAAACTGTGACTATGTGTTTGTGTGTTTGATTTAGCATATTGAGCATTGGGGATTGAACTCTGGACCTTAGGCAAGGAGCAGAGTGTGAGCTAACATGAGCTATTCCCAGTGCCCTTTTAGAAAACATGTGCCGATATTTAAATCTGCAAAACTTTAGTTGCTTTCCACTACACACTGTGAATAAGCAAGTATAAACATTAAATAAAGAAGTGATGGAGGCTATGAAGGATTCTAGGCGAAGAGATTCTAGACTGCTACTGTTGGGTTAAACTGTCTCTAAGAGGTTGAGGTCCTGGGTCTGCTGTCAAGAGACAGGCTCCCAAGGAGTCCATTTGTAACCAGATAAGAGTGAATGACAGCGGCAGTGGGATTCATGGCTCCCATGGACTGACAGGTATTGACTGGACTCTGGACTGTGTTTGAGACAGTGCGGGAGTCGATAAAAACATCAGGGATTGTTTGAAGTAACAGCGAGAGCGATGCTTTAATTTACCACCTGGAAAAGAGCCATAGTCCTCCTCCCCATATTTAGTGTTGACGTAATCTAGCACATAGCTTAATCTTCTGTTTACCACTGAGAAGGGGTCTGTGGTGCCACACAGAGGAGAGAAGACACAGGAGTGTGAGTTTTTGCACTCCAAGCTGATGCTTAAATCTAGAAAAGTCAACCTCATTTGAATCACCCAACAAAGTTTGGAAGAAAAATTTTAGCAAATAACAAAAATTGTTGGAGAAAAAAAAATGTTGAATAAAAGTCCATCCTCAGCAATCTATATGTGTTCTATATACCATCTCTAGTGAATAAAAGGAATGAACTTCAAAGGAATACCAGAATGTTTATAAACACAGAAAGGATATAAATAGTCCAATCATTTTAAGGATCTTACCTTATGCTTCTGTCTAAAGTAAAATATTCCTCCTAAATGCTTCCCATATATTCTTGAAACTTACTGCATAAAAAAACATATACACTAAGATAAACATCACATAGTCATCTTAATTTTAATACTAATTGTGATAATTCAAGTGAAAGGACTTTTGAAGGAGTTGCTCATGGTCTAAAATCTACGAAACTTTGTTTAACTCAGCAGGGATCCTGTTAAATATTTTTGTACTTACTAGCACAAATTCAAACCACCCCCTAAACATGTGACCAAATAAATATAGCTTTTAAAAGTAGTAGATTATTTAAATATCTCTTGGTTGCCAGTGTTTAATATTTCCCATCTACTTTTATAGAGACTGTACTAGTATGAGATGATTTGTCCTTTTGGTAGGGCCAGGAACATTTTAACAGCTAAGTAGTTTATAGTGACCATTAATCTCAATTAATCACCTAACCAGGCTGTTTGACATATTGTGGATATGATAAACACATAGAAGGACACTTACTTGGTTCTACATACTTTTTTCCACAATGGTGTGCCTGTCTCAGACCTGCTTTGCTACTTGACGAATTCTCAGTAAATAAATTCAACCATAGACAATGGTAGAAAACTAAAGAGAAGTTTATTATTTACAATTGTGTTTAAAGTATAACCCTCTTTCTAAAATTTCACAGAAAATAAAGAGAAAATAGAATATGACTTAACAAAATAACTCAGAACACGTAGGTTGAAAACATAGCATTCTCTGAGAAGAATCATGCATAAAGCATTGGGAGTTTGAACCTTTCAATATGTTTTAACAATGTTAGGCCCAAATATCTTTGTTATATTAATTGTTGGATAGCTTTATTTATTTATTTATTTTTTTAATTTTTTTTTTTTGGTTTTTCGAGACAGAGTTTCTCTGTGTAGCTTTGCACCTTTCCTGGATCTCGCTCAGTTGACCAGGCTTGCTTCAAACTCATAAAGATCAACCTGGCTCTGCCTCCCAAGTACTAGGATTAAAGGCATGCACCACCACGGCCCAGCTGGATATCTAATTGTAATACAAGTATAATAAAATTCAAAGTCATGCAAATTTTTTACATATTTCTCAAGTCTAATAAAGTTAGTTCACCTGGTTTATTAAGAGGGTTACTGCTATTAACATCCATATAACTAGTATTGAATTTACTTTGTAGACCCTTGAGTTGTTTATGTTGAATGAAAATTACCATAGTATTTCCAGGATTATCCTACTGCTATGAAATTGTCAGTCGTATCTTGATTCTGTAGGAATAGTTATATCATGCATATTGTTTTGTTTCATACAGTTGAAAAGACTTAATTTGTATCTGTTGGGTTTTAAAACCTTGTTTAGCATAAATAATTGAGGTTAAAGTATTGTACATCTAGAAATTTGTAAAACCTATGCGTAATTCCTAGTGATAGTTCATACTGTACTGGCAACCAACATTTATGGTGGTGAAAAATGCCAAACAATTCAGAATTCATTCATCCATTCATAAAACATTTTAACATGGAGGGGTGTTGTGCACATGTATGTGTGTGTATGTATGCATTTATGTGCATGTGTTCACTTGTGCACTCACACACTCATATACCTGTGGTTTTTGGTATCAAGTGTACTCCTCTGTCTCTCTCCAAGTTATTTTTTTCAGACAGGGTCTGTCATTGAACAAGCTGCTCATTATTTAGGCTAGGCCTGTCCAGCCAGCTCCCAGGTCTCCCTTTTCTCTTTGTTTCCAGCACTGGAGTAGTAGACACTGAGTACTATGGCCTGCTTGTTATGTGAGGACTTAGATCTGTGTGCTGATATGGAAAGCCCTTACCCCCTGGGCCACATCCCCACCTCTCAAGGGTTAACTTTTTGAGGACCATGCTTAGCACTGGATTTGGAAAAACAAAAATGTACATAGTCTGAGTTTTTGAAGGCACTTCTTGCCCAGGAGGAGAGAACAACACGTAAGTAAATGATTATAGCATGGCAGAGTAGTGTGATCAGCTCCATAATCGAGATATATACAAGCCTGACCAGTAATTCTCAAGGAAGGAGTGATTAATTCTGTCTGAGGTTAGGAAGAGAAGAGATTGTATGTGAGCCCATTCTTTTGAATAATACATGAGACAACACCTGTGCATCCTCCTAAATTGAGTAGTTTAGCCAGCGAGCTGCCAACCTATCGATCAGCTGACTAGAAGACAGAACTTAAAGCCAGCAGGCTTAAATGAAGAGCGAGCTGACAGGATCAGGGCTCAGTGCCATTGGTAGCTTCATCTCTGAAACTATGCTGAGTGGATATGCAGAGCAACCTCTTCATAGGGCTAGGTGGCCCTACAGCTGAAGAATGTTTGTAGAAATGCAAATGACTAGGCTATGCATGACTTTAAGACATGAATGCAAGGATACTTTAAAAAGGGAGGGGAAACTTTCAATGTTCTGTGAGGTGGTACCCCAGTCTTAAGGAGTCGAGTGATTAACAGCATGTAAAAGCAATTTTAAAACAAAAACCCAATTGCTTGTGCTCCCACATTAAGCCATGATCTATGCAAAGATTCCAGACTGTCCTTGCCTCACACTGTATTTCGTGGATGCCTACTCTTACTAATTTTTCTGTGTCAGGTACTTTCTTCTTTGCTGTGAGCAAATACCCAACAATGTCATCTTAAAGAAGAGGGAGGGTTTATTCTTGGTTTACCATTCAAGGATACAGCCTATCGTGGAGAAGAAGTTGTGGCAACAGGCGAGTGAGGCAGCAGTTCACATTGCATCCACAGTCAGGAAGGAGAGAGATGACTTGTGAACTGCCAGCTCACCTGCTTCTTAGGCAGTCCGGAGCTACGGAATGGTGAGCTCAGTCTAGGATGGGTAAGAAGGCCTTCCTGACTTGATAATTTCTTGAAGATATGCCCACAGGTTTGTTTCCAGGGTGATTATAAATTCCATCATGTTCATTAAGATTATCATATGTTCCTAAAGCAATGTCTTTGTCAAAACTAAAAATTCATATGTTGAAGTTCTTGATCTAGAAAGTCTGAATGTACCCCTTATGCATCCCATTACAATCACCTTATGGCCCATAAACTTTGATGTCAATTTTTTCACTATGTAACAATTCCTAACATAAGTTAAAAGAAGAAATATATGTAATATGTACATATTATATTTATGTATAAGAAGAAATTATATATAAATAAATATTTGTTTATTTATTTATAATTTACATATATATGTAGGCTCACTGTTTTAAAGAGTTCAGTTTGTTGTTGTGCAGGCTTAGGATGTCATTGAGTAGCAACTCACAGCATCAAGAGTCTATGGGAATGACATCTGTTTACCTCATGGTGGACAGAAGCAGAGGGGAGAAGAATCAACCAATAACAGAGCGCAGTTCCCTTGAGCACACACTCAGTGCCCTGGGGTCTTTAGTTAAACAATATTTCCTATGTTTCCAGAAACTCCCCCACAATGGCACTAGCTAGGCAATAAGCATTCTGCATTTGAGCCAATGGCAGGGGAAACTTCATATTCAAACTACAATGTCATCATAAATGAGAAATATCTTGTCAATATTATACACACACACACACACAAGCATGTGCACATGCATACACATTCACAAACAGGTATGTGCACATGTACACGCACGCACCCACGCACACACGCACACACACACAGTGCCGAAAATCAGGGCTCAAGCGGGCCTACATGAAATATGTTCAAAACACTTAACTAGCCAACATATAGACCGATGGTTCTCATACTGTGGGCTGTGACCCCTTTGGCAAACCTCTATCTTCAAAAGTATTTGCATTACAGATCATAATAGTAGCAAAATTATGAAGTAGCAATGAAACTAATTTTATGGTTGGAAATCGCTACAACGTGAGGAACTGTGTTAAAGTATTGCAGCATTAGGAAGGTTGACAACCACTACTATAGACAAAGTCAGTGAAGCTTGTTTAGCAATAAAGTGTTGAATAGCTCGTGTGATACATTGAGCATGTGTATGTACAAATACTGCCAACATGGAACTGCAGTGTTTCCAAAGGAGCTTCAGTCGGTGCTCATGTTTGCTTATCTGACCCGAGGTGCTAGTCACTGCCACTGCCCAATATCATGGAATCATATGGCTAGCTTGGAAAAAAAATAAAAACCTAAGATGTAAGGTTCAGTTTCTACTGTGAGAATATTGCTTTTACACTGCAGTAAATATGAACTATTGTAAGTGGGAGCATCTGTGCATGGATAGGGTCTATATAGAGGTAGTTTAGCTAAAATGAGATCATCAGGGTGGGCACAACATTCATATGACTCCTTTCCTCATAGAAGAAATTAGGACAACATATTCACAAGGTAAAACTCACCATAAAGACACACAGAAAAGATGTCCATTAGAAAAGAAAGCCACCAAAGGGACCAAGCCTGCTTAAACCTATTTATGAATTTTCAGCCTTGAGAAATATGAGACAATACATTTTTGTTCAGTAAGCTATCCAGAACAGGTTTTTTTTATTGTAACAACTCTAGAATAATAATGCAGTGAACAGTGGGAATAGAGATTATGTTTGTATACTTAGTTAGTTCAATTGTGTGAATATTTCCTATCAACTAGAACTTCCCATTCAACTCCAGAATGATCAATATCAATGTTCACATAATAAACAACGGGTAAAATACTGTTAAGTTTACTCTTTGGTACTTTTCCAGGATGTGTCACAGTTCATAAAAAGCCCCTCTGCTATGCTCTGCTATCACCACTGAATCTTTCTGTGCTGTATATCTCTTTAGTATAAAGGGGTGTTTTCCACAGCATGTATGCCTCAGAAAGTTACAACTGAGTGTTAGTATCTATTCCCTTCTGGTCATGGTCATCATTAGAGCCTATTAAACACCAACTGAAAGTCTAGTATAAAAATATTTATAGGTATCGTCACTGAATGACGAACATGTTCATCAGATTGGTGTGATGAAGGCTCTGGAGATTTCCTTAGTGCTGGACAACACAAACTGGAATCTCCAGAGCTGGCTTCAGCTAATTATAAAGTGTGTGTGTTTCCATCCTATAAACCTTTCCTCGGCTTAGTTTTTAAGTTCATAGATTCTTTAAGTACTGTGTCTTTTAATCAGAAATTCGAACTAAATGAAAGCATTCAACAGCGGAAAAAGTTACTGTACCCACATATCATTTTAGGTAATAGATAAATTAGAAGTGGGGAATGCTATATGAACTCTGATAAGGTGGGGAAATATTAGTACAGAAGTGACACAGATAAATTGCTACAAGTTCAAAGGATCTTTACTGCATTAGAGATGAAAGTGATTCTTGGGAAGAGAGTTGGTTGTGTTAGTCACTTTTCTGTTGCTGTGATAAAATGTCCTAGCCCAAGAACAAAGAACTTTTTTGGCTCAGTTTTTTAGGGGTGTAGTCAACAATGGTGTAAGAAGCAAAGCAGCATGCAGACTGAGAAGAAAGCTGAGAGATTGCAATTCAACTACAGATATTAATTAGACAGAAAGAGAGAGAGAGAGACAGAGAGCAGAAAGGAAATATGGAGAGAAGGAGAGAGAAAAAGGGAGAAGAGAGGAAGAAGGAAACTAATTGGGATGGAGACTATAAACTCACAAAGCCCTCTACTAGAGAGGTACTTACTCAAGCAAGGCTCTCATCCTAAAAGTACTTCAGCCTAACTAAACAGTGACCCAATTTAGGAACAAGTGTTCCAACATTGGATTCTGTAAGAGGCATTTCTCAGTCAAATAACCAGGAATAATTGTAGCCTGCCTAGAAATGGGGTGGTCATAAAGTTTAAGCTTGGAAGGGGCAAGTGGGGTGAGCAATATTTCTAGCTGAAGAATAAAAACATAAGTGAGAAAATATGTCTCTTCCATATAACTAGAGTGCAAAATCATATTGACAGAAGTTGATTTTTCCATTAGGTATTCCTAACGATTGGCTTAAAGAAATTATTTTATAGGACATAGAAATACTTTTAGCATTTTTTTAATACAAAGTTCCTATGAGATTTTTTTTTGCCTCTTTTGTATATGTCATTAAAAGAGGAAAAACTGACGATGATATCAGTATCTGTAATTGGAGAAACAAGACTGAAAGAATGTAATGCTTATTTGTACATCTTTGGATACCAACACAATGTATGGAGTAGTCGAGAGATCTTGTTGGTAAAATAATTTTGATCACAGCCTGAAATAACTAAGTAGTCATAGACATGGAGCCTGTGACCAGAAGATATGTTTGAATACAGATAGTGTACATATTCCACATATTCTTTTGTTGGGTTAGTTTTCATAGGTACTACTGTCAAATGTGACTTAGAACTGGGAAGCGAGGAGAGATAAGACAACCTCACCACAAAGACTGGGGGCTGGATGAAGTTTGTCCTAAGAGTATGTGCACACTGGGAGACACCATCAGACATTTCTGACAGGCATTTTTGATGCAGATGTAGAGAAGCTAGAAAAGTTACTTGCTTACAGAGGTAGGTAAGGGAAATTGCTAATGGAAAAATTGTACAAAGGTGTAGATGATGCTGAAAAACAGCTTTCTGGGGAATGGGTGTTCTCATTAGAGACCATTCTGGGCATCAGGGAAGGGAACAAGGAAATGGTCTGGGAAATGGAAGGGACACTAAGGTCAGTATCCAGGTGAGGGAAATCCAAGCGTGAAGTTAAGTGTGGACAGCCTTGCCGCAGGCACTGCCTGGGGTGGTGTAAAACTTTCTAAGGGGAAAGGTGTAAATGGGTGGGTATACTACAGACAAGGGAGGAACAGCAAGGAAATGCAAGGGACACCAACATTTTGACATGTGGGAAGCTGAACAGAAGCAGTGGCTGTTGAGTCCAGTGCAATTAACTGTCTTTTCCCCAGAGCACAGGGAAGAATCATAGGAAGAGAAAAGGGAGTTTTATTTTGTCCTGCAATGGAAAAACTGCATTTAATGGATAGTCTTCCAACCTGTTATCAGTATTTTGGGGCAGATATTGTTGGTCCCATAGTACAGATTTTTCAGGCCACACATCTGTAAGATTAACTAATGTGATGCAAACTATGCAACTATTTGTGCTGAGTTAGAATTCAAAGCTTGGCTCATCTAGGGTGTATTTGTGAAGCTTTTCTCTTGTCTTATTTATTTATTTGTTCATTTGTTTGTTTATTTATTTATTTTCCTATCCAGTGGTGTACTATGCTCATGCGTTGTAATAAAATCTATGTCAGCACCAGCTGATCTTAAACCCAAACTTTTAGTATTCACAAAGCAGGAAGGAAAGGCTGAAAGTAGCCTGTGATTGTTGTGACAACTGTAATCACAGCAATTGTTTCCCCTACAAAAATTCTCTTTGAGGTAAATGAAGTAAAAACAAAAAGACTCATCCTTTATTATAAAAAAGTGAAAACTAGCAGTGGGATTTAACTAAACTATGTCTATTAAAATATTTATTTCATAAAGTAGCTAGGTTAAGAGATGAATCTAAACTTATTATTTGATATTGTTAAGCAAGCGTGTTTATGTAAATGTACTTGTATTGTTGGCCATTCAGCAAAGTGTAAACAAAATTTCCTTTTCCTTCAGTTTAAGATGAAATATGCATAAGGTTTGTGTTTGGGCATTGTTAGGCATTCAAAAGTTCTGGTTGATGTCCAAAGGACTCATGCATTCAAAAGCTAAATTATACCCCAAAGCTCTAAATACCACTTAAAAATAAATGTATTTAAAATAAGCAAAGTCGGTTTGAAAGTAATTGGTAGAAAGTTCTCACATGAATGACACTAGCTTTCCGTACAGCTGTTTTTCCTCTTGTTTTGACAGACAGATGGAATGTAATGACTTGCTAGACTGTATGCTGTACTTCAGTGCGCTGTGGAGTGCGTCTCTTCACACTCACTGTCTCATGAATAATGCTGCATATTACTGCTGTTAGTTTTTCTTTTGAATGATGCTAGACATTCAGTCCCCCCCCCCCAGGTTTCTGCACTTGGAGTCTTTCTATTTATATATATATTAACATATTATATATAAATAGCAATTAATATATTAATATATATCATCTCTGTGATGTTAAAGGTCTCAAACTTCCAATTGTTTCAATAATTGGAAATAAAGTATATCACATCTAGATTGAAGTTAAACTGAAAAGCCAAGTCATAAAAAATAAGATTATGTTTCTTTCCTAATAGACAGTTAAAGTATCAGAGGTTGACAACTTCAATTTGAAATGAAGTAAATAATAGAGTAAGTAATAAAAAACATTGAGAATTTCCCCATTTGGCCATGTGGATTCAGCTTCATCAAATGTATGCTAAAAATTCAATTATTTCTAACCTTTGTTTTTTTTTTCTACCATGAGATGTTGGATATTATTTTCAAATGGGACAAGTATAATATTAAATATATCTGGGTTAATTTTATGTGCAAAATGACCTGTCAGGATTATGGGAAAAATTCTGACACTTGCTCCTCATCAGGGCTCTGGAAAGCAAGGTGAAGAAGAGGACTTTCAAGCATGGAGTTGCCATGCTTTCTAAAAATGATAAGCTTTTGCATGACATTTCATACCTATTCACTCTTGATTAAGTAAGGCAAAAAGAGAACTATTAAAAATACAACATGCAATTCAAACTACAAAGTATCATCCTGATAAAAGTGGCAGTAGGTGTTAGATTGTCTTTGAGAGAGCATTTTCACTGTGTCTTCATAGCAGATTGTAGCACAAATCCTGATTAATCTTAATAATAAAAAAACCCAGAGTCAGATATTAGGGGGTGAAAGCTGAAACATCAGAGAAGCAGAGCAGCCAACCACTCAAGTTCTTATCTCAGACCAAAAAGAGGACAAACTCCTGTCTCCACCTAACCTGATCACTTCCTTTCTCTGCCTAGCCACCTCACTTTCTGTTTCTTCCTACCAAGTACTGGGATTAAATGTGTATGCCTCCACTGCCTGGCCTCTAGTGGCTAGCTCCGTAGTACCCTGATCTCTGGGCAAGCTTTGTTTGAGCACAAACAAAATATCATCACAGCACATAGCAACTCCCTGATCACACTGTAGATTCATCAACAATATAAAGACCACTCTAATTCTGTGGAAACCAAAGTATATGAGAAAAAAAGTTAATTATTTCGCTTTCAGAATTTAAAGCCAATTATCATACTAGGAAAATGGTTTTCAGATATACTTTAAACAGTCCATGGTGGCAAATGATAGCACATCTAGTACAAAAGCAAATAGTTAAAACTAGAAGCCAAAGTGTTACTTATTTGTCAGTGTTATTTACCAGGCTGGAGAAAACACAAGTTACAATGAAACCCACTATAAGAGTTTTTTATTAGGGAAGGGAAAGGGTAGAGGTGGGCAGGCCTACTGAAAAGAAAGATGTGGGGGGAGAGAGAGAGAGAGAAAGAGAGAGAGAGAGAGAGAGAGAGAGAGAGAGAGAGAGAGAGAGAGAGAGAGAGAGAGAGAGAGATGCTACCTCTGGCTAGAGGGAGAGAGGGGAGCAGGTAGACCCTGCTTTCATAGGTCACCTTGAGCATGCATATATGGGCTTCTGTAGCTACAACGCACATGAGCATAGATTACGTGACCACACTTCCCATGTATTACATAGGACTTAAGGCCCTGGAGTGACTAAGCATTTTGCCCAAGTGCTGACAGGAATAATAACACAGAGTACTTTTGTGTGTGAATATTTTGAGGTGTGGGGGGTGGTTCTCATTTTAAATACAAACATTTTCTTTATCTAAAAAATATGTATTTATACCTAGAGAGTGTGTTGCCTAAGTCGGCTCCTCCATATATACGTTTAAAGAAAACATTTTTTTACGTTTGAAATGACACAGATCATTTTAGCCAAATAAAAATTCTTTGTTTCTCACACTCATCCAGGCCTAATAAAGTGTCTAAGAATCCATGTGGTGTTTGTATGAGTGAGTGAGAGAGAGAGAGAGAGAGTTTTATAAAATGTTCATCCCGTAATTTATTTCCATGTGTTTATACTAGAGTAGAGTAATCATAGAGTTAAGTTCTTGCATATTATGTAGAGAGTGAAGAAGCTGCAGTTTGCTGAGATAAGACCACCGAAGATGGTATTTGTAAGGGACTCTCAGAGAAGTGGCCATGGAAAGATGATAGATGGTATTTACCTCACATGTCATCATAACTGTTCTTAAAGCAGATGTCCGAGCCCTTCTTTATCAGGGACCTGGGAAATGCATCATTCCCAAGCACTCCATCACCATGACATAAAGAAATAGCAAACCTTGAGAGTGTCAAAACAGCTTCAGTCCAATCACCTTCTCCACAAATACTGACTTTTCTCAGTGCTGCATCCCAGTATGTGTGGTCCTTAAGAGATGTTAATTTTCCTATAAATTTCTAATTAGCAAATAAATGGGCATATGAATATGTGCAGCATATTTGAATTTAATATAACATATATATTAGAGTTAAAATGTAGATACCACAGGGACATGTGGTTATGCCATTTAAATATTGTTCCCATTGATTGTATGCTCTGTGAGCCAGAGGCTTTGTTAACTAACTAACTAATTAACTCAGGATGAGGCTGCAATTATTCCTAGCTTGTAGGTTAAAAAAAGTGAGGCATAGTGATATATATCCAGATCTAGTGGTAACTCATCATGAGATAAATTTCTGCCCATGTCTCCTTCCCTCCCTCTCTTTCTCATTCTTCTCTCCCCTGCTCCTTCTCCTGTCCTTTTTATCTCCATTTTCCCTTCTTGCTCTCACTTGTGATGCTAAGTTCTGGGGATGAAACCCAGGACGTTATACATAACAGAAAAGTGCCATATAACTACAGCCCTGCACCACAATGATATCTTACTTAGTAAGGGTGCTTTTAAACAATTATTTTCTTTTAATTTTATGATAGCAAAAAAAATCAGCCTTGGCTCTTGATGGACGTTAGCATTTTTGTCCATGCTTTTGAACTCAGCGCTGTTCATCTCTACAAAGAAAAGACAGTAGTTCTGCAGAATGCAACATTGAATTTGCAGAGATATAGCTTCGCTTCTGTAGTCAGGCACTGTTTTTGCTTGTGGAAAATTTGACCTCCTTTCTGAAGGATGCATGAAATTTCTACAAAGCAGATCCTTATCTAAATTAAACAGTGATCATATGGCAAACATTCACGAGAGACCAGATTGCAGCTCATGCCCCACAGTTACCATGGCCTATTGGAATTGTTTAGCTCTTTAGAGTATGTTCTTGTTCTGTGGTCACTTCCAGCTGCAGAGTGGCATTATCTGTGTCAAACGGCCAACAAGAATCTTGACCTCTGCTCCTCACTGCTGTGCCAGATGTTTCTCAATGTAAGAGATTTTGTCTCTGAGAGCTCCATAAACAAACCCAAGCTGAGTGCCTCCCCTAGGCATTCCTCAGGTTTATCAGATAAGAATGAACTCTACTTTCATTACAGATAAAACCTATTTAACTTCCTCTTGGAGAAAGCATTGAAATGCTGCGTTATAATCTGTGAAAAACACATGGGGTCTTGGCAGGAAGGGAACAGAAAGGAAAGCTATATTTCAGCTGAACACACTTTGGACTTTAATCTTGACTAAAGCCCTTAATGTAGTACATGATTTCTCTTTTTCTTTTCTTTTTCTTTTTCTTGTTTTTTTTTCTGTTTAATACTAGATTTTGAAAAGAAGCATTTCTTTTTTTTTTGTTTGTTTCATTTTCTCCCCACCTCTTCAGTGATTAGACTCTGAGATTGTGAAGAATGTGAGATGTCAATCCAAAAACACTATATTGTTGAATCTGTCAAACTTCTTTAATGATAACAAGTCTGTGTTCTCTGTGTGATATCCCGAATGGTTAGGCTATGGTGTAGCTCAGAGTTCTTACAAGACATGAGTGAGGCCCAGAGTTTATTCCCAGTGCTGCGCATACACACACACACACACACATTTTCTCTCTCTTTCCTCTCTCCCCACCCCCTTCTCTGACACACACACACACACACACACACACACACACCAAATAAAACAATGAAGGGAGAGCAAGTGAGGTAGTGGAAGATAAGGATCAAGACAAGAAAGATATAACACTGAGGTCCTCTTGAAATGGATAACCGCAGTAGCAAATAATGTAAACTTAGCCTTTGGAAGACATTAGAGTTGGGAAGATAACTCAGTCAGTAAAATGGTTGCTTTGCAAGCATTAGGACATGGACATGAGTGTGATCCTCAGAACTCATGTAAATAATACTTGACTGGGGGGCGGGGTAGAGGGGTGGTTGAGGCCTTGTCACAATGTGAGTTCCAAGTCAGTGAAAGATCCTGAATCAAAGAAAGTGGATGGCGTCAGATCCCAAAAAACCTCAGGACACATGGCTGACTGTGGTGCCTATTTAACATATCAAAGCCCATGAAGGTTGCCAGGCTCTCTCAATATAGCAAGTTCCCATTACAGAATCCTGGCTCCTCTCAGCACCCTCTGGTACCCTACAACTCTCCAACCTCCAAGCTTCACATCCCTCCCCCCAGCTTCCCTTGGCCCTGCTCTTGGCTCTCTCCTCCTCATCCTCTTTGTTCTTCTCCCTCTCCTAGCTCCCTCTCATCCTTCTCTTTCTTCTTCCTCTCTTGATCTGACCCTCTCTCCTCTCATGGCTTGGTCTATTCTTCTGGCCATGTTTAGTCTGGACTCTTCCAGATGCCTCCAGCTGTTCTCTCACTCATATCTGCCAAAAAAAGAAAATAAATAAAAAACACTTTCAGCTATATCTAGGAGCCATCATACCCTCATTTTCATCCAAATGGCTCCTCCTCAGGAATGGCAATAGAGATGGTTATCGGCCTCCATGTGCACAATTAAAAAAAAAGCCATCAGTGGAGAGTTAGTCTATAGATTACTTTGGAAATAGTTCAAACAAACGATAGAAACAAAAAGTCCAAATGCAAACATAAAGTTACACCAAACATATAACCTTACCTTCCAACTATACACTGTTATTAAAATGAAAACATGCACCTTAAACATATGACGGATGTTGTCTCAATATTTGCCATAAGTGATTTCATGCTAGCTGGCTACATGGACTCCTGAAGTGCTGTGTGACAAGCCTTGTACTTTGAATGTATTATTTTCCTTAGTCCTGAAATGCCCTAGTAGGTCAATTAAATTTACTAGGAGAACAGGTTGGCTATTGCAGCAGACACTTTGACCTGTTGTATCACTGCATGGTCCAGCTGAGAGCCATAAACTGAGCAGAGAGTCAGAATTGTTCAGGGACACAGCCGTAGACCTAAATACTCCAGAGGGATTTAGCCTGATCATTCAACTCTTTAAAATTGTGACCTAAGACTGATAGGAAGCAGGCTCTCTTGGGAGAAGAGGCAAATGCATTAAGCTTGTCCCCCATCTTGCTTTTGGAATTTACCACTTTGTTCCTGTTCTCCTTTTACCAAATAAAACTCAAGACAGCAGGAATTTTCAAAAAGTAAAAACAGAGCAGAAAGCTTAATCTAATTGGGCAAAGACTAAATTTATGATTTGGTTGTTAATTAGAGTTAAAGAACAAAGCAAATGCTGTTCCATTTAGTGAGAAAGGCCTCTGTGGACAGAGGACTGACCAATATTGGTTCTCCTGCTGGGAAAACACGGTGCATAAACAAGTCCCTCGGGTTTCATTACTGAGCCTTTTAGACAAACACAAAATGCATCTTAGTTTATTTGAAAATCCTTACAATGAAGCTTTATTGTATATCTATAAATTTTTCACATTGACATGTCAAAGACTTGTAAAAGTATACTGGCAAGAATGATAAACATTATAAATAACACTTTTCCTTTAAATGTAAGATGATTGGAGATTGTACACAGTGTGGTCATAAAATGGATGAGATTCTGTTTGGAGAAGCAATTGAGAGGATGAGTTGTAATGCCTGCACAGAGCAATAAACTATTTATTGAATGAGTGAACCGTTTAGTATTATTTAGCAAGGTTGTACAAAGTATTTTTGATGAATAGCAAGAAGATGTGTCACTTGGTTGCATTATTTTAAAGAAAGTTTTAATGCCACCATATCATCATTTGAACTATACTCTCTTATGTTATTTAAAAAACAAACAAACAAGCAAGCATGTTCTGCTTAATGAATATATTTTCACATACTGGTTCAAATTTTTCCAAAGAAAAGTATATTTTTCTAAAAATTTAAAATGTAATTCATTCATTTCATAGAGAATGTATGTTCCCATTACTAAAAATTTGACAACTTGGCGATTATTTCTTTCTCCTATACACATCTCTCAGGGAACATTCTGTGAAGTCAATGGAACTTTAAATTGTGAGTGAAGCTCTCAGGATAGGTCATGTTTGGATGAACCTGGCCACTAATTTGAACTCCTGGTTAAATTTTCTTTGCTGATAATTTAAAAATATTTTTTCTATTCATCATATAGTTTAAAATATGGAATTTCTAGAACAAGTTTCTTCTAAAGTTTTCCTCTCTTCGTGAAAGAATACCTTTCCAATTCTGACAGGCATTTAACTTTACAAATACTGTAGAATTTTTGTATGTTTCTCCAACACAGTCACTGAGACACCTGATCTGTGAGTGGCATGCCAAAACGAAAAGATATAGAGCCTTTAAGTTGATTTTGTGCTTTTACTGTGAGAGAATTACCTAGATTAGAAAAGCAGTGGACAGGGTTCTCAGTGAAGAAACGTGTGATGGATATTGTAGTTAATTTCTTGGCTTTAAGGGAAACACTCATGTCCTCAGAAATGTGCTCTGCAATTCTACAAAGAAATTGCATGGGAGATATTCTTCTCGGCCTGAAGTAGCCAGCTTAAAGAACTTGATTAACTTGTGGAGCTTTGGAATGACCCATTTACTTAGTCTAACTGAATAATCTTATATACCAATGTACTTCATTTAATTAATTAAGCCATGACCTTGCAGTAAGGAAAGGTGAAAATAGGTCGTGACCTAGTCAGCAAGTGGGGCCCACACAACTCTATCATCACCTAGACTGAGTGTTGGTACCACAGGGGCTCTTCCTTGAAGAAGCTCTTGTTTTGACTCTTGCAAAATCTTGCATATTTTAAAAAAAAATATAGAAATATGTAAGTCCAGAAAAAATAAAAGTAAAATAATATAAATACCCCTCTTGCTCTTTCCTAAAGTTCTGATTACATTTGACTTGTGGTTTATTTGCTTGTTTCTTAATGGGAAATTTAAGAATTTCCAATTTTCAGATATTCAGTTAATCTTATATTTTATTATCTGGTTTTGAAAATCAAAAGTAAATTATAACAGAAAGTAAAATAAGATATAATGTGTATAATGATGGCTTAGAAGAAACCCATGCAGATGTGGAGTATTTATTTACTATTTTTTCATAAGAAACCCAGATAATATTCATCCTGGATATAATAGTAGTTCTTACAGTTACACTTGACTGTGGTCTTGGCATCAGCCTAATGCAGTTGGCTATCACAGCTTGACTCTAAATTGTCTGGGGGACTCTCCAATTAAACACTGATCCAAACATTGTTCCTTTCACTGTTGAGGTTCTGCGGTCCTGGGTGCCTGAGCCTCGTACTAATTGTGTCAGCACTATTGTTACTGTTCCTGTACCAATGTTCTCGTGTTCCTTACTTCCTGTTTGGAGGTCTTTCTCAGGATGTGTCTTACTCTCATTCGTATTTTCTGATCCCCTGCATATCTTACCATGTCCTCATTAGATATGATACCTTTATATTTAAGATACCTTTTGGTTATTGGGTGCAGAAAGTTGAATGAATCCGTTCAACTCAACTAGTGTTTACTGAGAGTTCACTAACTTCCAAGTCAAAGTAGATTATGTGATTAAACATTATTTGTGTTTACAGTTAAAAAAAACCTGAAAAGTGAAATCCCTCCATTTTTGGAAAGCAATGTTAACTATAATTATTAATTTATAAAGTCTGTGATGTGTTGTAGTCTTTATCATTTCCATGAACTGAGAGATTTGTTTTAGGAGACAATAGGAAAAGTAAAAACACATTGTTGGGAAATGAGAAAGATGATGCTAGATGAAGGAGGGATTACAGTCCAGGCTTTGACTCACAAGGATCCATTTGTAGCACAGGAGTTTTTCATGCTAATTATTATGATTTCTTACAAATCAAATTTCAGATAGTGCCTGGGAGAATGAGTCCCAAATATAGGAGCCCTGTTTTGTCAATGAAATCTGTGAACATCTTTTCCCCCTCCTTTTCAGTCCCTAACAGATCTTGATGGAAGGAGGAGGGGCTAGGTCCAGTCCCAACTTGGTATGCTAGAATGTGTTGACTACCCAACAGAGGCCTTGCCCTTTATGAGGAGGGGATGCGGGTTGGATGGGGGGAGGTGAGGCAGAGTGGGCAAAGGGGAGGAAGGCAGAACAGGGGTTGGTATGTAAAATGAAAGAAAAAAATTTAAATAACAAGTTTTTTTTTTAACCTGAATTTTGTTAAATTCAAATAGAATTTAACACAGTTCTTATGATACTTGCAGTCCTTTTACATTTGCCAAGCAAGCAATTTGTAATTTCAGTTCTTAAATTATATTGGGCTTATTCGAAACAACAGGGCAATTTGAATTTTGATTTCTATGTCCATTATTTTGATGAGATGCAGAGACACAGGAAAAGACAAAGAGTGAAGTATTTCAAACATCAATGAATATGAAGGATGTGTAAGCTTTTTACGTGGGATAATTTCTGTAAGTATTTCTGTGAATTTTTGTTTGGTTTTTAATTTTCTGAATGAAAGTAAAAGCACTAATGACCAAGTTCAAAGCAAAGAAAAACCCCTCCCAGTCGACAGTGAGATAAAATGAAATCTAGGGAAAGAAACAGACAACATAAATTATTTTTTTAAGAATAGATATCAAGTGGACCAGCAAGCATTTGAATCTTCTGAAAATATAATTCACAGCAGACCTTTTCAATTTGAAATATCTATATCCATAAAACATCCATCTCTTTTCCTAGAAAACATTTTTTTGGAATAGAAGGTAACCAGTTTTAGGCTTCAAGACAGAGCTTAGAGCAACTGCCCATGCTTGCCTTGCAAAAATATATTACAAAAGAAACACACTTGCTATAGAAGTGAAGAAAAAAATATAGAACCCAGACCTGCCAACTGAGCTGCCTTCCTGGCCCTCTTCTCCACCCACCAAACCTCATTAAATTAATCTGAAAAGACTGCTATCTCTTTAAGGCTGGGAAAGTGCTGTGGTGATGAGCCAGGCCCAGCCCACCAATTGGCAGACCCATTGGGTGATAAATGTCCGAGGACCTCTAAGCTGACGACACATTTTTCATCATTAATTCAGTCTATTGTAACCGGGGCCACTCACATTGATTCGAACTAGGGGGCATCATCTGCTGTTAAGAGGGTGATGACTCGCTAAAAATGAGAGCCTAAAACTAATCAAATATATTTAAGAGCCTTCCCTGGCAACTTGCTGGGAGAGCATCAGTGGCAAGCTAACAGGGGAGCCACCGGCAGGTAGCGTGAAGATTGGCTTGCTTGTGTGGGAACGCGGGAAATCCATCTGGAAGCCTGGTGTGCAATGTCAGCTGCTATACACTGAGGTACAAATGTGTACGTGGATTCATCAAACAGGGCTACACTTGAATGTTTCATTAAAGTGTAGTGGAGAAATGCAACCCTTTTGTTTGGAAAAAAATCTAAGGAATTAGTTACAAGGAACACAATTTGCAGAACCAAATCTTTTTGGTATCATTAACTTGGTTTTGTGGTTCTACACAATTATAAATTTTTGTTTTGGGAAGGTAACTTAACATTTATTTTATTATGTTAGAGAAATCTGATGGGAGGGTTATCTATCCTTTTTCCCACTGTAGAAAATGTGGCTTCTTCTGTGTTTATTATTGTATGAAATTAATTTATTACATGTTATCATGATATAGTTAAATGTGTCAAATTAATTTAATGGAACATATTCATAAATTTAATGTTAGCATTTCATTTATCATATAGGCATACATATCTATTATAAGTGAACTTTTTATTACCTTAATTTATATTGACAAAAATTGTTCAAGTTAATTCATAGCTAGGGCTACTAAAAGTTATGGTGAGTTAAGTTTTGTGCCTTAGGCAAACACAGGAAAACTTGTTATTTCCTGTATGCACTTCATTAAGCAAAGGCAGGTGGAAGCCTGAAATAAATTTAAATGATTAGACTAATTAATGGGCAAATTTAACTTATGCATTAAGTAAACTAACTATAAATGAGAGGATAAAAATAAAAGCAAAATTTGGAAGAAGTCAATAAAGAATGGCCTAATGCCTAAGGAATGATACAGAGATGGAATCAAGAGAAGAAAAAGACAGAGCAGATGCATAGTGGAAATCTCCATTCATCCCAGTTTTCTCACTTAGGAAACAAAGGGTTGATCCTGAAAATACTTGGTGGTGTTATGAGAAAATACTTCTTGGCCAGAATTTCTCTGGACCAGTGTCATCATATTCATTTAGAAAGGATGTGTTCTCCAAGTTCCAGGGTCGCAGTTTCACGCTTTTCATGTCTGAAAGTTTTAAGGAGGACCACGTATGAGTACATCTACTGATTCTAATTTTGGCTGAAATGTGTGGGACTTTTTATTAAGGAGTAATGGACAGACTGTCTTACCATGTGATGAACATTTGCAATCTGAAGGCCATCTGACCTGTGCCGAACGCAACTAGTTATAAAGCACCTTGCTGGGATTGAAGAGACTAATCAGACGATTATGTTCCTTGAAGGCTGGTTTGCATATGGATTCTGGTTTGGATGAGCTGCTTACTCTGAAAATAATCAAGTGATGATCAAAAATGCATAAAACCCATTAGCAGTGTCCTAAGATGCCTGTATTTGCTGGGGGTGGGGGGTGCATGCCTTTAATCCCAGCACTTGGGAGGCAGAGGCAGGCGGATCTCTGTGAGTTTTGAGGCCAGCCTAAGCTACAGAGTGGGTTCCAGGAAAGGCGCCAAAGCTACACATAGAAACCCTGTCTTACCCCCCCCCCCCCACACACACACACAAAAGTTGGCATTATAATAGCTACAAACTGAGAACTGTTGCCTTCCATGTCAAAAAGGACTTAACATGTGAGTAGGGAAGATTTCCTTCAGTTATAGAGGTAGGGCCGAGCCGACTCGGTAATATGGGTCCATAGCCCTAGCAACCACTTTCCTTCTGTACTTGGTAGAAAAAGAGATCACTGAAGTGGGTTGGAAAGATAAACACTGCTTCTTGGAAGACGGAGGGTGAGTCCCCTGGCCCAGATTAAGTATTTGCTTCATTTCCTCCAGCTGCATGCACAAGGTGAGCTCCATAGGTTTCCAAGTTTTCAGTGCTCACAGATGTATCCCTGGCTCCAAAAGTGGCTGAAACATAGCAGGATCTTAAAACACATCTGGTGGCATGGGATAACCTAGTGATTAAATGTCATGGCTATTGAAAATTAGATAATCCATAAGCATAAGTGGATTGTTATCATCTCTTAGTAAGTTATTTAGAAATAATCCTATTTTGTTATGTTGTCAAGTAATAAGGGAAAGGCACTATGTTTCAGCCAGTTTGACCTCTTTCCAAGCCAATGCTAAGATACATTTTTGTGACCAAAACAAAAGGACTCCCTCTTAGTCAAAACTTACAATGATTTGATGTCATGTAGCTCGAATGGTTAGAAAGTCTTATTAATAAAAACAAACCCTGAAGCCAGGTATTGGGGTGAATTCTGGAAGGTTGGAGAAGCAGAACAGGCCAGAGCTAACCTCACCTCACCAACTTCTCAGCCAATCCTGTTTCCTCAGACTAGAAGCCTCCTTGTCCTCATCCAAATGAATCTCAGCTGAACTGCTGCTAAAAGCCTAAAAGCTTAACCAGGCCCTAGTTCCAGGTCCTCACACCTTATATACCTTACAGCTTCCTGCCATCACTTCCTGGGATTAAAGGCATGTGTCAACATGCCTGGCTGTTTCCAGTGTGGCTTTGAACTCGGATGGCCTCTATGTCTATCTAGCAGTTGTTCTGTTCTCTGACCACAGAAAAGTTTATTAAGGTGCACAATATATTGGGGAGCACAGTATCACCACCAGTCTAGAGAAGTGAGAGAAAGAGATGAAGTGAGGAAGATACACCCCTGTGCCTGAAGAATCCATCTTTTCTCCTTAGGTTGAGGTAAGCCCCATGGCTTTAGTCTAGGCTCACCTTGCTTGTGACTTGGGCAGATGAGGTCAAGAAGGTCCACTCATTTATGGTTCCTTGCATTCTTCTGGGGGGAAACGTGAAACAATAGCAATTTATCCTCAGTCGAGTTTAGTGTGGGGAGAAGCTCAAAGTAAGTATTGATAGAAGGTATCAGAGAAGACTGGCTAGGGTGTGTGGCACCTAGGGAGAATGTGTAAATTGAAATGTGAGTATGAGAAGGACACTGTCTCCAGGAGGAAAATTTTCTGGCTGTGGGAGGTTCCTGATGGAACTTCAACCACTCAGATGACTCCCAGGACTGAGAGAGGACTCTGCACAGAGAAGTGAGTGAACTGAACTAGAGGAATATAATAGGAAGAGGAGTGCATGGTTACCCTGTACAGGATGTTTGAAGATAATAAAAAGTTCATGATGTATCTGGTCCCTTTGTTCAGGTCCCACAGTATGCCTGAGAAAGGCACTCTGTTTTACCATGAAATGTATAAAGTCATACAGTATGGTAAATGCTTGGCTGATGATAAACCTTAAATGTAATACTCTCAAGTAAGCCAGGCTCAAGGGAGATAGATGTGTAAAAGATAATTACAATATAGCATGGTACATATAAATGACATGATAATCAATTGTAATGATTCCCAGCAGGGTAATATCCAGTGGTGGGTAAAGTGCAGTCTTAGCCCCTCTGGTGAAAGGTATTTTATGTTTATCATCTTCTGTAGGGTTCAAGCCTGGGTTTTCAGCTCTTTGTTATGGTGCTCTCCCTCCTTCTGTCAGTCTTGAATGGGATTCTTTTCCTTTTTGTGTTTTAATGTGAGGGCTTTTAGTACTGTAAAGCTGAACCCTGGGAGTCTCACTTTTCTCCCTGGGAAATTGAGGCAGAAAACCCTACTGGTTCCTACTTGAGAAGCTAGAGGTGTAAAGTGAATTGCTGATGTTGCGAACACCATTCACAGACTGTGAAATGCAAGCAAACATTAGGCTTTCAGGGGGAACAAAAACATGATGACACCCAACTCAGCTGTTTTATTAAGGTTAAGTTAATGATTCCTTGGCCAAAAATGACTGTTGTCCTCTTGCTGGCCAGTTAATGCATCTGTTTATACTCTAGTCTGGTTCAGGCTCATTCCCAATGGGTTAGATCACTTTTAATATTTCATGTGAATGGTGTGCTTTAGAAATGCATGTATTAATATGGCAATATACTCATGTTCTGCTGTGGAGTATAAGGGCCAAGTGGTGAGTCAGGGACTCAGGATGTCACCATGAAGACTTCTTTTGCATATTATGATATTATGAAAGGGGAATTCATCACCAATTGAAAGAACTCCATCATAGCACTCACTGCCTCCTTGCAGCTTGAGCACATGATGACAATCCCTACTTATTTTCTTCTAAATTTTAAGGTTATATTTTATGTAGTATTTTATGTGCTTCTGAAATTAGTTTAATAATGACTCTAAACTTTGAGACTTCTGAGGGGTCAGGTGAAGGAACTTTGTAAAGTCACATTTTATAAAGATAAGGAATGCTTTCCTTTTTCCTATGTTTAAAATCTAACCACAAATAGTTTGTTTCATCTGTATTCACCTTTGCAAGATCTTTTTGTATGTCTTCCTTCTGAGTACTGCTTTGAACTCTGGATATCCAATGAATCAGTTGTCTGAAATGTAGCAGCTACATCTTGGTTTAGAAGTCTCCAATAATAATTCTTAGAAGAAAACCTTCAGTATTATAGAATATATGTGAATGGATCAGCAGGAGTAACTGTCAACAGTCAACTTCACACACACTGTTTCTCTTTCAATCGGGCCTTGATTTTACGTAATAGCAAATTTGTAAAGCTTAATGGAATTCACCAGCATAAATTTTTAAATCATGATAATGCACAGATTTCTAAGGTTAAAACAAGCTGCATAGTGCTAGGGAACATGTAGGACTCTTGCATAATCATATTTTTAATTAAGAGAATAGCTGTCATTCTTCCACATTTAGCTAACTATTCACATCTTTAAATACCATAGAAACAGTCAAGAATAACAGTTCATCTAAATACCAGACAGGCTGCAAAGTCACTGGTCACTGGACTTTGTAGATGTAACTAACCGTCTTATTAAATAAGAAACACAGAAACAATGTAAAAGAGAAAGCCGAGAGGTCAGAGCTCAGAGCTAAAATCTCACCCTTCCGCCTGCGGTGTCCCAGCTTCCCGAAAAGAGACCTATTTCCTGTCTGTTCGTCTATTTATAGTATTTTGTTCTGCCTTCTCATTGGTTGTAAACCCAAACACGTGACTGCCTCGTCACTGTCTGAATGTACAGCCCCCTAGGTCTTAAAGGTATATGTCTCCAATGCTGGCTATATCCCTGAACACACAGAGATCTATGGGATTAAAGGCGTGTGCCACCACCGCCACACTCTTGCTATGGCTCTAATAGCTCTGACCCCCGGACAACTTTATTTATTAACATACAATCAAAATCACATTTCAGTACAATTAGATTACCACCACAGGACTTCTCTGAGTTTTTACCAAATACTATAAATTGCTTTAGACTTATTTCTGTGGTGCAAAGAATTTCTTCTTCATAACACTTTTATCACAGTTTATTCCATCTTGATACATATGTGATTTAGAATAATATAGAAAGAATAAATGACTTGAAGAAAGACAAATTACCGCTATTTCAGAAGAGATAATAATAGCATCAACTACTATATTTTATGTTTTTAGTGTAGGCCTTAGATCATTTTTGGGGAACGATATAATAAAGTAAAGTTATCCTTGTCCTTAAAAGTTCATGATTGATTTAAAATTGTTCTTTGATGATTACTTAATTTTTCTTAGTATTAATAATGAAATACATATTTAAGATAACCCTCAATTTATTGTAAATTATTATAAATTACTCACTAAAGAATTACTTCATTGCCTATCAGGGACCACTTCTTCCTTGTGGGACTATAACAGATCCTTAAAACCAAGTTACTCTCACTTTCAAGGCATGGGGAAAAAACATACTCAGCAAGTATGGTTTCTACCTTTGAACCTTTCCCAGTGGGCCTACCTTCATCACTACAACCTTTTGGAATGTCCTATCTCATCTGTTGATGGAAGTCTCAGTGAACTGGTTGTGCACAGAGAAACCTGAATTCCAAGGCATGTTGGGAAAGTGAGCAGAGATTTGGAGAGAGATATATTGTACTTTTGAGGCACTCTAGTGTGTAGTGCTGTCCGTGTCCTGTTGTTTCCAGAGAGTCACTTAAAGCACATCACAGTTTCTCCAGTTCCACACATGCTGAAATCCAAAACAATTGCACATAAATATGGTCTGCTTGACTGGGAAGGATTCATGCAATTTGAACAATTTGTCTTTGATAGACGCTCATCCCACTGTTCTGCATTCACTTAAAAGATTTAGTAATCTTTGTGCAAATGCATCATGGAAATAATCACTTACCCCTGATTCTTGAGAATGTGACAGTCTCTGTGGCATTTTGAGAATTCACAAACACATTAAGAATGTAGTTTTTCCCTAGGATGTTACAGGGTAAAAATAAGTCATCTTTTACGTCTCTTTGGAAAAGGAAACAGGGGTAAGATTGATGAGTAACTAAGGTGTGGATTCTCTGATGTGCTGACATTTCATATGTCAGCTTTGTATGTTAGAGTACACATTCTATAGAAAAGTTACTAATTCAAAGTTTCCTTTTTAAAAGAAACTAAAATCAATTTATTATTTAGATAGATTTCATTTCTTTTGCTGCCTCAAGATTTTATTGAAAGAGGGTTAAAGGTATCCTTTCTGGTATTTTTGTGAAAATTGATAGTAGCAGCTGTAGCTCCTACCCTGGAATGGATAAACCTGCCTATGTCATTTAGTCCTCATAGCACCCCAAATATGAGAAAGGACCTGTAATCATTGCTGTGTTGTGAATTAGCAGACTAAAGTATAAATGAATTAATCATGTCTTCGAAGCCGAACAGCTTCCAAAGCCTGTGCATTTAACCATGCTACAAGGTTGCCTCTCTAATGAAAAGGGACCTTCAATAAGCAGAGAGATTATCTTTTGGCTGTTCTGTCTCTTTGAACAAAATACCATCTGTAAAATAGATGGGGTATCTGTGCTGAGTTGCGGCACCCATCCAAATCTGGCTCCTGCAAGATTTTAGACAGTCCCTAGAAACTGAGAAGTAGTAAATGAACTGCTGTTTTGACTTTTGATCCTTATCCAAAACTGTTCAATATTAATTCCCATTTTAACTTTAAAATTTTATTTAGTAGATATATCAAAGTATATCATATTTTAATGAGAAAAATATTTCATATTCCATATTCAAAAATATTTATTTTTATTTCAAATACAGTTTTTGTGGTTCAATGTAAAAGATAATGCGGCATTTAGAACAAAGTTTTTCACCAAACAGAAATGGGGAATAGATTACAGGATATATGTATGATAGTGGGTCTGTACCTTTAAGTGCCATATTTTTTGTTGTATAGTTTAGCAACAAAAAAATATTTTAAAAAGCAAGATATGAAGAGACACACCTATAAGTCCAGCACCCAGGATGTTGGTAGAAGGATTTGAATTTTGAGATAAACTTGAGATACATATATTGACTCAGTTTCAAAGATGAAAAAAAAGGGTCAAAAATGGGTGGGGGGCGGCATGATGGTTCAGGTGGAGATGATGCATTTGCTGCTCAAAATGGATGACCTGAGTTCAATTCATGGACCTCAAATATGGAAAAACCCACAAAGTTGTCTTCTGACATCTGTGCCATGTACATTCTTTCACCCAACAAACACAAATCATGCAAACCCCACATATATACATACACAAATAAAGAATTTATACATTAAAATGTATACATTAAAAACTGTTTTAAATTATATCTTGAAATTTTATTCAAATGTTATTCATTTTTCTAAGATATATAGTTGTTCTTTTTTCCCCTTGAAAATTGAAGTACTCTTTATTGGTTTGTGAGATATTACTTCATATAACTTAATATTTTTCCATAATGTAAATAAGTTGAGAAAAACATAGGAACCAAGATAGATTATTATTATTATTCCTTAAAATGTCTAATACTGGCTAGTCTAATTAACCAAATATTTTAGGTAGGCATGAGAAATGTGTCATATCTCATACAGACAGTAAATTCATATATACTCTTTATTTAGTTTACTAAAGTGTGCTATTGGAAGAATTATTTTGCTATTTCATTATGCAACTAAAATAAATACTACTGTTTACTTTAAAGCAAAGACAAACTGTAATAAATTGTAGAACAATGTCCTCAGATGTAGAAGATGATAACACTAATATTGTGAGGAATGAGTACATTTTCCCTTGAGCATTATAAATGCATTTAAACCTCAGAAAAACAGCTTCAAACAGGAAAGGGTTTTCTGGCTCCATTTTAGAAGGGTCAACCCAAGATCAATTGGCTCCATTGTTTGGAAGTCTGTGGGAAGGTAGAATGCTATGCAGGTGCTATCATGGCACCAGGTAGCAAGAAGGGGAGGAATAGGTTAGGTTCCCAGTGTCCCGCTGTAACAGTTACTGTTCTATAGCTGTGATGAAACACCATAACCCATGGCAGCATATAGAAGGAAGCAGTGAATTGAGAGGTGTCATAGAGTCTCTAATGCTTAGTCCATAGCCATCATAGCTGGGAGCATGATGTCAGGCAGACAGACATGGTACTAGAGCAATAGTTGAGAGATCACATCTTATTTAGAAGATAGAGGCAGATAGAGAGAGTCTAGACCTGCCATGGGCTTATGAAAACTTAAAACCCATCCCCAGTGACATACCTCCTCCAACAAGACTGCCACTCTTAGTCTTTCCTAAACAGTCCAGCCACTGTGAATCAAAAACAAAAACATATGGGCTTATGAGGCCATACTTCTTTAAATTCCCATACCTACTTAAGGTCTCCAAACATTCTCCCACTTTTTGGCCATTGGGCCTTGTCTCATGTAAGTTGTACCACCTCCCCATAGCAACTCAGGCTGGTAAGCCTTTAGAACAGAATGTTTTTAATGGCCATTCTGTTGTGGAATATTATTTTAAGATGTGTTATATTTGTTCATGATGTGAAGTATTTGTTTAATGAGGCAAAGATGTGTTGCATTTGTTTAACTCTGTGAAACTGTGTTACTTTGCCTGTCTAAAACACCTTATTGGTCAAATAAAGAGCTGGATGGCCAATAGCTAATTAGGAGAGGGATAGGCAGGGCTGAAAGGCAGGGAAAATAAATAGAAGGAAAAGAGAAGATCAGAGGAGTGAGAAAAGAAAGAGAGGAGGACATCAGGGGCCAGCCACCCAGCCTCACAGCAAGCCACAGAGTAAGAGGTAAAGAAAGATATATAGAAACAGAGAAAGATAAAACCCCTAGAGGCAAAAAGTAGATGGGATAATTTAAGAAAAGTTGGCTAGAAACAAGCCAACCTAAGGCTGGGCATTCGTAAGTAAGAATAAGTCTCTCTGTGTGTATTTATTTGGGAGCTGGGTGGCAGACCCCCCAAAGAGAAAAGAGTAAAAGAACAAACAACTACACCATTCCATATCCAAATAAGGGCAACTGTCTTAATTTTAGCCAAATATGTCGTTAAATCCATTGAAAGTTCTTTCCTTTTCCATTTTCATGATCAAATTAAGTTTAGGAGTTGCATTGTGACATTCTCTCTAAACCTGTCAGATAGGACCCTGCCCTGCTCTCCTGGGTTTAAGAGTTCACTCCAGTCTCTGCTTTGTCTTCACATGACCATTTTCCCTTCATATCTGTGTTTTCCTAAGTATCTCTCTCTTCTTTGGACGGTTCGAGTTGTTTGGATGAAAGACAAAACTTACTCTAGAATAGAATACATTGAATGTGATTGTGTCTAAAAGGGTACCTTACTGAGGTCACGTTTATAGGTATTTGTTTTTAAGACAACATAGCATTTTTAGAAGTACAGTTAAATGTTATTAAAGACATAATATATATACATTTTGGAATGAGATGATTCCATTTATTTTGGGCCTTCCTTGCATGAAAATAATTATAACAGAACTTTCTTGTTATAAATTATCATTTAGCACTTTTAAAAATATACCTTTCAAATACACTTCAATAATCTTGTTGCATGATAGTACTATGTTCACTCGTTGGCCTGGAATAAATGCTAGAAGTTGGCTGGGTGTATGTTCTTTTTGTTGTCATCATCACTGGGTTGGGGACCTTTAGTACTTCAACCTTGATGTAACTGATATTTTTCACTGATAAAACCAAAGCAGAATCTATTTTGCAGTGTTATTTTAGAATACATAGTATATAAGAATTTAATGTAGTTAGTGAAACATTTTAGTTACAAGGAATATCTTTATATATGTATTTTGCTCAAAATTTAGAATTAGTTTCAAAGTTGAGAAGATTTAACGGAACAATTATTATTACCTTTCCTAACTGCATTACTAAGAATTACTATAATATTTAAACTATAAACTTTACTAAAATCTACTCATGCAATCCCATGATTCATTATAAGAATAAATTTCCCCTGACTCTAATCTTTGTATTAGTCAGAATTGTTTTGACCTGAATTTTATGCTGGAGTAATTAAATATAACTCACATCTTTGATTTATGCTTTTATGACTGTTTTTGCCATTTGTTCACCCTCACCAACCTTTTAGCTTATGAACCTCTAGAAATATGCATAAGTGGACTGTGGTCTCAGGGATAATTTCAAATAAAGAGGTTAAAAAAGCCCCTGTTGTTCATATTTGGCGTTTTTGTACGCTGTGCCTGTGCAATATCCAAAGCTGTTTCAATGCCCAGTAGGGATAATCCACAGCTCACCAAAAGAGAATTAGGGATAAAGTTTCAGTGATCACAAAAGGGCAGTCCTGGGCTGTCAGTGTGCAACAGTGTTAAGAGTGTCCTTGGTTAATGGGAGGCCATTGCAGATTCATTGGATCTGTGTTTAAACATCCTAGTACTCTAAGTGAAGTCTACTAATGATATGCCTTCCATGCAGCTGACATTTTAAGATCCATGCTGCTTTTCAATGAGTGTGGGCACTAACGATGCCTTTGGACTCTTGAAAATTGATTTCATACACACCAGGAGCTTGTGATGGATTTGCTCCCACTGTGGGAATTGTCTGTGAATATCTGAGGGCAGAGATGGACTGAAAGAATCTATCTTAAGCTTTCTGCTGTATTGTAAAGCATGAGATTTGTGCATTAAAATTAGGTGATGCTAAGTTTAATTCCTGGTGTTCGTTATGATTCTAAACCATAAAAAGGCCCTACCTTGTGTGAATAAACCAGGTAGGAAAAAAACAAAACAAAACAAAAGCAAAACAGACAATAAATTCATTCTATGTCTTTGCCTATTCACTTAAAGATCTTCAACATTAATTCAACTTGAACTCAAAGATAATTATGAATTTAAAGTCTTGAGTATTTATTTATTTATAGAAGTATATTTTTCTTTGAGTAAGCTAGCTTTTCAGATTATTTTTTCAATATGATTCATCAGTTTCTATGATTATCTATAGATGCATACATTAATGCTACCTATTACAAATTCTTGTTTTTTTATCTTTAAAACCATAAAGACTGAATTGAAGCCAATTTACAGCTATCCACTGAACTTTTCTACAGCATCTGTATATTGAATAGCTTCAGAATTCTAGGAAGGAAAAGTATATTATCCCACAGAAGGACTAATTATTCCTCCTATCTCTTTAGCATATTAATGTCCGCCTACTTTCCTGAGATGTGGTCTCTTAGTTGATTGGATGGCCCATCTGGACTAGCTCTTAAGAGAAGAAACAATTATATATCTCCACCTAAAGGTAGATTACAGTTTTTTTTTTTTTTTTTTTTTTTTTTTTTTGGTTTTTCGAGACAGGGTTTCTCTGTGTAGCTTTGCGCCTTTCCTGGAACTCACTTGGTAGCCCAGGCTGGCCTCGAACTCACAAAGATCCGCCTGCCTCTGCCTCCCGAGTGCTGGGATTAAAGGCGTGCGCCACCACCGCCCGGCGAGATTACAGTTTTTTTAAACTAGGAAATAACACCTTTTCCTCAGTGGGACTTCAATTTACTGTAACTAAAACATCAGCTTTCCCATTTGGATTGGAAAAATGGCCTTAAAATTCTGATATACTGTAGCTTAACATTTTATAAGTACCCATGCTTACTTACCAGGCAAGGTCACCTGATATGGCCTCAAGGAATGAAATCAGGCTCAGGTTGGAGGGCCACAGCAAGACTGAGGCTGTGACAATTTTATTGAGAGCAATCAGATTTTTTATACCTTCATTGGAAACAGAATATAACAGCAATTGCCAGGGTCAATACAATTGTAGTTGCTAGGTTACAATGAAATTTGCAAGCTGTACAGGTACACAGATTGATATCTAAGACCAATTAGACAAGTTGTCAAGCTTCCATGTTTCCTTGCTTTCTAAGGGAACATAGAGAGAAAAACAAAGCAGCCTGAACACTTCACTGCCTGAGGTAGCTTAATTGTCTCTCAGGAACTGGAAGGCACATTGTAACCCAGGAGCCATGGACTATAATCTGAAGAACCTATGACCCATGCTTTTCAAGGCAGCTAGGCCAGATCAGCTCCATGCTTCCCTGGATCATTTTCTTTTAGACATTTATTCTAAGTTATATTTAAAAAATGTATCCATGAGGATGTTATTTGCAGTGTATTTTAAAACATGAATTAGTTTTAAAAAAAAAAAGAAACAAAAAACTGACTATTCCCAAATGTGTAGTATTATTTAAAGCAATTTGGCATAACAATATGCAATATTCCTCTTTGTAGTGATTAAAATTTCCATTATAAAATTTGGTCCTTCTCACAGAAAAAAAATTCAGTATATGGTATTCAGTAAAGAAAATAAATTACCAACTGATAACATCATATGTTTATAAACAAAAAAAGAAGCAAAATGAAAGTTTACATAAACAGAGATTAAAAGCTTCTCGCATACAATATATCAATATTCAATTTTTATTTCTGTCTATAAAGCAATGGAAAAATAAATGTCAATTGATATTTTATTTAGACTTGGCTCACTCTGTGTGGCTGTAGGGATTGACCTAAGTGGGGCAACATTGGGATAAAGAAATGACAGGCAAACACATGTAAACTATAAAGCTGGGATTGAGTGGTCTTGGAGAGGCTACAAGACCCTGCAAACTCACTGTTTTTATTACATACATTTAAACCAGGTTGGTTCAGAAGCAGTTTAGCCAGGCTTGGTAAGGGCAGTATCTGTAGGTAAGTAGTCTTCAGGCTATAACATGGTGGGAGAAGAAAGATACTGTGTCTATTTCCTGCACACAAGGTCAACTTTGGGCTTTGACTGAAGGAAAGCTTTCACATGAGCCTCATCTGTTGATAGCCTTGCTACTGCCATTGGGCAGAGACACTGGTCCTTGACATGACAGTGCCCATGTCAACAGCATACATCTACTCAGGACTTTGAGTGCTCCCTACACCAACTGATAGATTTTCTTTAAAACAGGCAAATTATTTTTAAATAGATGGTCACCTTTATCAAATGATCAAGATTGACTGCAGATTTCTTATGTGTAACTATTTTCGTCAAATTGAAACATTCCCAATATAAGGGAGGAAAGAGTCTTAAGTCTCAGAAAGTATCAAATTACAATACCCAGGAAGAAGAGGCAACTTGCAATACTCAGGAAGCTAATGAAACTTACAAGATTCAGAAGACACCTTCTCCCTCATTCACAAGAGGCTTCTGTACAGTGTTATAACTTGCTGAGCAGAGAAGATTCTTCTGCTGACTGAACTGTGTACAGGTTGTGCAGAGGACCCCAGTAACATAGTTTTCATAAGACTTCACCTATGGTGGAGAGAGTTTTGTAGTAATGCTGCTTGCTGCCTCTTAGTTATCCACAATCTATAAAGAACAACAATAATACTGGCTCACCAAGTGAGACTGGGGTGTTATACTCCCTTAGGTCTGAGTCAGTGCACTATCTAGGGAAAAACATTTTTCATATCTCCCCAGGAGAAGTCACATAACAGATGCTTTTATGTTCAGCCTAAAGATCTAACGGTCTACTACAATAAGTACACTATGTAATTTATCATAAGAGTTTCAAGGTATGTGGAGTATGCTTTCCAAAGAAAAACTAGAAAAGTAAACTTGTAGTCCAATATTTAAACATGGAGCCCTGGATTCTCTGTGAATGTGAACATATTTAGTATGTCTGTGGGCATAATTTAGGAATGTGCAACATGGTTGATCAAAATCAGGGGAAGTTTTCCTCCTTCTGGTCACCTTCTGTCAATAATTCTTAATTTTGTCCTAGTTTCATGCAGTTAATGGAATTATACCTGAAGAGCTGAAATTTAAATGCTAAATCATACTCAACTTCAATTATAGTTAATAATTGATCCGAACTCATTAGCATGGCACTTAAGGAAAGCTGTAGTACAAAAACTGGAGGAGACAGGTCCATGGATATTCACTCACATGAGCTAGGAACCTGGATGAACTCTCTTTAATTAATTTGATTATGCTATGCAACTTTGGGGATTTATGTTGGAAACCTGAGGATGTGACTTAACCCTTGTTTTATTAAAAAGAAAAATCAATGAAGTATTACTTGCTATAGTGATTTTCTCTCCAAAGGAGTTTAAATCTCAGCTTCGTTAAGTGTTTTCACTGTGTCCACCTGCCTTGCATCTTTAATATGCTAAAATCTACCTCATGAGCTTACTTCTACATTGCATTCTGTCTTTGGCCTAGTTTCTCATTCTCTACTTCTGACACATCCTTGAGGGCTTCATGGAAATTCTGTTTTCTAATGGAAAAAAAATGTTCTCAGTTATTATAATATCATGTTCTTTTTGTTTATATATGCCAGTGATTTTAGATTGTAATAATGAGATGACTATAGGGTACCTCAAAAATATGTGTTGTCTGACTTCCTTTTCAGACTGCCAGCTCAAAAATAACATCACAGAGAATTCTTATTAATTATGAAAACTTGGCCTTTAGCTTAGGCTTATCCCCAACCAGCTCTTATAACTTAATTTAATCTGTTTCTATTAATCTACATTCTACCACCTGTCTTTTCCCTCACTCCCATTCTGTACATCTGACTTGTTCCACATCTCCCTGCTGTCTCTCCACTTCTCTTCTTCCCAGCATTCTCCTCTCTCCCCAGAAATCACACCTATTCTCTCCTGCCTGGCTATTGGCCATTCAGTTCTTTATTAACCAATCAGAAGGTGCCTTAGGCAGAGATACATTGTTACAGTGTACAAAAAGGTTATTCCATAACATGTGAGTGCAAGTATTCCCCATTTGGAGATATTTTGCCATTCTGGTAGTTGTTGAGATCTGTAGATATTACTACTGGGTAAGACTACTGATTGCTTTTATCCTTGGCAGCTTACATAGAACCTTCCAATATTATGAGAGCCAGGGACAGTGGTGAGGTTTCCAGGCCAGATCAGGCTCATTTCCTTCAAGTCCTATGTCTAAAGTGTGTGTTATCACCACAATAGGGCCTTTATTTCAATTTTCTCCTTGATCAACAACTCAAGCAGAGGTTGCTTTTATTTATTTATTTTTATACTTTGTACTGTGGATTTTGTTAGATAGTATATGACTCTTTGGTGTATATTTATCACTCTAATTATGGCCAAATGTCATAATTTTATTTAAATCATATATAATATATGATTTTAAATAAATATACATAATATGATTTGCAAATTGACAATAACACAATACACCAAAATTATCTTTAAGTTTAAATTTAAATTACAGATGTAGTTTGTCCTAAAAGTTTCAATATGTAAGAATATGCCATGTTCTACTATTTAGTGCAGAATTAATCATTTTAACTCAATCCTTTAATATATTAAAACACTGCAAATTTTTACCTGTCATTTTTCTATAAGCATAAAATATTAGAAAATCTGTGTCTCCACTACTTTAGTATAGTTCAATTAGATTCTTTATAAAAATTATAAATGATTCTTTTTAAAGGGGGACATTATTCTGTCAAAATGATTAAATGAATATTTTTCCTAATCTTCTAGTTAAATCATTGAATCTTCCAATGAAGACTGTTTAAAATCATGTAAGTTATGAATAAACTTCCATGGTAGGTGTAACTAACATTGCCTGACTAATGAAGAGAGATTAGTATCTCTTTTATCATTTAGACATTAATGAAGTTGCAGTCTTACGCCGCAGATTTACCCATTCATCTTTTGGAAAAAAAGATTGATTATTGTTTAACTTGCCTCCTAAGTGTCACTATATTGTAGAGCAGTAGAAATCAGAGGTTTTTCACTCTAAAAGTAAGAAAGCAAAGTAAGATCATGAAAAATATAGTCTGAATGATTGGTCCAAAGAACATTAAACACTATTTTCAGTGGTCTTCATGACTGTGATGGTAGAGTATTCCTGTGTGCCATAAATAATATCTTCTAAACATGTTTGGAAAGGAACCTTCAATTACAATGTTTCAGAGCTAATAGAACAGGTAAACTATTTGGATTTCCCTGGCAGAGTCCTTCCTGTGAGTCGCTTATTTTGTCAGTGCTGTGTTAGGTCCATGGTCTTCAGCATCTGAAATGCCATCAGTCTAAACAGTTTCAAGATAGACCGAAATGTATTTCCACCCCAACATATACTCAGTGCAACTACTTTGCATTATTTTGTAGTCTTAATAAATACCTAGTCAGATGAGTCACTGACTTGTACACACTAGAAATTTAAGCCTCAGCCTGGTTCTAACTTTACTGAGTCTTATTTTTTTCTTGGAAGAGGGGGCTCTTATGTCTATCATTTTGCCTTCGTTTTTGTCTACTCCTACTCCAAGTAACCATCCTAACTATCTTTTTATGATTTAGCTTACAAATTGACAATTGGGGGGGAAAGGGGATAGCTTCTGTTCAGTTTCTGTTAATGCACCAATGACTAAACAGACAAAAAGAGATGTTTGTATAAGAATTATATATGTGTGTGTGTGTGTGTGTGTGTGTGTGTGTGTGTGTGTGTGTATGTATCAGAACCTGTAAGTAAGAGTGAATTGGTTTCTGAAATAAATTCTGCTTCCCCTTCCCTACATTTTTCTTGGTTTATTACTCTCAAATTTTCTTTTTCAGATTTGAAATTATTATCTTAATATGTGACACATACTATGTAACTTTTCTTCAAGGTTTTTTTTAACCATTTCTTCCCAGGAGAACTTGTTTCATTATAAGCTGGTGATAAGACAAAATGACAATATGTCCGTTTGCTTCATGTGAGAGGCATCATTTTTTTCTGTGGGAAAATGTGGTCTATTACTAATTTCATTTTCATTTCCTAAATAAGGAGCCCCATTAAAACGAAGACATCTGGTATACACAGCACTTAAAGCTGTTGCTCCCGAGGAGTGCTTTCTTTCCTCTTTAAATATGTATGAACTGTTGTTTTGGTAATCCACTTCACCCTGTCAAAATAGAATCAAATAGAATGTATGTGTGACCTCTTTGCCATCTACCCTGGGAAAATGAGTTCCAAGAACATTGAGGTGAAGGATATTCCGAACCTTTCACTTTCCATTTTATTTGCTATCCAAGCTCCTACCATTATGGAAGCCGGATGTTGAGCAGAATCTATTCCTTGATGGCTACCATATTTGACTATAAAAAAGAATGCCTCTGTGAGCTGTGAATCTGTGAATCATTAAGAATAAGTTTAAATATAAAAATAGTATTCCTACCTTCAGTGACACTTGATACTAGATAGAGCTCATGTGGTTTATAAACAGTTATTTTGACAATTCTATGTGCAAAACAGTGATATTTAAAGGGGTATGAATATCTGCCCAGTGTTACCTTGTTTTCACAAGAGTTGAAGAAAGACTGAAGGTTCATGATTTTCTTCAGATGTTGAACTACCCTTCTCAGTTCACTTCCCAGCTATTTCAAACCACATTTCCTAGGATTGAATACTTTGTCATCCTGATTTTTTCAACCCCACTCTCTCTGTTCTATTCAAAGCCTTTGGTGGTCAAAGGCTGCCTTCCCCTGTAGATTCATGAATGAAATTTGCATATTAGCTGCCAAAGAATCTGGTAAGGTGCCTGTCTCATCTTGGTGTTATTGAACTACCCTGGTGTTTATAACCTTGAAAGTTTAAAAAGTGATCACATTGAGGAAAGGGGACTAAACTTGCTCATGTGCAGAGCATATGGTCAAAGAAAAGAAAGGACAACGTATAAGACAGGGACAGTGAGGAAACTCCTTCTAGTTCTGATTTCCTGTTTACTTCAGTATAATTACATCATTGTGACATTATAAACATATATATATATGTTTATATATATATATATATATATATATATATATATATATATATATATGGTTTTCTTTCCTTCTTGTTTTGTGAATGAATGGATCTTCCATATTTCACATATAGCATATCTGCTCCTATCAACCTAAAATTCTGTTCAATTATTTTCAGGGAGGGAAATGTCTACTTTTGTTATTAGAAGTGCTATTCTTCTAAAAGGGTATAAAAGAAGCTGTGTTTCTTTTATGTCTTAAGATATTCTGTTGTACTTAGAGTGTTAGCAATGCATGATGGTGAAAGTAACAGGGCTCGGTTTGAGCACTAATTATAAAGCATTTCTCTGACCTTGGTAAGTGCACTTCCAACCACAGTGACATCTAGGAGAATACTGTTCAATGGGGAAAAGTTAGGTGAGTGTGAGCCCTGAATTTATGCATTTTATAATCCCAATCCACAAATTCTGAACATTTTATTTTTAAGAAAAGACATGTTTCAAGAACAAAGCTGTAGGATTTCTGAATTTTTGAAAATTTTTTTATGTGTGTGAGTGTTTTGTCCACATGTATGTATTTGCACCACATGCATGCCTGGTGAGTGCAAAGGCCTTAGCAGAAGATATCAGGTCCCCTAGAACTGGAGTTATAGGCTGTTGTGAACTGCCATGTAGATGCTTGTATTGGAACCCCAGTCCTCTGGAAGAGCAGCCAGTGCTCTTAACCCCTGAGCCATCTCTTCAACCCCATGAATTTCTGTGTTTAACAATATTCTTGGATTACTTTGGAAAAAGGAGCCAATTTCAGACTATCCTGAATGGCATTCTTAGCTTAGCAGTTAGTAATGAAACAGCATTTTTCATACAAAAGTGCATTAAAAATGTAGATAGTGGCCGGGCGGTGGTGGCGCACGCCTTTAATCCCAGCACTCGGGAGGCAGAGCCAGGCGGATCTCCGTGAGTTCGAGGCCAGCCTGGGCTACCAAGTGAGCTCCAGGAAAGGCGCAAAGCTACGCAGAGAAACCCTGTCTCGAAAAACCAAAAAAAAAAAAAAAATGTAGATAGTGTTTAATACTTTGGCAATTAGTGATCTCTCTCTCTCTCTCTCTCTCTCTCTCTCTCTCTCTCTCTATATATATATATATATATATATATATATATATATATATATATATATACATATATATGCTGTATTATAGAATTAGATAAATATATTCCCATGGAATTATCTCAAATTTGGTTTTATCGTTTAGTCAATTAGGAGAAGTATATCTTTAAAATAAACTCCTGGTATGATTTTTACTTGTATTTACATTTATGTTTCACCTATTATGATTAGAAGGACCACTTTCAAGAAGGGGAAAGAAAATTCCTATTGGTGTGATATGCATAGCTTTATTGATTAAAGATAAATTACATTTCATGGCATTGGATATTTATTTTTCCATAGGGAATATTCCCGATAGGATACATAGACTGATTAGGAATATTTGGTTTTAAAACTGTTTATCAACTATGGGGAAACTTTTAATTTTTATGACAGATTTAACACAACAGCCTAATTTGATACTATACAACTTTCTGATTTTAGTCTTCATTGTGAGGTAGTTCAAGTATGTATAAATAGGAGAGAATATAATGACAATCTATAAAACCAGGACATAATAAATGTTTTGACATAATGTTTTCACTTTTCTCTTCACTCTGAACAATAATAAAGTGTATCATTTCACCACTAGATAATTCACCAAATTCTCCAAAAATAAAGATAAATTATTTGTAAAAATAATGCAGTTTATTATACACTTAAATATCAAGTAACTGTGACTACTAACTTCATTTTTTTCATTGTATGGAAAACAAAGAAGAGGTTTTTTTTTTTTTTTTTTTTTTTTTTTTTTGGTTTTTCGAGACAGGGTTTCTCTGTGTAGCTTTGTGCCTTTCCTGGAACTCACTTGGTAGCCCAGGCTGGCCTCCAACTCACAGAGATCCGCCTGGCTCTACCTCCCGAGTGCTGGGATTAAAGGCGTGCGCCACCACCGCCCGGCGTTTTTGTTTTTTTTTTTTTCTTAAGGATATTTCCCCCTTTGCTATCATCACCCACTCTCATGCAGCTATTTTCTATGAGGCTCCCTTTCCCTTCGACAGCCTATGGATTTATTGACAAGAGGACTTCTATAACAACATGCAAAAGTAGTGTGTAGACTTGTAGAGTCCAAGTTCAGATTATTCTTATTTTTATAACTTTTATCTTTTGGCAATTTCATGTGTGTGTGTGTGTGTGTGTGTGTGTGTGTGTGTATGTTTGTGTGTAATATACTCTGGTTACTTTCACCACCTCTCTTCACTATGAATACACATCACCAGGCATTGCGTGCGATTTTATCTTATAAACTTAATAGTAAGCAGAAAGTTTTGATTACTCTGATTTAAGAACAACCTGATTTACTAAAGAGATATAAATTGGATATACTACATGCTTCTAGGACAAGTATAAGCATATTTGCCATCAAAAATATTGTATTAAAATTCACAAAACAATGTAATAAAAAAACAACCCATTGAAATCAATTAATACTTGTAAGCATATGGTAGCATTTAAAAACAAGAAACACTGAAGCAAAGTCCTTCATGTTTGGCCAGAGATGTGTTTCCATGAGTTCACACTGTGCAATGTCATCAAGAGAAGCTCTTCAAGATGTGTGAGTTAGAGTAGGATTTCTCATGCCCTCACAACTCTGGACAATACGATTCAGAGCACATCTTGAGTCTCATTTAAGTACCCAGGATACATTTCTGTTTTCCTGACCATCTGGGGAATAGATGGGAAAAAATGGTGACAATTCTGTTCCATGCAAGTAAAAATAGAAATGTTTTAGTTGTTATATTCAAGAAAACATTGAAATATGTTTTTAAAACAGCAAAAAACATCCCATTAAAGCATTTTTGACTAGAAGCATTTGTTTTAATTTAGAACACATGAGCCTGCAGACATAATAGCTAGGGACTACCACTAGGAAAACAATGACAGTTATAAAGGAGCATTAAATCGCTCTGTTTTCTTTCTCTTTATTTTACTTATTTTTCCCTGTCACGGTTGTGAAATTGTGCTGGATTTCACTAGATTGTAGTAGTTTTCTCATGCTCCAGTTCCTCACTTCCCTTAGCCCCTTCTTCTCTTTTCTTTCAGCTGTCTCTGTGATCTTCATTCCACCTCTACAACTTAGAAAGCCTTGTGGATTTTGTCATACACATTCCTGCACAGACATCACCAAGGAGCTACAAAATGAAATAGAATCTCTCCATTAGTGCTATTTTGAGTCCTTACAGGACTTGACCAGGAGGGACATGATTACTCAGTTAAAGTAGAATGATAGATACTAACCAAACTGACTTAGCTCCAGTTGCATTATGGTAAATATTAGTTTCGTCAACAAACCCTTGACCTTCTATATAATGGAAAGACTTCTATCCTGTATTTTTGTTTTTCTGAAAAACAAAATTTAGATTGATGATTTTCTATAACAGTGGCAAATGTAGAGCCTGAATGATTTTTGAGGTGTAGAAAGGTAGTCTTTCTAGAAAAGTGTTTTACCACTCTCACAATGGAAGTAAAAATGGAAGAAACTATAAGCATATTTTGCTACTTTATCAGGAATTATTGATAAACATGACACTTGGGGGCATAATATTAAGTTAAAGGAGATCTTTAAAATATCCATATAAATTTCAGACATATCATCATGAACTTCATCAATTTTTCGTATTTCTCTAATGCCATCTGTGACAGTTAAGGAATACCACTTCAAACAGATTCATTTTCTGACATATATGAGTTTGGAGAAGAGTTTTGGGGAAATATATACTTGACTGTAAGACACTTTGATCCACAACATTCAAATTCTGATAAAATAATTAAAATTTGATATTAGAATTCCAAGTGCTCTGAAAGAAATATCGGCATATAGTCTATTTCTAAGGAAAGATGATAATGAATGATAATATAAAGTGAGGTTGAGTTTCTATAACGTTGATTCTTTTTTCCTTTAAAAAGACACTCAGTAACTCTGCCAGAGCTAATGTCTGCAAGTCCAAACTTGTCTGTACATGATGGCTTTGACTGACAGGTTAGATATAGTTGATGTGGGAGACTGCCATGGATGAGTGGGAGTGAGCAGGTTCTGCCATACACTCTGATCAATCAGATTACCCAGTGGTTTTTTCAGCTGCCTCACCCTGTCATTGGCTGTCAAGTCAATCCAAATAATGAAACTAGTATTTACATATACACAGAGCTTTGTGTTTTGAATGTGCTTACTTCGCCTTTACAAACACAGACATAACAAATACTATGATCTGTGTGCTGGAAACTAGGTACAAATGTCACAAATGTTTACAGGTGTGGATTGGTAAAGAAGGAGACAAATTCAATCCAATATTGTATTTCTAATATTGAAGTCATTACTTGAAATACTCAAATAACTGAAAAGCATACATAAATACACATCTTTACATAAACCCTCAGCAGTATATTCCCTCTAATTTTGGATCCAAGCTAACAATAATTTGAGAAATTATTAGACTTGCATTAAATATTTACTTCACACCAGCAAACATATGTCTGATTTTAAATTTACTACAAATTTCACAAATTCCAACATCACTCTACTACATCTATAAGGAGACACAGAATTCCCTGGTCTTTTGAGGAAGCTAGTCTCTTGGCATGGCTTTGAGATCAAGTATGCCAGAATAAATGATAGAGAGACAGGAAAAGGCAAAGCAGCTGTATTACTCAGCTTTAGTCATATGGAAACTTCCCTGTGAGGCTCCACATCCAGACTGCTAGATTATTTGGCATGTTTAGCTAGTAAGATACCTGCCAAATCAATGAACTTAATCTTTAAAGGGCTATTTTCATCAATAAGAGCTGACTGTTCATTTCTTAGTCGGTACCATGGATTCAATACCATCAGCTTCACAAATAACAGATGATAACATGGTTGTGCCTACCAGTTATTGGAAACAAAGTGAGATTCAATACCAATTTATGCCATAAAGATGCATATAATTGCACTATTGTTTTATGTACATTACCTAGTTTGATCTTCAGAACTGTCCCCAGAGATAAGTACCATGGACATCACTAGAGCTTCTGAGTAGATAAAGAACTGGTAACTTAGCAGAGAAAATAAGGAACCACTTTTGGATTAGCTCATCAGAAATACAATGATCGGTATTGGCTTAGTCTCTTTTCTGGTATAGTTTTGTTCCTCTTCAGAGACATCCATTTCAGCCCACTTGAACCAGGAGGCTGTTATTTTCCCTAACAGTTTGTACTCAGCACTCACTCTCTGAGGTAACATCAATACTGTAGAGGAACTAAAAATATAAAACAGTTCAACTTGGTTTATTTAGGCTTAATGGTGAAAATATAAGATAGTTTACATAAAAGTCATTTTTAAATCTGGTGATTAAAATACTTGAACTTAATGGATGTCATCACCCCAATGTGGATAGTATTTTCTTATGACTCTCAAAGAATATTAGGTATGTCCCTTCAGTTATCTATACTAGACTGTTCTTTCATAGTCAAGAGAAGATAAACAGAATGTGCTCTAGAAATGTAATAACCTAAATCTCTTTGAGGAAAAGAAATGAATATAATAGGAGTGTCAAAGGGAAAAGGAGAAAAAAATTAAAAGCATATTATCACTAGAACTGGCTATGTATGTATAATAAATGGAAACTAGTTTTTAGAATACATTGAATCTACATTATGTTACTTTTCTATTAGAGTCTTTCAAGCGAATCCTAATGTACTTATGTAACTCTGGCTTCTCTTGCTAATTTACTTTCTGAAAGAATGGGAACATGGCTACTATGTGAACTCTAAAGAGAAAGTTAACTCACTCTCACTCTAAAGTCCAGCACATGGTTTTTGATTTGTGGTACTGAGGATGAACATAAACAGGCCAGGTTTTAAATCATGAAAAACTTTAAAAGGTTGATTATAAAAATATTGAAAATAAGCCGGGCGGTGGTGGCGCACGCCTTTAATCCCAGCACTCGGGAGGCAGAGGCAGGCAGATCTCTGTGAGTTCGAGGCCAGCCTGGGCTACCAAGTGAGTTCCAGGAAAGGCGCAAAGCTACACAGAGAAACCCTGTCTCGAAAAACCAAAAAAAAAATATTGAAAATAGAATACTTCTCTAAATTTTTTTCTTAAAATTAGAATTTTGAATGCAAAAGTGTCATTTTCTTACCTTTAATAAAGTGGCCATTTGTAGGGAAACAGTATCTAGATTTAGATTTAGAGTTTTATTTGTAACAAACCTCTAACATATTTGCTGTGCTAGTTAATTTTCAGTCAACAAAAGAAAGTTAAGTAGATTCACGATCACATTCTCTTAATTTACTGATTCATTACTATTACAGACCTGAACATTGTGCCATATTGCACAAGCTAGTCTTGAACTCAAGAACTATGAGATCCTCCTAACTCAGCTCTAGAATAGGACCTTGTACATACCAAACCGGTTGAGAAACCTGCAGGCCATAATAGGCTAGTACAATGGGCTGCAACCTAATTTGTCAGGCCAACTTTCTCTCATTTTGGTATTTATGTGCACATGCTGTGTGAACTATCATATCCCCTTCTAAATGGATATAAGTGATCTGACCTTTGTCATCCTGGATCACCCTTCGTTTCCAAGCATACTTGTCCATTTTTCCTTCTCACTGCCTTCTTTATCTCTCTTAGTAGGCCTCATACTTGACAACATTCACAAACCCCATCTTACAAACCAAAACCCTACAATCACCACTCCACACAGACCTCCAGGCCCACAGCACTAAGAGGAAGAGACTGGAGCTCTGTGAACATAAGCACTATGTACTTTTAAAATTATCCTGTATGATGTGCTTGCTATGGACCATGCTCTTTTTGAGCAAGTAAGAACATAAAAGTGATGGGGGGTGGGGGTTGGAAAAGAATCTCAGTTATTATGAAGGCACATGCTTGTAGTCAAACAGAGAAAATAAATTAGAGAGCACATAAATAATAGAAGGTAAATTGATGGCTAAGTCCTGAGGGAAAGCACAGTGGAGCGGCTTAGGCAGTGGCTGCAGCAGGGAGAGCCTTTTAGCTGGCCGCACTCGGGATGTTCTTTTTAGCAGGTGACAGTCAAACAGAGACCCTCTTTTAGAGCATGCTCAACAAAGACAAGAGTCTAATAGGACTTGAAGAAGGGGGGAAAAAAAAAACAAGGAGAAAGGACCAGAGTTAAGAGTGGTGAATCTAAGAAAAGTAGTTTCTATGATGTTCCTATGATGTTAAGAGCGTGTTGGTAAGGGCTGGAGAGACGGCACAGTGGTTCAGCTCACTGTCGGCTCTTCCAAAGAACCTCGGTTTGATCCTCAGCACCCATATGGAGGCTCACAATTGTCTGTACCTTTAGTTCTAGGAGATCAATGTCCTCTTCTGCTATTGTGGGCACCAGGCAATGCATGCAATATAAATACATGGAGACAAAACACCCACCTATATTTACAAACAAAAACAAAACCAGAAATCAAATTTTAAAAAGAAAGGGTTTGGGGCAATGCCAAATGTACAAGTGAAAAAAAATTACCATAAATGTCTCCCCAAAATTGGCTCTGATGAGCAAAGATATGAGATTTCTTTTTTAACAGGATGGTGTGATGCATCTGTATTCAATCTAGACTTCTTTAGGATTGAGTGTGAAGAAGAGGAATGGTAATTGTCGGCCGGAAAGACAGCTAGGCAAGGGGTTTTAGGTTTCTGATATTAAATAATATGCTTTCCAATGTCCTAAAGCCCCATATCTAACTCTTGTGTCCTGGTATGTGCATAAGCATTGATCTCTTTTTTCACATTTGATCCAATGTTTCCAATGAGTTTCTGGTGAGGTTGTTGTATCTTAGTCCATTTTGTGCTATCCTAAGCAAAAACCACAGACTGGGTAATATTTTGAGTTTTAGGTTAATGGCTGAGGCATCTATGCTCAAGGCCCTAAGAGGTTCTGTGTGATGAGTATGTTTTGTGTAAGCTGATGCCGCACATGATGTATCATCACATGGTGGGAGGCAAAAGGGCCAGGAGTCTAGAGAGCAACTGCCATGATCTCTTGAGCCTCTGCCATTAAAAGATTTGCATGAGGTCAGAGCCTTCATGACTGTTAGGCCTACCTCCTAATGTTGTCACTTTAAGGATTAAGTTTCTAAAACTTGAACTTAAGGTCCCATTGACACCGTTCTTCTGTCCATTCTGCCTCCCCTTCCTAATATTTTCCATTCTGTTGATTCTATTTAACAGAACTACCAATCTTCTTCTATTTGTGATCCAGACTCTTTAAGAAGATTTGGGTTTTTCTTTTTCTAAAAAAAATGAGGGGAGTGTGTGTGTGTGTGTGTGTGTGTGTGTGTGTGTGTGTGTGTGTGTGTGTGTGTGTAGATGTGTGGGTGTGCACACAGCACAAGTATACAACAGTCCATGTGTGGATGTCAGAAAACAACCTTCCAACATCAGTTCTCAGTGTTCACCTTAGGTCTTGGTGATTTGCTTCACCTCTGTCTTCTCTCCTGTGGACTCGTTCCTTGATTGTTCATTCATAAGTTCTGATCTGCACTGCTGTGCAGATGGCTTTCCATTGTTCCTGCCTTCATTTCTTCAACCCATCTATGCGCCTACACTGGGTAACTTCATAAAATTGATTTCCCAACTTTACATTGGCAGGAGACTAAAACATTGTCTCCCTGGCCTAGAGATGAATTTATTTCTCTTTCAAGGTCTCTTCTCACATTCTGTAGCTATAACTGAACTTTGTACCATGCTTCAGAAGTTTGGTGCAAGCTAGTGTAAACAATTCTTATCTCCCTGCATCTCAATGTTGCTGTTTCCTAATTTTATGAATTCTATTATTTTCAGTGACATACTATATTATCTTACTATGCAACATTTTCTTCCTTTTATTTTATTTTGGGTTATAATTTACTTTTTCTCCTTTATTTTCTTAAGGGTGGAGTCCATAAAACATCTTTTTTTTTTAATGCCCTAAGTAAGAAGCTCACAAACTGGATGTAGTATTTGATTATCATGTCATGTTAATTAGACCCTGTAACTTCGCGATCTTTACCTGTGAATTCAGTATACATATCTGGACTTTCATGCGGGTATCCTAACATATACATGTTATAGATAATTAACCATCAGGTGATTTAGCCATTTTTTTAGCCATTCTTTTTTTTAAATGTTCTTTTAGTTATTCTTTGTGTCTTTCACAAAATGCATCTCAATACCATTCATATCCCGTCCCTTCAATTTCACCCTCTGCCCTTGCAACCCATATCCAAACACCTTTACCCATCCATATGTCATTATATGCAAGTGTTCTTTGCAAAGAGTCAGGGTCTGGTTCAAGGCCTCTGGTTTGTCCTACACTATCAATGCTGGACTCTCACTGGGACTTCTCTTGGATATCCTGTTCTTGCCCTGTGTCGTGGAGATCCTGCAGCTTTAGATCAGCAGGACTGGTCCCTTCACATGCTCCAGCTGATCACAGATGGGGTGGATGTTGGGGTGGACCAACTCATAACCCTGGGTCTGTGCCTGGGTAGTTGCAGGGTTGGGCAGCATACCAACTCTCCATTGTCTTCCCCACCAGGGTGAGCTCTCCAGCATTGCCCTGGCTAGTTCACCCCTTGCAGGGTGATGAGCAAGGGGTGAGGCTAGGTCTCCTGCTTTCATAGTCATAGAGTTGGCTCTCCCACACTAATACCTCAGGGCTAGCTCTCCTGTGTTGCCCTGGCAAGGTATAGGGGCCACTCTCCCAAGTGCTACTACAGCTGTGAGGGGCAAGGACAGGTCTCCTGCTCTTATGACCTCAGGGTCAGCTCTCTTTCCTGCTACTGGCAGCAATGGGTGGGGGTGGGGTTTGGGGTTATGGAGATAAGTGGGTATCCTTCCCCTACCCACACTACTATATGGCTGATGAGGGTAGAGGCCAGATCTCCAACACTCATGTTCTTTGGGCAGTTAACCCACACCCCTGTCAAAAGGGTCAGTTCTGTTTTGCTGCCCAAGTGAGGTACAGGACCCTCTCTCCTGAGTGTTTCAGCTACTGAGGGGTAGGACCTGTTGTTCTCCCTAGTGTTGCAGACAGTGAGGGGGCGGGACCAACTCTGTACAGTCCTAACCTCTCTGCCTTTGGTATCAAGAGCCTTGGACATCAACACAGACCATGGCTGCATCGGGGCCATGAACCTAGAAACCTAGACATGTGTGGTAGCAGCAGCGCAGGCCCAGACATTACCATGGCCCTGGGTGGCAATCAAGCCACCCACCTCTGCCTGCTCCTTACCACTTTCACCTCTTCAGGTATGCCTCTGTCCAGATGAACAGAACTATTCTGTCAGTCTCTCATTCACTCTCTCCCATAATACACCATATATTGCTCACCATAATAGTGCCCTGTGTGCCTGCCACCCAGGCCTGTGTTTTTTTTCGTGAAGCTCAGGGGAGGCCTGTGTGTGGGTCTCTTGGCCTTGCTCAGTCATGATGCTGGGTAGGAATATGCTTTCTCCTCAGAGCCCAGGGTGGTTCACCCTGAGCCTGTATGGGTGTCTTTTGACCCCACTCAGTCCTTCGTGGTGTAGGGTAGAAAGATTTAGCCATTCTTTATCGCTATTACTTATATACAAACCAATTCAATCAAAGACATTACCATCCCTTCTGAAATCTAAACTAGAAGATTCATTCATAGTCATGTCTCTGGAATTAATTGTTAAATTTGATCTATTTTACTTTTTATGAGTTTTTAATATCTGCCCTTTTCTTCCTCATCTATCAATGTCTAATTTCAAAACTTAACAGGCAAGATAAGTTTCATTATCTGACATTCAGGATATCCATAAATATCTTTATAGCTTGGGTGACTCTAGTTTCTCATTTGTCAGTCTGGTCACAGAGTCTGTCAAAAATTTCTCTTTAGTGTTTGCCTCATTCTCTTTCTTCACGCTTTCTAGATTTTATCTCATATCATTCCCTCCATAATCATATTTTTTTGAACTTCTCGATTTTTCAAATTATTTTTCCTTTCCCTTTGCATAATGTGACAGGGCTATCTTAATTGTAACTTGGTGAATTCTGTGTGTGTCTATGACTGATGATTGATCATGAATGCCAAATACCTACTTTCTTCTTCTGAGATGAGGCACATCCAGGGTGATGTGGCTTTGGACTAGGGCTAATCTCTTACCTTCTTTGTCTCAGTAGTCAGCTCCTTTCCAAGAAAAACAGGCCTCTAGTGTGTCTGCATCATCTCATTATTTGCAAAGTGCTTCTAGGTCCATGCCATTCTCAAAGGACATGTTGTTTTCTTTGATTTAAAGAATGTCCTTTAAATGACCAACACCTGTTTCATCTGACCCATACTGAACTCATTATGAATATCTGAGCTTGGTTTAGGTGTATAAACAAGCAGAATACATTCATTCCATTCATAAAGGAGAAACAACTACAATATCATATAATATTCTTCCACACACTCTCATGATCAGTTTTGATCTCTGCATAGCTAATAGGAAGTTTGCTGTCTTAGCTATTAACATTTCTGATAATTTCTCGTTACTAAACTATGCATAATTTCACAATGTCACTAAAGTAGTGTGTTTATATTATTTTTAGGCTGTGGTTCCTAGAATGTGAAAGAATTAATTGTACTTTTTTTTTTGTCTTCAGTGGTTCTGTGGCATGTAAGTAACGTATGCATTGGGAAAGCCAGTGTAGATCATAAAATTACATGACTTCATTCAGATGACAGGGACAAACATGGCATCTGCCTTGAAGGATTAAAAAACACGGACTTTTCTATGTGCACACGAACTTTTATTATGCAGAGATTGCCTATATTATCATGTAGAAACTAGTGTAGATTTTAAAACTGTTTTTTTAATTTAATATATACTTGCATAATTCTTATGAATGAATATTCTATCTGACTAGATAGATACATAGATATAGAGACAGATTATAGTTAGAAAAGAAAATGCGAACAATGAATTCCTTCTATTTAACTTGTTTACCTTGCTCTTTGGAGCAAAAGCACATGAAACTAAGATTGATTTGATTCATATCTATATTAACAGCAAAATACCCACGAGTCAATCATCATAGCATATAAATACATGTATGTGAATACTTCCACATTTTAAAAACTGAACATATTGTGTTTGTATAACCTTGCATTTATAAATATTACTGAAGAAATTCCTTCTATTTTATAGCCAAATTAGTTCTTAGTGTGGCATTTGCTCCATGAAGCCTAACTAGAGAGTAGACCATTAGCCATGCTGGAGCTTAGGGACCTCAGGCTTTGCCTTTGGAAATTAAATATTTAATATTGCTTTGTCTAGGCTGGCTTAGAACAGGATCTTTTCTTCATTCCAGGGCAATGTCAAAATTCACAGAAGAGCAACGAGTCATATTGTCTATTGAAATCAAACCTGACTCTTCCCCTTCACACACCGATCCACACACAAGCCTGCCCTTGGGATGGTGACATCATTACCATCTCAGGGCACCCTAGGCTGGTTGTTCCTATTAAAATGAAGTGAGATTAGGGTTCTAGGAGAGAGAAGTCAAATATTTGAACACTAATCATGCCTGGATGCCTTTTATTACTTTTCAGGCAGTGAATTTCTTCCGACGTCAGGAATTACAGGCTGCAATCACTTCATATGAAAGTGGTCAGGAAAGAATACAATTAGGCGAATTGCAGAGACACACTATGGCATTCTGTGAAATAAAAGATGCACCTATTTAGAGCTTTCTGATACATGAAAGAGACACTTATCCCCCAAGGAGGGAAGGGAACTACTTAAAAGGAAGGACTTTTATTAATATTTTACAATTAAATTGCAATCTCTTTATCCTCCCTCCCTTTGTAATTTGCGTGTTGGCCTGTGTAAGTGCCTTGTCCATGTAGCACTCACTCTTTCTGGGGCATCAGATGAGAGGAGTTTATTGAAGAGGAAACAGAATGAAAAATTCAATGACAGGAATTCAAATAGTGTCTCTTTGGGGCTTATCTTCTCAGTGTTTTGGCTTTTGTGGTTATTGGTCGGGGATTTTTGAGATTGGTTCATTAATGCCAAGGTGAGTGATGTCAGTATCAAGGGAGGCAATCATGTAGCTTTAATTCTGGGGGTTTCTAGTGGTTGCATCATACTTAAATATTGTGTGTGTGTGTGTGTGTGTGTGTGTGTGTGTGTGTGTGTGTGTGTGTATGTCTATGTATCCATTGTAATACCCCCCTCTATAAGATTTAAATATGAATTAGAAAAGGCCCAATATCTCAATCAGGCAAATGATAATAGATATTCTACTTTCCTATAAAAAGTAAAGAATAGAGAAACAGTGAATTTTACATTTATTTAGAGTATATAAACTACTATGAATACCATTTATTAAAACATAAATTGTATTTGGGAGAAAATATGCACATAATGCTGCATAATTGTGAATGGAAGATAAGACTAAACTCTATTTTTTTTTTTTTTTCAAAACAAGGTTTCTCTGTATAACAGTTCTGGGACTCACTTTGTAGCCCAGGCTGGCCTCGAACACACTGAGATTCCCCTGCCTCTGCCTCTCAAGTGCTGGGATTTAAAGGCATGTGCTACCACCACCACCCAGCTTAAACTCTATTTTTTTTTAATTTGTAAAATCAAATAAATATTATGTAATCAAAATTTCTTATTAAACTGTAAAATATTTTGACTTCTGTAAAATGAGCAAAAAGATAACAAGAATTGGTGTGCAACCTATTTAACTATAAACTATGAATGTGGATTAGGGGCACTTTTATATATGCTCTTATAGTTGCTGATATGCAATGCCCCAATTTGTGATATGAGGCTTCAGCAAAGTAATCAATTCAGGAATATGATAAAGCAAAAGTCTCAGAGAATTTTGAATATTTATTTTCAAATGTTTCTATCATGCCTTCTGCCAAAAGCAAAATGTGATCTGAAAGCATTCAACTAATTTCATTTCTTCTGCTACAATAATGTGATACAGCATTCCATGCCTTTATCTAAAATAGTAGACTATATTTAGAACAATATTGGGCTCACAGCCATATTAATGCAATGTAGTGATTTTACTGATGCCTCTCTCACCATCATACAAACAAGTTTGTATATTTATTTCAACTGATAAACTCATACATCATCATCATCACCAAAAGATACATTTTTGTCAGGTTCTCTCTTGGTAGTGAATATGCTATGGATATGAACAATATGCAATGATGTGTACATAGCACACTGGTATCCTGAGGAGTAAATCCACTGTCGGGAAAATTCCCTGATCTTCCACTCATTCTTTCCTCTCCTTTAACCCTTGGCAAGCATTCATCTTTCTATTTTATCCATAGACTTGAATTATGGGATCATATACTATGTGCCTTTTTAGATTGGTTTCTTTCCGTTTGTGTGATGGATTTAAGTTCCATCAATATCGTTGCATGCTTTGATAGACTGTTTCTTTTTAGTTCTGAAAAATACCTCCTTTTCTGGATAAACCCATTTATCTATTCATCTTTTGAAGGATGCTTTGGTTGCTCCTAAATTTTGGACAATTCTGAAAAAAGCTACTGTAACTATGTGCATGTTTTATTATGATCATGTATCCTCAACTTTTATAGGCAAAAGCTTCATGTTTTATGGTTTGGGCAAACACTGTACTGACTGGACTCTGTTTCCAGGATGACAGAATTTTTTTCCATGAATGTATTTTATTTTCCCTTCTGCCTTCTGATGGAGGAATGAGCTGATATTCCAAACATTTCCATGATTTTTCTCAATGTTCATAAGGGTTCAATTATTTGATTGTATTTTATGTGCATTTACTGTCTTAGGAAAGACAGACATGTTTAGTGGTGACCAACTGCTGGAAGCTGTGCACATGTAACAGGAGATGACATGGATGGACATGTAAAGGGAAATGCACAGTCTAATGGTGCAGGTTACCTTTGCCTCATGTGAAATTAAAAACAAAGAAATCCAAATTAACATTAGACTGGCAATTTTACTAGATTTTGAAACTCTTGAAGGAGTCAATATATGTACAGTTCAGAGAATGATTCAAGAAAGCCATATTTTTTGTTGTTGTTTTCTGTTGCCTTGGTTTTGAAGGATGGTCTCACTATGTAGCCATGACTGACCTTGAGCCTTGAACTTGCTCTGTAGAGGCAACTAACCTTGAATTCTCAGAGATCTACTGGTTTCTGTGTCTTGAGTGATAGGATTATACAAGTCCTGGCTTACTTTCAGTTTTGAATGAGTGAGTTTAGCTTACACAGCATGTAGCTAGTGAAAGAATATGTAGTAATTACCAGATAGATAGAAGCAGCAGATAGCAAAATAGTATACAACAAGTGCTCACAACATTCCTCAGAGACAGCTGGAGCATCCTGATTGAGGGAGTAAACAGGAGGAATCACCCTCAACTCAGGGGCTTACAAACACAGAACAGAAAGCAGCTGGGAGAGTTACACTGAGGCAGACAGCTGGAGTTCCCAGGCAGAATAGAGGAAGCCCTTGGATGAGCCTTCTGAGGAAAAGAACAGATAGCAGCAGACAGACAACATCATTTAATCAGGCTCTTGCAATCACCCTACAGACATAGAAAGAGGAAACCATTCTAATTCTCAACTCCACTGGAGTTTCTCATCAAAACTTCTGAGCAGACCATTGTCTGCCCATAAAACCCTGACTTCTCTTTGCCACTGCAGACAGTTTAATATTCTGTGATAAAGAATAGTAACCTTGGATGGGAATACTTTACCTTCTAGCTGCTCTCGAGGGCACCATGTTTTTACCCTTGGGCTATTCGTGCTTTTTATTTTATTTTTTTTTTCAAAAAATTACAGAATTGGGAGAACAGCCTAGATCAAGAAGTGGTGTTTCAGAGGACATTTTGGAAAATACTTGAAATAAACATGTAGGAATCTGTTTCAGGAAGGACCTTCTTACACTCAAAGTTGGCTTTCTACAAATTTGAACAGAATATGACAAGTCACCATTAAAATGTACATTATAGCCAGTCAAGAAAAAAATCTTCATGGTTTATATTCTCCTACATTTGAGTTTTTCTAAGATGGGGCTTCTGTGGATTGGCTTGGGTCTCCTGATCTTCTAACTTGGCTTCCAGAGGAGCTGGAATTACAGGCATGCCCACCACACCCAGCCGAAATCTAGTCATTTAGAATTATAGCAACATATGTACTTACAACTTTTCTTTGACTTTTATTTTTCCCTGATGAATAGCTGATTGATTGGGAATGAGTGACAGATTTGAGTATTCAATTGAAAACAACTCCACCTAAATGTCTCTTGATAAACAGTTTTGATGAGTAAATAAACATATATATATATGTATGTGTGTGTATATACATACTATATATATATATATACTGTATATATATATACATATATATATATGTATATATATATACAGTCTCTGTATTTTTTACCTGCTTGATCGTTGTTTATCTCTTGACAGTCTATAAGGAGATAAATTCACCAAATTTATTCATAGTTAACAAGATAATATTATCAAAGTGTCAAAGGTGAGGCTGGAGAGATGGCTCAATTGAGTAGGTTTGCTGCTCTTTCCTAGGATTTGTTCAGTTCCCAGTACCCACATTGGTCAACTAACAGACAACTGCCACTAACTCAAAATCCAGGAACCAGACCCTCTTCTGGCCTTTGCAGCCCATACACATAAATAAAAGCAAAATTAAAATATTGTAGTTGCTTTCTTGTAGAACTGGGTTAATTCTCTTAGGGTAATTTCTTACTCCTGTGAAACTGGATTAGATACCAACCTGGCAGGTTGCTGTAGAGTAAAGTAGATACCTTCATGTGTAAGGTAGGGCTTTGCAGATGGCTCTGCAGTTAAGAACAGTTACTGTGCCTTTGGAGGGTTCCAGGGTTCCCAGCACCCATGTTGAGCCACTCTCAATAGCCTGGAAGTCCAGCTCCAATGTAACCCAATGCCCCTGGATTCTACAAACACCTACACCCACATGCACACACCTACCCACAGACATACAGAATACACACAGTTAAAAGACTAGAATAAATCTTTCTTTAAAAAATCCTCAATGCGACTCTTACCTACAGGAGCAGGGGCTATCCCTAACACTTTGGCTGGCTCTTGGGAACCTATTCCTCATACTCGATTGTCTTGCCCAGCCTTGATACAAGAGGAGATGCTTATTCTTACCACAACTTGATATGCCGTACTTCGTTGATAGCCGTGGTTAAGTCTGCTCCTTTCTGAACAGACACAGAGGAGGAGTGGATTGGGCGAGGGGCAGAGGGAAAGTGGGGGGAGGGAATGGGAGGAGACGAGGGAGGGGAAACTGAAGTGGGATGTGAAATAAATTAATTAATTAAATTTTAAAAAATCCCCAATGCTACATGTGAAAAATTACTCTAGAAATTCTCCATTCTTGCAAATCAAGTTCTAGCTGCACTATTGCCTCTGTCTGATGAACGTAAATCACCATGGAAACTTACACTTTTGAGAATGGCCTCATAATTTACAGTTTTTCTCAGACCTCCTTACAGTTTTGGCTCAAATCATCCAGAGTGCACAGAGAAGTGAACTAATTATAGTTTTTTAAGACAGCCAATGCTAATTTTATAGGACTTCATTTAGATTTAGTCTCTAGTGCTTAATGATAACCCTATCTTCAATAAAATTTTACACATTAAGTATCTTTATGGCATTCGCTTTTTTTGAAAGGACAGCACTAATATTCAAAAGTAGAGAGAGCTACCCCGGCTTTCAAATAGGACAGATGCACGCCATTGCAGATCCCTAATAACAGAGGAGAGAATCGGAGAACAGACAAGTTAAGTCAGGTTGGCAGGCTCCTAAAGGAAATAGAGAGATGCTGAGCTGGAATAAAATCATCAGTCTTCTGACCTGCAATCCAGGGCTTTCCCACCACTGTGCTATGATTAATCAATACCAGGAAGCCAACCAAGTATCAGGCGAAGATCACCCATTTGTATCTGTCTTTCCCTTATGTGGCTAGAATCTCAAACACCAAGTGCATTCTGAATGAGGGTCAGAAGCGATGGCAATCTCAATGGCTGGTGCACAGATTTTTCTCTTATTATTAGGAGATTTGATGAAAAAAAAACACAGAATTTACTGAGCTCAAAGTGTGAAATACTGCACTTTGTGTGTGTTTTGTCAACATGTGGGAAAATCGACCCTTTCTTATAGCAACTTACTTTGACTCTCTTTTATTTTTATCCTGCTAAGAAAGCATTGGATCTGTGTGGAAGGGTGTGCTGCCTTATGAATCACATTGGCATAGGCTGCTAGTGTTAAGGATTCACACATTTCAAACAAAATTTGATACATTTATATCTATCTCAGAAAGTGAAATAATAGAATTCAAAAATGGAGAATGTAACCAAAAAGGCAAAATTATGGTGTGTGGAGGAATAGATAGCAACACCCTTCACTGGTGATACTATTTATTTATTCGTTTGTTTAGTGTTTAACTTTTTTAAAAAGTAAACTCAACCAAATCTTGCCAAACAGTGTTTTGGGGAATATTCTATTTGGATGTATTCTCCAGAAGGAGAAGAATAATGATTTGAATGGGTGTAAAAGAGATGCTGTTCTATATATTCTCCTTTGCCATTTTCTGAACATGACGTGACTTCAACAGTGACTTGGCTTTGAGGGTAGGATAAACAACACATGTTCTTCCTAACACGGCTTTCTTATTGAACTTAAACAGCAAAATGCAGAAGTGTAGAAGGAAGGGGCGGAGATAATCTGTCACATGTTGAGTTCGGCTGACAAGAGAGCAAAAGAGCCCCACTATTGATTGTGTCTTCCAGCTCTGAAATTCACAATGTAGGGCCAGGCTGGCCTTGAATTGAAGGAGAGCTGTCTGTCTCTGCCTACTTGAGCACTGGGAGGAAAGCTATGAACAATGATGCCCTGGCTAGCTGATGTGTCAAGATGCTTAGTGTTCATTTTGCTTTGATGTACAAGTCTAGTGCTTTCTTCTTCATGTCTAATGAAGAGCCTCTGTCCTGTGTGTGGTCTTTTCCTGGAAGGTAGTTTATCGGTGTGTCCTGAGCACAAGTTGTCTCCTTGTTTCAGATTTAGTTAACAGGAAAAAAATACTACTAGGAAAGGAGGAGGGAGAGGAGATGACAGTGGGGAGGAGAGAAGTAGACAGGATAGGCTGGGAAAGCAGAAGGAGACCCTTAATGCCTGATCCAACCTGTCTTTGTCAACTGACTGATCTTGGATGTTGCAATAGTCACAGTGAAGAAATTACACTTACAGCTAGCAACTCCTTCCTTGTCTCTCTCATCTGATTTCAACCATATTTCTTTTTGCTAGAAATAACAATAGTTTGCACAACACATTTCAGAACTTACCTGACCATTTATTGCAAAATATTAATTTGCTCCTTTTGTGAGAAACTTTATTCGGGACAACAGCCCCAGGCAAAAACAAAGTGAGCTAACGCTAGTCTTTGGAATCATTGTTTAGATTATAATTGCTGATTGTACCCTGCTACCACTTAAAGCCCTACACGATTGTCTCTCTTAGATGGGAAAGTTTTAGGAGCAATTGTTCCAACATGTTGCAGCATAGTGTGTGCATGGCCCGAGTTCTGCTATTTCAGACTCGTCCACTTTCTATGTTGGGCATGTCACGACTTTGTGAAACTGTGGAATAAGTGGAGGATGCTGGTCCAGGGTCTTGGCAGCAAAATACAAGAGGTCAAACACTAGTACTGCCACTAGTACTGATATATATATATATATATATATATATATATATATATATATATGTGTGTGTGTGTATGTGTGTGTACATATATACATATATATACGTGTGTGTGTGTGTGTGTGTGTGTGTGTGTGTGTGTGTGTGTGTGTATTTGTGTATGTGTGGGATCTCACAGAAGTTTTATAACCTCTCTAAGATTAATGCTGCCTCCTTGATAGATATGTGCATTAACTATGTATGGAAAATACTCCAGGCTTGGTAAGATGGCTCAGCTAATCAATAAGGTAATTGCCACCAAGCCTGTAAACTCTTTCCAGGACCCACACAGGGAGCTGACTCCCACAGGTTGTCTTCAGAGTGCATGTGAACACACACACATGCCTGTAAATGCATTTAAGAAATAAGTTAATGTAATTGCTTTCTTTTCCTTTTGAAATATAATTACAAACATCCTTTCTTGCCGGTAGGGCTTCCTATGTACCCACCCCTGTTCTCTTTCAAATTCAGTCTCTTTTTTTCATTACTTGTTACTACATTCATATATGTATTTCTAGATATTTAGCAGTTCAGTCTGTTATGCTCTTACCTGTATGTAGTTTTTCAGAGCTGACCATTTGGCACTGGATAACAAATTGGTGTGGTTGACTATTTCTCCAACTCTCAGTACTCTTTATTTGCCTATAATTCTTTATAGGAAGTGTTTTTTTTTTAAGGTACTCTATATATTATCCATCCAAAGATGACTCTTTCACTACTTTTGGGTGTGGGGTGTGTAAGTTTATCCAACACTGTCCCTGAAACTAGATCAAACACCAGGGCTGTGCTCCTTGAAGAAAATGATCAGGTTCTGAAATTTTGTGTTTTTTATAGTATACAATGTACACATTTTGAAACTCCAATGTTGACTGTCTTTTGATACTATGTATCACAGTTCCCTGAAGTTTGCCTTTTTTAGTTACATTACTGTCGCTATTACCAAACACCCTGACCAAGAGGCAACTTTTAAAATAAAATATTTAATTGGGGGCTTCTTATAGTTTCAGAGGGTTTGTCCATGTCGATGTTTGGGATTGTGATGGCAGGCAAGCAGTTGAGCATGGATACAAGCAGCAAGCATAACGAGAGCATGTGAGACAGGGAAGGGTGTGGGTTTTTCAAATCTCAAAGCCTATTCACATTGACATACCTCCTAATCCTTCCTTAACAATCTACCAACGAGGAACCAAACATTCAGATCAAGGCCACACCTCCTAACCCTTCCTTAACAGTTTAGCACTGGGAACCAAACATTCAAATATATGAGCCTATGGGGGCGGGGGTGGGAGGGCATTCCCAATCAAAACCATGACACTCCGAGCACTTGATATTGTTTGTCACCTTGATGGGACTTGGAAGCCCGGAGGAAATAAACCTCGGAGTGCGTCAGTGAAAATATTGCCAGAAAGTTGAAGTGAAGTGGGGAGATGCACCCTGGATATGGGTGGCATCATTCCATGGGCTAGAGTTCTAGACAGAATAGAAAGGAAAAAAAAAGAAAAGCTAAGCATTGATTGCTTTGTACTTACTGACCATAGGTGCAAGGTGTTCAATGGCCTCATGCTTCTGCTGCCCCACCCCCAAAATGTGAGGCAGATCAGAACGTCCCCACTTAAGTTGTTTTGGTCAGATATTGTGGTTCTGCAATGAGAAGAAAAATAACTAATGTATGACTGTGGTAAGACAGTGAAGGCACAGTATCAACTGCAAAATTTTAACACATGCCATTGGCTATGTTCTTTTAACATCTTAATCCAGTTACAGAAATGTGCAAAGTCTTAGGCTGGGTGCTATGGATTAGGTGAGGGTAAATAGAAATGCCTTTTTTTTCTAAATAAACTATTTAATAAAAACATGTTTCTATTTGAGGTATTAGCATATGATGTTCAAGATATATTATAAAATTGGCTGCTGAAGAAGGTGTGAATGATGAGGGTTAAGTGCCAGGAAATATGTTAGAAATCAAACCAAGGGACTAAGTAACATGTTAATTTCAGAGACAACACATCCCAAGAAAACAGGACATGCTTGGGATGCATGTGGGAGGGATCCCTAAATATCAGTGGGTTTATCTAGGGAATTATTAAGAGTTGGATGGAAGGTGTTACATTGTAGCATGAGTGTAGTGTGAGAAGAGCTGTATGAATTTTGTCTATATACCTTAGCCTAACATCAAGTCATTGATGGAAATGTCTTAGAAAATCCGTGCTTAAGTATATGTAAACAATTGAATAGCTAATTTTTTATCGAACAAAGGCAGGTGTCTTTGAACTATTTTTACTTGGTTCAGGCTAAAAATTATTGAATTTCCATTTTGATTTAAATGATGAGGATGATAACTAAAAATAAAATGAGCCAAGTTTTATGTGTCGTGCATTTTTAACAAGTTGGGTGTCTCATTGGAATGCACTGCCTTCTTGTTCCACATTTATTTTTGGAATTTAATAAGGCACCTGTCATATCTGCCTCAAGGCTAAAAAACATCATGGGGGAAAATCCAAAGTACTGTCATGTTTGAGTGACATGGAACCAATTTTATTTTATTTCCTTTTCATGGTTTTGGGTGAGGGGGGTGGCTGAAATTAGCCGGTCTCGGTTCTGAAAAGACATGGCTATACCATCTGTTCCAAAGACCTTGTGCTGGTTAACTGGTAATGACATTGCCCAGTGACATGTGTCAGGTGGATGTGACGCAGAGAACCAGTGGAGGATTTTCATTAACAAATTAATTCTGGGCGCTTTTCCGCAAAGCTCGTTGTCATGATAGATTCTGGTACCGTGCCACATATTTCCAGAAGCAGGTCTCATTACCTGAGAATCCCGGGAAGGTAATAACTGCTTTATTTCTTCTTTGTGCTCCCAGAGCACATAATTAACATACTGGCTCATTTAGCTCAACCCTCCATAGGATGAGGGTGTGCGAATACAATGGAGATTCAGAGACACCGCCAAACATAATGGCTTCTGTTCTCAGCCATGAGCAGGAGACACTCTGCCATTTTCTGTTGCTTTCTTTGGGTGGATGTTTAACCATGTAACTAGTTTAAACAGGAATATCCTTTTTCTAACAATTACTGTGTTACTGATTGACTACCAAGACATGAACCATATACATGTGATTGCAACTGTGAACATATATACATATGTATGATTACATTTATATGTTCACAGTTTAAATGGAACCACAGTACTTTAAAGAGTTTTAAGTAACCCTGGAGTGGTATCACAGAATAATCTTACTATTTTTTTTTTAGTTATTAAAAAAATAGAAATTTGGTAAGCCAACAGCTTTGATATGTAAAAAATACATTGTATTCCTTTAAATTAATAAGCCACTAGGCTAATTGGGATTGTCATTTCAAACTTTTTACTATTAAAGGATAATTTAGAGCTATTTTTCTCTAATGACTGGTAAGAAGTGAGTTAAACTTGGAAGATTCTTCTTAGCAGTTTGCTTTCTGTTTCTGTGCTAAACGCAATGGCCAAAAACCACTTGAGGAGGAAGGGGGTTTATTTCCCAGACAACTCCAGTTTGTGTAAAATCGACAATTAAGACTAACCAGTTAATAATACTATCCTATTAATAAATGCAAAGAGTAATAATGTGTATGTAGAAAGTTCCTACCTCTAACACTTGGGATCTCCTGTCTCTTGGATTAAAGAAAAAAAATTAAACTTCTTTTTAATGATTTTGTTTCTTCTTAGGTACAATGAATATAATCATATTTTTTTGTATGTCACACCTTTAAAATAGGACTGAGGGTTGATTTTGGCCTGAAATTTGTGTGTGTGTGTGTGTGTGTGTGTGTGTGTGTGTGTGTGTGTGTGTGTGTGTCTGTTGGTAGGTAAGGATAGAGGAAATGATTATAAGAAACTTCATTCTGAGATTGTATGACCACATGCACAATAAAGCATGGTGTATTGGCTGGCTCATTCCTGGGTTGTATGAAAGATACTTTTATAAGACGGGAAAATTTTAACAGGTAAGTATTGGGAACTATTTCAAAGTGTCATAAGCTTCAGCATTCTTGAGTAAACATGCATCATGGGAACTCAGCTGTTTTTTTTTTCATAATCAACAGTGTACATTTTACTTTACTTTCTCATGAAACTCCATATTTTAAGTCTCTTAAAATATTCTTAGTTTATCAAGAAACAATGTTTTTTGTAGAAAATGAATTTAATTTAAACAAATACCATTCCTTAAAGGTAATGCACTTTTTGATTATAGCTGGACTTCCTCTGAGTTTTCAAAGGCTATCTACTAGGAGGATAAATTCTTCAGTCAAAAATGTAGGCAGATTTTTCAGGTGTTTTAATCTCAATGTTTGATTCCTAAACACTTTATTACTTAACTGGTTATTGACATCCAGTGTTGGGGTGGATAGACCATATTAAATTTAAAGAAAGATATAGATAAATTTTTCAAAGAAAAAAATAGATCAGAGCAACTTTTAAAATATACCACCTTTAAAAGGAAATGTATTCATTCGTTAGTGGTTAAGTGATAACGTATTCAAAACAGACCAAAACCTTCAATTCAAGTCTGTAAGTATTCTGTGCTGATAAATGCTGTGTTCATCTTAAATGTTTCACAATGGATCCCGGTATGGAATTTATTTATTCTCGTGAATGGCATGGAATAGCTCCCAAGCTTGGAGCCTCATCTTTATTCCTCGTAGTGGCATGATTAGGTTGTCATGGAGCTGTTGGAGAACTGTCATTCTGTTTCTGTCTAAAGAGAAATAAGATGGTCTCAGTCCTGTAAATATTTAGAATTAACCTGCACTGTGGGCAGACTTTGCTTCACCCTTGTTCACTAGACACACAGGTTCTATGTATTGTTTAATAGTGATTTTAAGCGTTTCCATATTTTAATCTCAAATCAAAATCAGTTGCCATCCTTTTCAATTATTTATTCCTAAATACTTAGATCTCTTTCTTTCTTTACTAAGAGGAAGTGTGCTAGTGATTGCACAGTTTTCCTACTGTCAGGAATTCTAAGAACCTGTATCATCCTTACAGAAAGATGGTATATAGAAGAATCTGAAAAATTACATGCTTTCTTGCTGGCCTTTGAGATTTTCAATATTTTAGGCCTTCTCTCTCAGCATCTAATGCATCTGACTGACTTAAATTAAGTGAGTAAAGGCATGATATTCTATTAGTGATATCACTTTGTTAAGAATCTTAAGAGAAACAAGTACTCAATACTATAGATTTGGAAAAACACTTGTTTATGTATGTTTCTAGAACTTGAGACTAACATTGTTTTCTTATATATAAATGTTCTTTACAAGATTTTAAAAAAATAGTTTTCTGCATGAAGACATGTTAAATATTTGAGAAAATAGAGACAATGGCTTATTGAACGTTACATAATGTTTAATGTATTAAACATTGTATTGCATTTTGTTTTTGTTTTTCAAGAGAGGGTTTCTCTGTGTAGCCTTGACACTCTAGATCATGCTGACCTCAAACTCACAGAGATCTCTCTGCCTCTGCCTTCTGAGCGCTGGGATAAAGGTGTGTGCCACCACTGCCCGGGTTGTTTTGCATTATTAATACGTACATTTTTTATATTTTAAGTAAAAGCTAAATTATCCATAAAATTAAAAGAAGTAGAAACTAATACCTTTTCCTGAATTACCCAGAAACTAACTTAGGATGAAATATTTTGTCAACATTTATTTATGATGGCTTTTGTTCCAGATAATATTTCTTTAACTTTGTGGTGTAATGAGAAAGAAGCAAAGATTCACACCTACCTAATACCGAAAAGCTCAAAAGCTGTAACACCCTGGTGTTCTATGGAAACAAAGTGTTCGCAGGAATTGTCATTGTAGAGTGCTTAGTTATCACAGGGGAACTGCCTGTAGCTAGAAAACATGATCAGCTCTTTCTTACATTTAGTCTCCTCTGTGTGTTGAAAGTGGTCCTTTAGTTTCAGCTGAATAGTATCCATCTCAGTAAAATAATCTTATTAATGTGAATTTAAAAGTGATATCATTTAATTTTTATTATATTGAAAACTTCTACACTGAGGGAGGAGCATAAACATTTGAAAGGTAAATCTCATTATACACTTCTCAGTCCATATTTATATGTAAATATCAACAGTAAATGTTTTCTTAATTTTTCCTTTTAGAAACTACATATATATATATATGATGTGAGTGGAGTGAGTGTGTGTGTGTGAATGCAGATATGTGTATGCCAGGGTATGTGTATGTGTAGTCTCTGAAAACTCGAGGGTTGCAGTTTCCATCATGAGTTCCTGTAACAATTTTGGAGGCAGGCCTTCACAGCAGGCAGTTTCCCCTGATGGGCCATCTCCAGCCCTAAAATTCTCTCTTCTATTAGAGGGCAGCTACTCTGCATTGTTATTATGTGAAGGGCTCTACCTCTCACCACAGAAAGCAATAGTCAAGTGTCAAGATATCAACTATGGTGTGTGAGGTCCTTTCCAGTTATATTTGGAGGCTCTGAGAGAATGTTCTAGGGTTCAAGGTCTTCCTGCATAGGCTGACATGTCTCAAAAACAAAGGAAAAACAATACAGGAAAAGTCCAAGATTCAAAGAGTAACACATATGTGTAAGGTTTACTTAAAATTAATTTATCATAAGGCTGGGCATTAATCCCAGGACTTGGGAGACAGGGGCAGGCAGATCTCTGACTTTAAAACCTGCTTGTTCTGCATAAGTATACCGGGCCATCCTGGGGTGGGTAGTGAGACCCTGTCCTAAAAATCTTAAATAAATAAAATTCACTCAGTTCATCAAACTATTTCATGTCCATATAATGGGCACCAAAGAATGATCTATGGAAAGATATTATGGAACTTGGTATCACATTATCTACCACTAAGAAGTGGATCAGGAAGGCCTCCACCCTGTCTGTCCAGAACAGCTCGAAACATCTCTGACTTAAGTAGTCGGTAATCTCAACTTTACGGCATTCTGGTAAGACAAGACTCTAAAGACAGGAAAAGATCAGTGGCTGTCAGGGGTTGAAGGAGGAGAGTAGACATGAGTAGGTGGAATGGCATGGCTTTTCAGGATGGTAAAACTGTTCTGCACAATACTGTAACTGTGGATATGCCACCCTACATCAGTCAAAGCCATAGAATGCACAACCCAGACAGTGAACTCTCATGTAAACCAGGGAGTCTTTTGTTAATAATAATGCTGTCACTTCTGTATGCTGCTCATCATGAGGAAGCTGAGGTCCCATGCACAAAGAGAGAAGGGTTACTTGAGAATACTGTCTTTTCTGATAAGTTTTCTATAAATCTAAAATTGTTCTTAAAATAATCTGTTAACAACAATAACATACACAAAGAGAACTTCATAATAAACTAAAGATTAAAAGTTTAAGGTCAAACATACCAATTAATTCACTTTAAATACTCTGCGTTTAAAAGATAAACATTTTCTATTTTATTTAAAAATAAGATGAAAGGGAATTTTTATTGCATGAATATTTAATAAGTTCTTTTTAAAAGTAGAACTGTACTCCTGTCTTTTCTCAGAAACATGCAGTGTTTAAGGAGACACAGAGATCAACCATGTTAAAGAACTTGACCAAGATGACTATTATATTCAACAGAGGGGACTTCCAATCATGTTGGTGATGCTAGTGTGCACAAGCATCCTAAGATCCAAGTTCAGAACTCGGAATTGCAGAAAACAGCCGTGTGGTTAGTAAACCCAGGCTCCAAGTCCTCAGAGGGCACCTCTCAAAGGTCCTCCAGGTGGACAACAGATGAGTACATTGCATCCTGTCCAAAGTGTAGTGCACCTGAAGCACATAGTCCTCATACTAAAATTCTGATTTTAATGAAAATATTTAAAAGGTTATCCCTGGGGGATATTTTATCATGGGAAATTTAGAAGTCAATGCTAAAACTCACAAGGAGGCCAACCAAGTATTTCTATAAGTTGAGTTTTCATATATATATGTACAATGGGCATTTAAAATCCAGTGGACTGAAGAAAATAAACTCCTTGGGAAATAATTCACCTAAAAGACACATGATATAAACTGTAGAGACAAATTTAGTGTTCAGTGAACAGCTCCATTCCAGAATTTTTTTTCTTTAAATTTTGTCTTTAGAATTTTTTATTTGAGATGAGTATTCAAATACGAGCCCAGAGTTCTCTGCAGCTAAATGGAATCTAGACTTAGTTGGGCCATGAAGATCACACAGTGTGAGCAGCATGTCTGTGTCTGTTGAAAATGATCTTGAAGACACTCTTGTTTGCCAATGAGAAAAACCAACAGATGTCACTAGACTGATGGTAACACACATTCCCATCTAAATATTTCTACTGTTTCCATGAAGAAAGATTGGGGTTTTCACAGACAGAGGAAACCCAGAGATCTAGATGATGAAGTAAACTGGAAATAATAAAGGAATGAACCAGAACCATGAGTACAAATTGACTATTTGAAAAACCTCTACTCTGAAATATTTCATTGGAACATGATTCTTTGCTTTTGTATGTTGCCAAGTTACCATACTTTGGGAAACTCCAGCCAGATAGTCCTTTTTTTGATCTTGTTGCTGATCATTATGAAAGTATTCCATTACTTACTGCCTAAAAGAGAAACTTTAGTTCCTGTAGTGAACAGTGGCTGCTACCATCAATCGATATATTCATATTTTAGTTGGTTCAATACGAAGCTTAATTCATCTAATATAATAGATATTTTTCCAGTAAGTAAACAGGGGACTAAGACATTAAAACATTTCTATTTTGCTTTTTTGAATTCGTGATCACTTGAAATCTGAAAACTAAAGCTCCAAAGCTTTGAGTGTAGGCTTATGCATGATTTTGATGTTGAATAACCTTTATTGGTTGTTAGAAAAGACAGGAGTACTGTTCTACATTTAAACATTTAGTTTTGTGAGAAATAGTTTTTAATTCTTAATCATTTCCTTGTTCATTGCCAAGCAGTAAAAATTAAAGGAACCCCTGCTTAACAGTTGTATAACATAGAAACGTATTTGCTTTTAATAATTGTCCCCTGGTTCCCTATGTCACTAATATTACCCTTTGACCAGAGAGGAAATTGAAGGTTAAAGTGTTAAGTGCCTTAATTGCCATAAATAAATAAATAAATGAATAAATAATGACAGAATAAAAACAAAGTCCCCTATCTTCACTCAGAATGTCTATAACTTTTCACTAAATGTCAACTGTCAATATTGTACACATAATATGCAGATTAATGTGTGTGTGTGTTAATTAAAGTATGCTGAAATGTAAAGTTTAAAGTGCACCATTAAAGAGAAAACATTACCAAGGGTGCAGGGAAGTCACATTTAGGTTACAATCAACACTGGAAGTTTGGAGTTTTCTGTTCATAAGGAAACAGGAATGGAAATTTCTCACAGTGGAATATAAATCTAGGATCACAGAAAATATGGATAGTTGGAATCAAATCTACCTTATAAGAATCTAAAGAGTTGAGAAAGCCAAGAATTGACAACATTAAGGGATTTTTTAATAAGAATTTGTAAAGCAAGACTTGCAAAATATTACATATCTTAAGAACAATTCGACAAGTAGATAGACATTTTTGACAATGAATCTATTTAATCCCCATGGTCTGGCTGGGGGAAGAGGGGTGTCCCCTGACCATGTGACCACAAATCTCTACTGCCACCTTGTGGGGATATGCATAATTTGGACATGGATGCTGAGAAAATTAACCTGTGAATTGCTGAACAAAAGATGATCTGTTGATGGTTAAACTCTTAATTTCTGAACTTAAGTACCAGATAAGTTTGGGGAACATGACATCCATCTTCTTCACATCCTTTCAAGTTCTTATGTTATTACTTCATGGATTCCTCATATTTGGAAAGCAAACATAGACATCCCAAGGTGATAACTGAATAAGAGTAGAACTGAATCTCATCCCAGAATCCTTTTGGTTAATGATAGAAGACACACTGAGTTGAATGGGATCCTTACCACCAAGAGATGCAAATGGTTTTGCTAAAGGAAGCCCAAAAGTGGGAGAGAGCCATAGCTTCCGTTTAATTTGTGACACTTTTGTAAACCTCATCACAAACACTTTTTGTTTTTCTGGAAAGGAGGGAAGTATTTCATGTTGTAAATCAGCATCATTGTCAGCATTGAGATTCAGGTTAGATGGCCATGGTATTTATGTTTCCAACTTGAACTGTTACTGAAGTTTTGTATGTACATAAAGTTCTCTGTCTATCAGCTCATTTAGAGGAAGTCATCCAGTGGGCACAGCTGATCAGAACTCCGTTTTTAGGCTGTTGGTCTCTAGGTGCCAGTAGCCATACTGTATTAATTCTGCTATCAGAGGTGGGATAAACAGATCCCAGTCCTACAATAATGGCAAAAGGCAGAGGGAAATGGTGCATATTGAACCAGCATACTACTATTTACAATGGTATTTAGGAACTTGTTTTTAATAACCCAGAATGTTTATGACACATCTTTGTGCTACAAACATATGCCTACCAATGACAGGTAGGCAACTGGTGAAGAATTTGTAGTCTTTTTTTTTTTTTTTTTTTTTTTTTTTTTGAGCATGACGACAACATCAGGAAGTATAAAAACAGATAACAGCAGTCAAGGCTGCATGTCCTTCTCAATAACGCTCTGTGTGAAAATAGACAATGTATTTATTCTGTTCAGCAGAAACATCTTGACATCTTACATCTCATTTAAATTAAAGATGGTAGGAGGCATTACCATTAGTCTAATATAGTGCTGTGCGTATGGAGAATATCAATGGACAAAATTGCAAAGGGGAGAAACTAAAGTTACCAGAGCTGTCAACTGAGAGGATGGGGGCAAGACTCCAGAGAACGGCTAAAGCAACCAACTCTGGGGAGGGCAGAATAAACCAGAGATTTTTATCTGAATCTTTTTCATGGTACACTTGATGATTTCCTAGGCAAATTTCAGAGCCTGCTTTGAGATATGATAACTGATACATGCCTTAACACAGCTCTCAAAACGAAACCCTTCCTAAAAGAGCCACTCACTAGCCCTCATGGTTTGTGCTAATCCACCATTTCTATCCTTCTTGCTGGACACCTGGCAGTTCACCCTCTCTACCCCCACCCCCCATATTGCAGCAGAGATGTGCCTGCCAAGGACCAGAGGGAGGGTTCATATTACTTAGGTGTGTTGTTTCTGCACACTCCTCTTGGAGACTGTCTGTTGTCGATAATTAAGAGCTATCAAGACACTTGGATAATTTACACTTGGTAATCTGAAATGAGAGGCCCTGTGATCCCAGCTTCTGTTTTATTATTTAGAAAGACAAGGTGCAAAAGCAAGGGCCTAAGCAGACCCTATCTGGCAAAGCCTGGATTTTCATCAAGCAGGGTATAGCCCAAATGCTTAGGAGCTAGCACAGCAGGCATGAGCCAGGCAGAGCAGGTGTGGGCCTGGGAATGGCCTTTACGCCTGGGATGCTTCACAGAGCAGGTGGAGCTTTTAGAAGTTCTTTTGAACACCAAGATGAGGGGACCTGGCATGATTTAATTGGCAAGCTGTCGTAATCAAATGTAGAAAGCATGAAAACAGGTGTATGTTTCAGACTTTAGCTGGGAACTAGAACTCTGTTTCAAATGTGATGATTGCTAGACAGAGGAAGAAATCATTATATGTTGATAAAGAAGAAATGTGAAATTAAAATAATGTTAACTCTTAGACTATAGATGGAGTTCCATGGTGGTGCTCTTCCCGTGTGTGTGTGTGTGTGTGTGTGTGTGTGTGTGTGTGTGTGTGTGTGTGTGTGTGTCTATAAATTTAATCCCTAGTGTCAGCAAAAGACCTATAAATGCTCATTAAAAACATTGAGTCAGTGTAGTCTATATGTAAATAGCATACAATTGATAGAACTGGGATTTTTAAGTAATACTAGCCCAGGAGAAGAAAGACTATCCAACTACTCTAATTATTTATAAAAATTCAAGATTTTTTTCTAATTCTCACTTACAGGATAAAAGAATAAGTGTACATCTTGGTTTATTGTTTCCAGTATTCATCAGTGATATTATGAGCTAAGACCAATAAGATGTGTGAAAAATAATGGGTACTAATAAACAATGATGCCATAAAATGCTTTGGATTTTATGTTAGGATACAGGAAAAATGATGTGAATCATTCTAATAAATAAAATGCTTTCCTGTTCTTCCTTTTAGGTATTTATTTTGTTAACATGTCTTGAGAAGAACCTGAGGAAATGTCACTGTGTATAATGTCTTATAGTGTAGCCTTTGGAAAATGGCATTGATGTGATGACCTGTATGTGATACAATACCTGTGAATGACAGTGCCCCAGCATGTCATAGAGAAACTGCCACAGAAAGTTTCTCTAAGAGAGTAGAAAGAGGGATGTAGGTCAGCTTCCCTGGTGTGTGTTCAAGTGGAAGTGTAGCAGGGAATTTTCGCTTAACCTTGAAGTTAGAAGCAGAATTACTGCTGGGGTGTGTTATGAGCAAAGCGATGTGTGAAGGAGCTGGAGAGAAGGGACAGTGTCCCCACGGAAGCTTAAGTTTGTTAGTTTTTATGCACAAAAATGTTTCTTGGTTTTCTGAACCTTAGAAGTTGAGACATGGTAATCATTTTTTCTCAGAGGACATTTTAAATGCACAAGCAAGAATATTAAGCATTTTGGATGTCTCCTTTGGTGAATCGACCATGAACTTCTTTAAAATTCTATTTGTCATCAAAATATATCAGGGGATTTTTAAATGACCTTCAATCTATGAATAAGCCAACTCTCTCAGTGTCCAAGTCTGGTTGTTTGTGAATGTCTGCATTTAGTCAGTTATCTAATTACTTCAATCAAATTGCTTTCAGGACAAATTTTCTATTAATCCAAAGCGTAAGGGGTTCCCTTATGCTCATAGCTCTGCACAAAGGGATATTAATGCCCATCCTCTCTCTCTCTCCCTAGTTCACCCTCACTTTACACTCCAGCTCCACTAACCCCTGTTGACTCTCTTGGGTAGTTTCTGATAGGCCTTCAGTTCTCAATGGGGACTTTACTTCCTTCCAAAGGAGATCAATGACACGCTCTTCATATTCACATATGATTTCACGTTTCTTCTCGGAGTTATCATAAACTCTCTGTTCTTCTGGTCAGGAGTCTGTACACTTATCTCCTGCACTCTGCCTGCTCCCTTGGTCAGTCTCACCTTCTTTGAAATGAGAATTATTTGTGGTCAGGGCTCAGTAAGTATTCATGAATAAATATAGGATTGCCCCTCTCATAGAATGTAAACATGGACTGTATTTTGTATGTCTTATATTTCTGGGACAATGCCTAGTCTTCAATAAAGATTTAAGAAAGTACTGGTTGACTAAAAAATGGTATGCATTTTAAATGAAGGTAGTTACTAAAGGATTGTGCACAGATGATACCTATAGCTGAATGGAAGGGTTAAAATTTTAGCTGATAACAAAACATAGAGACCAACTAAAGGTTAGTATTGAGAAGCAAGTAAACTAAAGAGAAGGAACACCAAAAATAGATGATTGCACACTGACTGCTTTGCTTCTACAAATGAATCTGTCCTCTGAAAGTTTACCTTAGCATCTCAACAGCTGAGAATAATAAAAGGAGTAAGAGGTATGAAAAATTACATGCCGCTCCACAGTCACTTCCATGCTTTGTCTGGTTGCTCCATTGTGATGTTTCAGATGGTTCCATTTGACCCCAACCTCCAGCTATTCCAACCCCAGAACCAATATTTATTGCCACATATGGGCCATGCATGGCAGCTGCAACATCCAGATGCCAAGCCTTGGAATGCGTTTTTACGGCAGCACCATCTGGGGCTCTGGCCAGCCTTCTTTATTGTCTCTTGAATGTTTATACTAATAGCTTTGCTGGGCCTTGGTACTACCTGTGGGACATGCAGAGGGTCGGGCTCTTTATGAGATCCTCTTGTTCTGGTTAAAACTCGCCTTGAAATGACTTGCCTGCTATTAACTTTTTCCTTCTGATACTTCTGCAGTGTCCTGCAAAGGCAATAAAAGAAGTGGCCATTGAAACCAGGGGGAAAAAAGGAGAGCTGTTTTCACACTGATGGGTTAGGATGTCATTAAGCACTCCATCTGTGGATTTAGAGGAAATATGAATGCTTTATACTTGCTACTATTTTGCAAATGCATCACTGGAATAGAAGTAATACCCTATTTTCTACTCAACATATCAAAATATCATACTGATCTATAATTAGGGTTATAATTCTCCCCGTCACAAATAGCAAGTTCCTGTGAAACTGTAAAGCATGGGGCCGAAGGGGGGGTATTCTAGGCAATCAATGGGCTAAGTTGTTTGAAGATTCACTCACAACTTAGGATAGAGCATTTGTGATCTTTAGAACCATGATTTAAGACATTTTACAAAAGCAATTCAAGGAGTTTTACTACTTTGAACTGCAATAGGCCGCTTTTTATTAATGAAGCAATGTAGCACAAAGAATTCAAGTTCAGATCAATCAATAATTTAGGCTGTTAGATCCAGAAAGGAGAAATGGCTCTGGGAGTTTTATTGGCTTTTCCAAGGTCACCGAGTACACAGCTTCAGAGTCAAAGGGAAATGAGTTTTATGTGATTATTTGGTGACTTATGCTCATGATAGGAAAGTCAGTCTTGAGAATCGAGTGTCTAGATAAACGGAATGATATAAGAACTGAGTAGACTCCGTGCCTAGACAATGTTCTCACCCTTTGGGGATGGCTTTGGGTTGGGGTGTGGGGCAGGACTGCAGTCAAGCATGACCAAGAGAGGTGTCTTCTTGTTGGCTGAGATGATGAGATAGAAGATATGTCCAGCCCAGAACTAGTAACAGCATGAGGTGCTACCAGGCACGGTGTTCCTAATAGGCCTATCACATCTCCAGGGTGGTATTTCAGAATTAAGAGAGCCTCTGGGAAGGCAGTTTCCTCCATCTCCTCACTTTGTTTTGTATGTCAGTGGTAGAACTGAGGTGCCTTGCTTTACGGCAAGTGCTGGTAAAGAGACAGGTGAAGCGACTGTGATGGGTGCCAGTGCCATAGTAGGAAATGCCACTGAGGTCTGGAGAAGCCATTGGTCAGATTTTCAGGTGACTTAAAAGACAGCCACAGTTAGATCCAAGGAAAAGATATTCTTTCCAAAGACATTTTTTGATATTATAATATAATTGCATCATTTCTCCCTCCGTTTCCTCCCTCCAAGCCTTCTCAAAGACCTTTCCTTCATCTCTTTCAAAATTATGGACTTTTCCCATTAACTTTTGCTACATACATATATGCATATGCATATATATACATACATATATGCATATGCATATATATTCATAAATATATTCTTCTCAGTCTGTATAGTATTACTTGTAAATATGTTTTTCTAGCTGACCCCTTGGTGTTGGATAGCCAATTGATGTGTTCTTACTTTAGGAAGAGTATTTCTCTTGCTCTAAGCATGTCTTGGTTACCTGTAGTTCCTTGCTCAACCCATTCTAGCATGTCTGTTGATATTGTCCTTTTGGGGCTCATGCTTAGGCAGTTATGTTGGTGAGACTTTAACTTCAGACATTCCGAGGAGACACAAATATGACAACATTTTAAGTAGGAAGGAGGTACTTACAGATTTTATATAAAATAGGCCCTTAATTAATGTTTTGTTTTGGGCAGAAAAAAATATATTCCTATAATCTGTTGTTGGTTCTCTAAGGAAATAACACAAAAATGACATTTTGTTGTATATCTCCATTATTGTGGTTTCATGTTTTTTTTCTTTCTTTTCTTTTTTTTCTTTTTTTCTTTTTTTGGTTTTTCGAGACAGGGTTTCTCTGTGTAGCTTTTCGCCTTTCCTGGAACTCACTTGGTAGTCCAGGCTGGCCTCGAACTCACAGAGATCCGCCTGGCTCTGCCTCCCAAGTGCTGGGATTAAAGGCGTGCCTTATTTTTTATTTCCAGTGTGTATGTTTATATGTGACTCCCCGTAAGTCTGTGTATCAGGTGTGTGTCTGTACACAGGAAGACAGAAGAGAGCTTTAGCCCCCCCCCCCCCAGGAACTGGAGTTACAGGTTGTAAACAGCCTAACTGGGTATAGAGACTTGAACATGAGTCCTCTGAAAGAGTCAAATTTATTATTAATGGCTGAGCTATCTCATCTCTACAGTCCCAAGCTTGTGTTTTATGTATGAAGATATAGTTTAATGAAGAAGCATGATACAATTATTATTCATATGCTGGCAGTCGAATACCTAAATATACAAACATGTGTGATCAAAAGTACAGGCATGCATGTGCTCATGCATCTCTGTGTGTGCTGTGCTGTTTTGTGTGTGGTTTTCATGAACTCATTACTTTGGGAAGAAAGTCCATATAACTATAGTAAAAGTGTTTGCCTCTACCATAGATAAAAGAAGACATTTCTGATTTTATCACTTAGGAAAATAAGAAAAGAGGAAGTTTAACGTACTATGAAATGACCTGAAAATTGGGGACTTGTTCTTAAATCCCTTGGAAAGCACTGGCTCAGAGCAGCCCACTTGGGGATTATTGAATTTTGAGTTTATATAAGTGTTTTCTTTTTGAAAAACAAATATTTCATAACAGTGCTGAAGTTAGACACAAATATAATGCCAACTCTATCACTCTATATAGTAACCAGAGGGTGTCCTTGAGATGAGGCTCAAACATATGTCTTTTGAGTGAAACCATAGGTTAAACGCGAAAAGATGAACACTGAAAAACACATGAGATGATGCTTCTATTTTGCTGTGTTTTCAAATCTATGTTTTGCAGATTGAGAAAATAGCACCATTGAGGGGCTTAAATTGCTTGAGACTTACAATAGTGAGTTAAATGATCAATTGGAGTCAGTTTTTTTTTTTATTGCATAAAGTACTTACAAATGGGTGCTTCTGTTGATAACTGTTCTGGGAGTTCTGCATTCACAGCAAGAGTGTATTCTCTTCAGGAGAATCTTTAGATGGACCTTGGCTGTGCATCCCTGTAAGTAATATATTGTTATATAAGAGATCCCTCAGGACACTCATGGAGAGGCTAGCTTTAAGTTGAACCTGGAGACAGTGTAAGCATAACACACACACACTGGAAGTAGATTAAGTCTGCCTCCTCCATAAAAACACACACTATCTAAAGTATATTAAAATATTCAGACAAAAATATTGTTGAAAATCCTTACAAGCAATGTGGAACCTCATACATATGTTAATCATTCTGATTTAGCACCATAAATCACAGTTAGGAGATCATAAAATAAATAGTTCTGGTCTGTCTTCAGCTCCCAGGGATCTTAATAAGTCTTTGGAGATGAGGTGAGGTGGATGGTGATCACATTGCTAATAATGATGATGATGATGATGATGATGATGATGATGATGATGATGAAGGTGATAGCTAGCCTTTCTTTTGTATTAGCTGTGAATCAAGTGGTGTTCTCTGTATTCCAGTGATCCATTCATTGAGACCTCACATCACTTGTTCATTATTCCCACTTTATATACAAAGCAAAGACTAACTTGTCTAAGATCATACTTCAACCAAAGGGAAGATTCTCTTTTCAAAATTGTAGTGGAATTCTAAGAAACTCAGTGGAAAAAGTTGAAAAATGGCTTATGTAGTCATCAGATCATGTATGATTTTAAAAATGTAGACTATAGTGTAACAAAATGGTACCACACCAAATAGGCAAGGCTTAAAGAGGCAAAGATAACTTTTAAGCCTGTTCCTGAGATTAGATATCACAAAGCTTAAATTCAGTCCTAGTAACCAGTAGAAAGATTGACTTTTATTTCCCTCGAAAAAATGTACAAAATTGTTAAATGTTGTTATAAAGAGAAAAGTGTTCTCATCCATACCAAATCCATTCTGTGCAACAGCTCTTTCCCAAGAACACCTGAGTACATCCCACTGTTTGCTTGTATGTATTTTGAAAATAGTAGTAAGGCCCTTATAGAGTCATCTGATCTCACTCTGAATTACCCTCATCCATCAAAAGCATGCTAACTTTGTACTTCAGCTTTTCCCATTTTGAAAAGGCCTGTGTCAAATGAGAAGAGAAATATTCTTCAAGTCACTCAATTGGATCCTGGCAGAAGAATGTGTGTTTGTGTGGTCAAGATTTTCCATCATCATGGATAGTCTTTTAGAATCACATATTTTTACTCTAGTTATTTTCAACATATAGTTACATATACAATAATAGAAAAAAATTATCCTTCACTCCTCTAATATTTTTATGTGTCTTTGATATTTTTTTTAACTTGGTTAGCACATTTGAAAGGTAGGAATAGAAAATACCCTGCCCAGTTAAATATTAATAAATGAAGAGTTTTGTTTAAATGGTCAGCATATCTTATATTACAATGGCTGAGAAGTTACATTATTTCTTCAGGTATACAACTGTAAAATCTGTTTAATCCTGTTCTTCAAGGAATATCTTGAACCAATAGAAAATCATCTAGATTGATGATTGTCCATGTTTCCACTTACATGTTGAATATGACTACTTATTCTCATGGTGTTGGACTAAGGTATCACTAACTATAGCAACTCAAAAATCAATTTCTTCTAATGTGTTCCAAAATTTTATATATGATTCCTTCTTTATCTTTGGCATGAAAAAAGGTAGACAATTTATTCTACAGTTGTATATTCTGAGTGAGAAAATAAAAGCCCTTTGCCTAGACTGCACAGTATGAGAGAAGTAGACAAACAGGACTGTTTGCTCACTTCCACTCTTCTTTCCATTAGTCTCCAGTCTCCTGACTCCATGAGGTGTAGGCCATTAGGGAATTGATCTTGTAGAAAAAATATCATCCGTTTTAATATTGGATGCTTTTTACAAGTTCATGTGCTCTGATATAATTTTAATAAGTGTATCATTCCTTGCTTTTCATTGTGAGAGAAGATATAAAAGTGGAAAAATACACTTACAGAAATGAAATGAAAATAATAAATAAAGCCCACTTCCATTTCCATTATTCTAAGTCATGCTTCTGGAGACTTCAATCTCAATATGATGTTAATAGAACCATTAGATATGATTCATACTATACATAAGACACTTCTATTGACAATTCCATCGTGACCAGGGGTCAACAGATCCATTACAATGCAAATCTTACTGTATGCTTTCCATCTAAATCAAAAGAATTCAGTCTTGTGTCCAGTCTAATAAGTTTCAGGAACTGGAGTCCAATCTCAGAAGTGAAGTACGCATCTGTGTTTCTCATACTAAATCATGTGGGTGCCTATTTGCTCTCAATTTAAAAGGTAACTAATTAAGTTTTACGTCGATAGGTTACTTTAGAGTATTTAAAGAAACACACAGGATTTATGGGAATCTATGTTTGCCCTTTTACTGCATATCAACTCCAAAGAGAAATTTCTTCATATTTAGCTTTTTTTCTACCTTCAACAAGATTTGCATAATCAGGATATTGTCCAAAATCTACCCGATTTAGTCTTATACACTGTGCAAAAAGCTGAAGTTTCAGCCAGTTTTCCAGACAAATCAAAGTACAACTCCTTAGACACACGGATTTCTATTACCATCGCCTTCTCCACTCATCTGTGGAATGTTGCTATTCTTGATACCTAGACAGCATGTTGGTAGAAAACTCTCCTTGGCATGGATCTTCAAAGGCTCTGCCATTCCAAACTTCAGGAGTGTCTTTATCTCTGCAACCCTTTTCTTACACATTTGTATTCTTTTTCTTTTTGAACTATGCTACTGCTCTGTCTGTCCCTGCATCACCAAACCTGCTGGCAAGGACTTGCTGGTACAGATGAAGCTGGGGTGGCTGAGAGGGCTCTATCCACGCCCACAGTGAAGAACATTCTCTGCTGTCAATTCCAAGACTTTGCATCTGCCCTAAGATCTTACAGTTTTCTTTCCTCTCCATATCTTTCTAGAAAAGTAGAGTGATGGTAAACTTTAGATCAGACATAGTTGTGTAGCAGTTTCCATTCCTCCTTTTCTCAGTGTTTTTCATAGATAAATCCCTTAATCTTGCCTAATCCTTAATTTTTGTTTCCATAACATACTGATAATGGTGACCTGCATCAGAAGATTATTCTAAGAAATCAATGAAGTGATGTAGGGAAAGGTCACAGTGCCCTGTCTAAAGTACACATTCAAACATTTTATTAACTTAATGTATTTCTATGTCTTTTCCTGCTTGTTTCTCCTTTAACCAAAGCCTACCTTTGAGCAAATATTTTTAATTGTTTAAGCGTTCCATTAGCCAATCATATGGTTAAAAGCTGTTGTATTTTTCCATAGTTATTTTTTTCACTAATGAGTATACTTCTTGTTATATAACATATTGTTGCACATATTGTCTGTCACCTTTTAGGAAATTCATTGTTAAATTCACCATGCTTTAGAGTTTTCTGCAATGACACTGATGCATAAACATAAGAAATTATACACTGACTATGATGATTAAGTTGAAACACAAAGCATATGAGCCAGGATCAGTTTTGTATACAGCTCAAATGTGTCTTGGAATTCATTTTAAATATTCTCTATTTATCCTCATGGGGGTTAAAAGAATACCAATACTTTGGTGTCTAGAGTCCTAGTTAACAAATGAAGAACGTTTAAAGACCCCAAAAAGAATATTCTAGAACATTTTTTACTAGCAAACCCGCTGCTAGGGCATCAAAGGGAAATGCAACAGAAACGATGAATTCTTAAAAATGCTTTCAAAGTTTTATGTTCCCGGTTTCGTTTCTCATGAGCACTCTGACGAGCCCCACTTATACTTCAATTTGTATCTAGAACATAGTTCAGTTCAGAAAAAAAAAAGAGAAATGCATATTTGCAAGGATTAGCATTTTTATGAGTGGGTTGGCCCAACTGTGGGAGGAAATTCCAGTGTGGAAAAGATGGGTCGCCTTCTGGGGCAGAAGTGAACAAGGATAAATAAGACAGTTTATTTGTAAGTGGGACTGATCCCTCTAGCTTGTGCATTAGTGCCTAGCTACAAGAGAGTAGTAATTTATTGATGCAGATGGCTATGTAAAGTGCATGCAATTTGTGAGGGGGCTTGACCCTTGACTGATGGGCCATATGTTGTAAAGCCCTGGGGGTGTCATTTGCCTGGGCTCTCTTCCTCTCCCTGTCTCTGCACCTATGGGCCTTGTTCAATCACCACATATTGAGCTATAGACTTCCTAACTCCCCCAATAAATCTCCAACTAATGGCTCACCGAGGCCGCAACTTAACCCTTTCTACACAACCGAGCGCATGATTTTGCATTATGATCACATTCACTAAAATAAAAGGATAAATATGATGATATGGCCTGCTAGAATAGGCAGGCAAGTTGTTGTAAATCCCACTGGGTAGTCACTGGATTTGGGCATAGGTAGGTGGGTTTTGGGTTGGTGAACTATATTGTCATTATTGCACCAAGTTAAAATGAGAGTTTACTCTTATAACATATTTGTTAAACATTGTTAGTACACTATGATGGGAAAACATTTAGTGCTTTTTCACAAGATTTTTTTTGTGTGTGTAGTTCTTCTTCTTTTATCCATGCAATAGAAAGCACACACTCAATAAAAATACATATTTTTCAGTTTTATTTAGAAATTGTTTATAGAAGTCTTAGGGCATTTCTATAGAAGAATATATAAAAACAATTTATTTTAAATACCCACTGCACCCTGATTTTCCAACAGTGAATTGCACACAAGGCTTTGCATTAGGAGCCAGAGGGGTCAGGGACACCACAAGAAAACTCACAGAATCAACTAACCTGGGGTTATAGGAGCTCAAAGAAACTGAACCAAGAACCAGGGAGCCTGCATGGGACTGACCTAGGCCCTCTGCAGACATGTTACAATTGGATACCTTGTTCCTCTTGTGGGAGTCCTAACAGTAAGAACAGGGGCTGTCTCTGACTCTTTTACTGGCTTTTGAACCCTACTCCTCATACTAGGTCACCTTGCCCAGCCTTAATACATGGGGAGGTGCTTAGTTTTACTGCAACTTGATATGCCATGTTTTATTGTTACTCAAGGGAGACCTGCCCTTTCCTAAATGGAGGAAGAGTGGATTGAGGGGTGGGAACATGGAAGTGGAGTGGAGGGACTAGGAGCAGAGAAGGGAGAGGAAACTGTGCCTTGAATATAAAATAAATAACATATATATATATATATATATATATATATATATATATATATAGAGAGAGAGAGAGAGAGAGAGAGAGAAGTAATTATCAACTGCAACACTGAGGTCACCTTGTCAGGTAGGCTGAGTCCTATAAGCCACCTGAAATAGTGGTTATAGCTTTAATAGTAAAGTTACTTGGGTATTTAAAAAATAATACGTATCTATAGAGTATTATATAATATTGACACAAGTATACTATATGCCATGTTTAAATTAATGCACATATGGTGTGTCATCAAACACTTGTGTCTTCTTATTGTGAAACAATGATTTTCTGTTACATTTTTCAACATATAATGTTGCTAGAGTTTTCCTGCCTTGCCCACAGTCAGGACAAATCTCTGTCACCCGCCAGTCCCACAGCCGCTCAGACCCAACCAAGTAAACACAGAGACTTATTTTGCTTACAAACTGTATGGCCATGGCAGGCTTCTTGCTAACTGTTCTTTTATCTTAAATTAACCATTTCCATAAATTTATACCTTGCCACGTGGCTGGTAGCTTACTGGCGTCTTCACATGCTGCTGGTCATGGCGGCGGCTGCAGTCAGTCCTTCTGCCTTCCTGTCCTTTTATTTCTCCTCTCTGTTAGTCCTGCCTATCCTTCCTGCCTAGCCACAGCCGATCAGGTTTTATTTATTGATCAATCAGAACAACTTGACATACAGACCATCCCCCAGCACAGCCAAGTGCAGACCATCTCAGACACCTGCACTCAGGCCCATGGTCCTAATCATCCTCTATGTGGACCTGCTGGGTAACGCCACAAAGAACCCAAGAAGGGCTCCCACAGGACATACAGAACATCCCACAGCAATATAATGTTTTCATATGTCAATTGGTCGCCCTGTGTGGTTGTACACAAGAACTTTCCTGTCTGTCACTTAATATCTGTTGAGTAACTATTGATGTAACCAACCGTCTTATTAAATAAGAAACACAGAAACAATGTAAAAGAGAAAGCCGAGAGGTCAGAGCTCAGAGCTAAAATCTCACCCTTCCGCCTGCGGTGTCCCAGCTTCCCAAAAGAGAGCTACTTCCTGTCTGTACGTCTTTTTTATAGTATTATTGTTCTGCCTTCTCATTGGTTGTAAACCCAAACACATGACTGCCTCGTCACTGTCTGAATGTACAGCCCCCTAGGTCTTAAAGGCATATGTCTCCAATGCTGGCTGTATCCCTGAACACACAGAGATCTATGGGATTAAAGGTGTGTGCCACCACCGCCACACTCTTGCTATGGCTCTAATAGCTCTGACCCCCGGGTAACTTTATTTATTAACATACAATCAAAATCACATTTCAGTACAATTAGAATAACACCACAAGTAACCATTTTCTTGTCCCTTTCCTTTCTCCGTTTTTGGGTACTTGGAAGGTCTGACAACGTTTTTGAACTCTGGGAAGGTTTGACAACCGTCAAGGGTGTATCGAGTTGTATAAGAGTGACTCACCCTAGGCTGGAACTTTGTTTTTCCAGGGCATAACACACAGCACAAATAGAAGTAAGAGATGTGTATTTTTTATGCTTTGTGTTTGTATAGCCAGCTTCCCATAAAAAAAATCATCTTCTGTATAGCGTGCTTTTCTACTATTCATTGTGGGCTGGGAATAACAGTCACTGGTGGAATTCAGTTATGAATCCGTGTTTCATTTCATATAGTAGCCTGAATGATCTTTTATTAGCATGTTTTCAATACTTCATTTTAGCCAGTTTTCATTCTATTTCATTTGTACAAAATAGATGTCAGATTTCCTGGACATTTTGTGGTATGACTTTGGTGGCTTTGTGAAATTTAGATCAACAGCTGTGCAGCCGGCATGGGATTGGACTAGGCCCTCTGCATAGTAAGACAGTTGTGTAGCATTATCTGTTTAAGGGTCCCCTGGCAGTAGGATCAGAACCCATCCCTGGTGCATGAGCAGACCTTTTGGAGCCCACTTCTATGATGGGACACCTCGTACAGCCTTGAGGCAGGGGGAGGGGCTTGGACCTGCCTCTACTAAATGTACCTCCCCACGGGAGGCCTTACCTTCTTGTAGGAGGGAATGGGCCGTGGGTTGGGAGGGGGAGGCTGGAGGGGCAGGAGGAGGGAAGAGGGGGATCTTTGGTGTCTAAACCATATAAAAATTTTCTTAATAATAAAATATAAAAAAATAGATTTCAATTTTTTCTTCTAACTAATGATAATTTCCACCTATTATAACAAAGCCCCGTCTTTTGGGGGCAATTAAAAAGAAGCGACAGGAAGGTTGGCTTACATATATGTTGTGTTAACATTTTTCCTTTTTGAATCACTGGTCTTATCAACAAGGACAACTAATATAGAAAATATGAAAATATGCAAAAGGTGAAATCATCTTTTCACTTCTTAAACCCAATAAATTTAGCCCATACAATGCAGCCAGAGGAAACCAGCATAAAGAAGCCACGCATTCACAAATGAGTGGCAGTAATTTAAACATGAATCCTTCAGGCTTTGATACATCACTTACCACATGGGCTTTTCTTTGACATTGGGCACTCAAGCATTCATTGAGAAGTCATCTGCAAGTCACAAGAAAACAGAGTGCCCAGAAATCTCTAACACAATCCTTTGAGGTCACTGCTCCTTAATTTAAGGAATCCAATGAAACCTTGGTGACAAAGGCTTTTGTAAGATAAGGGGTCAGTATATGTGACAATAAAAAGAACAGTTTAAACCATAACGTGCTAGTTTGAATGCTTGTAGAAAGTGCAAGATACCATGTACGATATGTGTATCTGGAGTAGACAACAACCTAGACTGAATTGATGATATCTTGACTCTGGGTTGATCAAGAGAAAGATAATTTTCAGAACACACATGAAGGGTTCTTCTCCATAGAAGGATATGATGTTTGTTTCCAAAATTAAATTCAGCAGCCTGAATTAATTGTTTCTGCTTAAAAAATAAGCTTCATGGAAAAATTTATTGTTTGTTTTAAAAAGTTCTTTATTTAAAATTTAAATTTAACAGTCATTGATACCTGAAACATTTCAAAATAGGAAATAATACATCCATTGCATTTATCAACTTGACTTGAAAGAAATGAAGATTAAAAAAATCTCTTTTCTCCCTTTGATATAAGCTTCAGGTCATGTGCCCTTAACTAGTTCTTCAGTTCATGTTCATGCATCCCTTAGAAACAGCCAACACACTTTAACTTTTCATGTAAGAAAATGTAGTTCATCTCAATCTCATGTTATTAATGAAATTCCTTGGCTCAAATTAAACAGGTATATGTCAGTAGGTCAATGTTTTCTACTGTGTGACCTACAAACTACCAGGTAACCAGTTATCACCAGTGTGGTATGCTGATGCATCTGGCAATGTAACTGTCAGTAAGAAAATAGTGAAGTCTTCAGTGTTTGCCCCTTTTTAGGCAGCACGGTTTGCTTCTTCCCATTCAATATTTTCCTGGTTTTCCATTGAGCTGTAGTATTCAACAAATTAATGATAATTCTTCAGTGTTAGTTTCAAGAGTTTAAACAACAGGGGATGCAGATAAGACATAGTCATTAACTGACCTATGAAGATTTCTACTGATTTTTATAGTAAATAAGTATAATATTTATTCTATAAATATGACAAAAATTCCAGAAAATGCAGAGTAGTTATTTAAGATCTGCATAAAATGAAAAATAGTTTCTTAAAATAGTTTTATGGTCATTATTGAATGCAATGATTTTGGTTTTTTTTATACACATAGACACACAGTTTTTTATTTTTCACAATTGTGTATTCTTTAAGACAGTGCTCTGTAATGTAGTAGTAATATTGGTCCTTTATTTGACACAATAACTCAGCAGATATTTTTTGAACACCTGCTTGAACATAAATGTTGGAGCAACATCATTGAGCCAAATTATGTTTTCTGCCTTGAACAATCCTAGGGTATGTATACTGAAATATTTTATTGAACATCTTCCATATTTCTCTACTAGTCCCCCCTCCCTGTCCAAAAAAAAAAACCATTATGGGAAAATTTCTAAAAAGAGAAAGAAATACATTGCTAAAACTAAACTAGATGGTATAAAATAATTGGGGAACACAAAAAAGTTTACATGATCCTATTTGTTTTATGTGATATATATTTTTTAGATGGGGGTCGCACATGTGGCCCCATGGGACTGGAACTTCTTGTGTAAATGAGGCTGGTCTCTTACTCACAGACCTGTTTCTATCTCTACCTCTAAAGCACTAGGATGAAAGACATGCACCATCAAGTAGGTCTTTATAATACTTTAAAAACATGCCAGCATTGTAGGCAGACTTTTTTCCCCTGCCTGCCAGGTCTTGAATAAACTACATGGAGAGTCAATATTAATTATAAATGCTCAGCTGATAGCTCCAGCTTTTTACTAGCTAACTTTTACATTTTAAATTAACCCATATTGCTTATCTACTCTATGCCATGTAATTGTACCTTCTTTCAACACAGCATGTTCATCTTGCTTCTCTCTATGTCTGCTTATGACTTCTGAGACTGCCCTTCTTCCCAGCATCCTCTGTCTTGATCTTACACCTATACCTCCTGCCTGACATACTGGCCAGTCAGCTCTTTTATTAAACCAATCAGAAGGCACCTTGCCAAAGACACATCTTCACAGTGTGCCAAAAGATTATTCCATAACATGGCATGCCCTGAGAGAAGTGAGTTTTTCAGGCATTAATAAAAAGTATTTAGAAGGAAGAGCTGAAGGACTAAAGAATCTTCAACACTGATGAAGATGATTTGAATAACTGACGGGATCTTCCATAATGCACTTTCCTATCTACTTACCCACCACAAAGTCAGTCACAGCTAGACTTCTTAGTGACACTGATAATTTTTCCTGAACAGCAGATAACAAAGTAAAAGGAAATACAACTAACTATAAGAACTATACACTTCTGAGTGCTACCAAAGTGTTCTCTGGTGGTCTTCCCTGGTGTTGGAGAGGTCTAAGACTGCCTATTACTGATAAGCCATAAGAAGCAAAGTTAGATGTCCCCATAGGCCCTGACTTTAACTTGTTATGTTGTTTCATCGTTTTAAGATTTTTTTCTTAAGGTTAACCAACTGCCTTTTCATCTTCCACACAAGTTTTTACAGTAGTGGCTTCGGGGGTTATTTTTAGCATGCCTCTCTGAGTGGAGAATGACGGGGGATTTTTGCCTGCTGTCTGAACACACTTCCCTGCAGAGTATAAAAGGAAGCACTTACTCTTAGGTCTTTCATTTGCGTTAGGAGCTCTGCAAACATAGCACAGGTGGCCACAATTTTACACCACGTGAAGAAAAACACTGTTTTCCTTCCCTGCTTGTTTGGCTGTTTTCAACCTGTAAAACAGGGAGTTGGAGCATGTGATGCTTCAAGTGATCAGCAGCTTTAAAGTCTCTGCAAAAGCCAATCTAAATTGTGTGTAATCAACATGTAAAACTGTTAGTGAAGACAAGCAGTTCCTAAACACAGGAGTCAAGTTCATGTACAAGTGGCTACATTGTCCACTATTATCTGTTGCAAGTGGATCTTTATCTTAGTCTGTCAGTTTGATTACTGGAAGAAGGAATTGTGTTTCTAAAAGCAGTTCCTACTTAAGGTATATTCTCTGTCAATTTTAAGTCAGAGTTTGTTCTTGTAGAGTATTGTTTGATTATTATTATTGCATGTGTATAGGATCTGTGGAGTGGAGTGGGAGTGAGCATGCCATGTGGAGGATGGAGACAACTCTGTGGGTTCTGTTCTATTCTTCTACCTTTGTGTCATTTCTGGGAATGCATTTCCGGTTGCCAGGCTTGCATGGCAAACACTTTTTATTTCCTCCTGACCCATCTCTCTAGGTTGATGATATTTGTAAGGCCACCAAAGAATTCTATATCTACCCATTTGGAAATTAACTGATTGAAACTTATATTTCAGGATTTCAAACATTCTATTACTTGAATAGACCTGTGAAGCAGTAATGTACTGATAGCCATACAGAAAATGGAATAAAATTGAGAAACAGATTCATACCCACAAATCAATTAATATTTTTGCATCTACTTAATGGCAATTTAATGTAAGAAACACAATTTTTTAAACAAATAATATTGTAAAGGCAAATGAATGAATGAATATGACCTCTAAGCAGGTGCCTTCCCAATTGTTATCCAACCTAAATTATATTTCAGTAAAAGAAATTAACTTTATAATATTTCAAAAAACAGATATAATAGATCAACTAACATCAAAGAGTCCTTAAAATCATTTTTACAACAACATATAAATTAATCTTCATGTATTAAGATATTTTACTCTTCAGTAGTTTTAAAATCATGTCCAATAAAGGGTATATGCAGAATATGCAAATGATTGCTATAGCAAAATAATAAAACCTGTCACTCAACCTCAAAATTTTAAAATTAAAATTAAATTCCACTGAAGAGATCATGAACAAATGAAAGAGTTTCATTGTCTTTTTTGGTGAAAGAAATGTAATTAAATTGCATTGAAATATTTAATAACTTGACTAGTATAACATTAAAACGATGATTATTTTAATCGTTGATGAGAATTTGGAGCAACTTTATGTCTAATCCTTTGTTAATGCAAAGGCATAATGGTATATTCAATTAAAGAATTTGTAAACTCATATAAAGTTGCACACATTTCATATGATGGAACAATGCACCCTTAGATCATAGCCTATTGGACTATATAAAGTTAAGATATACATATACAAGTATTTTAGTAATATTGTCATAAGAGATGTAATAAATCATAGGGGAAAATAAAACTATCAATAATTTAAGTCTGCCTATAAATGCTAAAACACAAATAAATCAGGGCATATATTTGCAGTGAAATAATACACAACAATAAACAGAATGCACCAGTACAGTATAGTAACATGGGAGGTTTTTTTTAACATTATTTAATAGAAAGCAATTTCAAACCCATATACCTTTTGATAAATTTCAAATATGTGTTCTGTATTTACATTATTTCCCACTTCCCTCTCATCTCTAAATCTTCCACATGCTCCCTAGTCTCTCTTAAGTCCACAGCCTCTTTTTAAAATTTATTATTATTTTATATGTATATTTGTGCATATGTATATGTAAATTATCTTATATAACTATAACCTGCTGAGTCCATTTTGTGATACTGGTATGTATATGTGTTTAGGGATGAGCACTTGGGACTTTTCCTTGGAAAAGACTGATTCTTCCTCCAAGCAGACATTAATAGTCCATGGCTCTTCATGTTGCTCAGGGTTCTGTGAGATTTCCTCCAACCACATTGTCATCGTTCAGGATTTGTTTATCAGTTGAACTGTTGAAATCATGAGTGTACCTCGCTCTTCCCATCTAGATGACACAACCTGTAAGCACAGATCCTGGTTCCCTATCTTGCCCTATCCCTCCTCTGAGATGTTCCCTGAGCCTTAGGTGAGGGACTTGTGTTGTAGTTATATCAACTGGTGATGGACACCTGATTTACCAGGTCTTTAGAAGAGGTAACACTGACTCAGTGGATAATAATTGATCAGTGGTTCCTGTGGACTGAGGCTGACAGAACTGATTAGCGGCTGACAACAGAAAGAACTATCTGGTGCAAAAGAAGTGTGCTCTATCTGTGTCATGAATACAGTGGCTATTACTACTTCCATATTTTAAAACTCACCTCATCGTTCATTCATTTCTGAAGCTTATTGCATAAAAAATTACCCCCCCCAAAGATTTATCTTTTGTTTCATTTTGATATGAAGCTTACCAAAATCGATTCTTTTCCTAAATTTTTTTCCATAAGTTAAAGAAGAAAATTAATGAAATTGTCAGGAGAACCACTTACAACACTAATATATTCCTCATTGGAGTTCACTTTATCTGCAGTTGCTATGTAAGCATCTAAGCAAAATTAATTGAAGAGAGAAATTTAACCAAAACTAAAAATCTTTTTTCCCCAAGAAACATTCATCACACAAGTGCACATAAAATACATGTGTCTCGTGTACAAATTTGCATATAAAGTGCTGTGGGGAAATTAGGAACCGTATGGTCTTTTCCTTTTTTATTGTCTAAGAAATGCTAAATCCAAATAACCTGGCATGATTCTTTTAGTTTGACTCTTTTTAGTGGCTTCTACTGTCAGACAGATGGGAGCTTCTAGCCATTTATTAAAATTACACTTGTATATGTTGTTAGAACGGTTTATATTTATTCATGAAAATAAAATTTTGAGAATTGGCATTTAAAATCAACAAAATCTATCTGTCACAGAGTTGAGTAACAACTGTACCTGTCACTGCAAAATCACTTTGAAATTTGCGGCAGCATGGATGTCTGCCTGGCGAATAGTCTGATACTCAGGATTTTAAGGATGCTTTGATAAGTTCTGCATCTTAGAAAGTAGAGCCTCAATGTAAGGAATGACTGAAATGGAGAGAAGAATGTGAGGTTTGGCCATCTTTTCCTAACTGGGTAAAAATCAAATTTATATATATATATAAATTTTTAAAATAAGTTTTAAAATAAGTTCTTGTAGAAGGCTGTGGATCTGGCTCGGCAGCTAAGGACAGTGACTGGTCTTCCAGAGGGTCTGTCTTGGATTCCCAGCACCCACATGGGGGCTGGCTTTCAGCCATCTGTACCTCCCATTTCTGGGGATCCTACACCCTTCTGTGACCCCCTTTTGCACTTGGTGCATGGCTATACCTACCGGCAAACCACCTGTACACAGAAAAAATAAAAATTTAATAAAAAAAATCCTTTGAATATTTATCTGTGCCTGTGGCTACTCTTCAAGCGTCAGTTTTTGCATTAGTAAACTGAGCCAGATACATGCATCAAAAGGGCCAATTAGACACTTCATCGGTTAAGTCCAATACATATATGTAACAACAATTGAAGGAAAAGAAGAGCAAGGGATGAATATAAAGAAGAGTAAGGGAAGGGGTACATTGGAGGTCTGGAAAGAAGGAAAATGAAAGGGGACATGATGTAATGATATTATAATATCAAAAATAAAGAGCTATTTAAAAGTTGTATATATATATTTATCCATGAGAAATTGATATTAGGAATCTAGAGAAATAAAGAATGGTAATATTCACATGTTTTAAATCATTTTGATGAGACAAGCATACTTTTTAGCTATCTGAATTCCTGCTCCATCACTTAGGTTTGTGTTTGCAGACAGGGAGGTGATTATGATTCATCTTATAAGGAACATTTTGACATACTGAGTGTTTTATCTGAAATGTGAAAATATATTACATCACTCAATGCATGAGTTTAAGTGGGTACAAGTGTAGAAATAAATCAGCATATATGCATAATATATTCTGAGACCTTGCTTGATATTGAAAGTCAGTCTTTTAGTCCTAGTTTCAAAGACACGGGTTATAAAAATAAAGTTGGAATTTGAACTGTCTAGCATTCAAAACTGTTACATATCCACATATTTTAGGTACAACTGTGTTGTCATTCACTTGTTCTTTTTTTCACTCATTTGGGGACTTGAGCTTATGGTATCCTCACATGTACTAGTCAGCACCCTACCCCTGTAAGTAAAACTTCAACAGAACTCTAGCAGCTCCTGAGAAATGGAAATCTGTGCCGATCGTCTACAGACTATACTAAGCATGGGTCTGAAAAACAGTTACTTTGTGTGGGAGCAACGTATTTGTCCTATGTGGCCTCTGTAACGTGACAGCTCTGGACCCTGCCTCTCAGTTTATCTTTCTAATGTGTCCAATAGGAAGAAGGTAGTGGTGCAGAAAAATCTGATTGGCTATATATTATTGGCTATGCCTACAGGTTTCACTGTCTCCATGATTCTCTTTTTCTATATTATTCATGTCTTATTAAAGATTAGCAAACCTCCCATGGTTATGTACTGAAATTGTAGTTCTTAAGTATATATGGAAGGAATAGGTGGAGTTTAATAGTGTGAAGTACCAAAAACACTTATGAGAGATTTTCAAAGCCATTTTGGGGCTTTGAAATACTAAATATGTCCTAAAATTAACAATTGATGAAGTGGTAGAAGAGATGTTGATCAGAAGGGGGCAGGATTATCTTCCTACCATGGAGTCTTTCCCTCTTTCTACATCATCCTGTTAAATTAAAACTCACAATTCCAAACTCCTGAAATAAAGTTGCTTTCCCATTTAATACTACATTATGGAAATTGCCTGAGAAATTTACAGATGGATTTTTTTTTTATTGTTTATCCCTTATGCAGTTTGGGTGCCTTTCAAAGTTCATGGGAGATGATGACATTTCTAACCCTCTTATGTAACATATGTGTAGATTCTCCTCTACGCTTGTGGACATTTCATTTTAATAAATAGATTAATTTTTCAAATTCTTTCCTGGTAGGAGTCATGTAGCATTCTTAATTACTTCTCATTTCTCTCTCTCTCTCTCTCTCTCTCTCTCTCTCTCTCTCTCTCTCTCTCTCTCTCTCTCTCTCTCTCCATGTTTTTCTCACTATTTTCTCTTCTCCTGACCTTTTCCCCAGTTCCTTATTTTGGTCTGTTTTGACCCCCTTCTAGCTGATACCTTTGCATTCCACTGAGAATGCATGTTGTGACCAAACAGAATGCAAATATAGTGAGATTTCCATTCACAGGGAACTCCTCTCCCTTCTTGCCTCCCTTCTTCTTCTTCTTCTTCTTCTTCTTCTTCTTCTTCTTCTTCTTCTTCTTCTTCTTCTTCTTCTTCTTCTTCTTCTTCTTCTTCTTCTTCTTCTTCTTCTTCTTTTCCTCCCCTGCTGCCTCTGATTCTCCTTCTCTTTTCTCTCTCTCTCCTGTTCTGTATTTCCCCTTACAACCTCCACCTGAGAGTTTTAACAAATGATTTTTTATCACGCAGGTGAGCCAGCCTTCTCTGTCTTTTCCAGAAAGAGCGTGGAGGATGAGAAGTGACAAGAAGAAGTTAGCCTTTTCCCTTCTAGACAGAGGGTTTCCATTTTGGTTCTTATCATTGCCATACTTATAGATAACATTAGTTGCTTGATAAAAGACCATGCATGTATATCATAAAATTGCCCTAGTCTTTATCAACTCCAGTAGTTCCTGTGGACATCCACTAAGTTAATGATAGCCTGAGTTTTCTACATTCATCCACTGCTGTCCCTAACTCATTATCTTGATCTCATGGCTAGAATTATTATGAAATAAATATAATAAAATATATAATAATTTTACAATGTAGGCTAATTTATGCAGATAGGGATGAATGAGTGGCAATAATAACATAAATGGTTATGTGTTTACTAAAATAAATAGAGCTATAAACTTTGCACAGACTTTCTAATTCTACCTGAGCCAATAAATAGAGTGCAGACAGTTATTTATCTCTATTCTAGCTATAAATATTCCCAAATTGCATATTAAAGATTGGATTTAAAGCAAGTTTTGAGGATGACTATATCCTTATAAAAGTAAGTATTGACTTATTTGCATTTTGCATTTTAAATGTCTTTTCCTTTCTACTTCTCTTGTGGAAGTGGAAGTAGTTAATACAAGAAAATAGTCACCAGGATTAAAAAAGACAAACAAGAAACATAGCAAACTTGGAACGCTCAAATTGGCTGTTTCAAGCCTACCAACTGTCATAATTGTAATTGCCATAACAGCTGGCATTAGTTAACTGCTTACTAAATCATCGTCACCTTCAGAGAACCACTATTATTTCACTGGAGAGGAGACAAAGGGTCAGAATGCTAATCACATTTGCTAGACTCTAGACTCGGATGTTTTATTTGTGATGCTTTTGATTATTTGTTGGTGTGAGATGTGTGAAGGATAATTAAATTGTGTCCTATGAAAACTGGAGACCTTTTATTCATGTAAATAATTATCACAAGGTAAAATGAGGATGGCATTTATTTTTTAAAGGCTTAAATTTTCAAAAGTTTATATATTTTCTAATATAACTTTCTAAATCAATGAATTTAACTGTAATGAGTTTAAGAAAATCTACCTCTTTCTTTGAATATGTTTTAGGGACTTAATCATGGCAGTGCCTATATGAGAAGCAATTTATGCAAATGATTCAAATGAAGCCTATGAGCTTCCTTAAGCTCCAGAAAAGTTTGTAATTAGCAATTAGCATTTGAAAAAGATAGTTTGAATATGTATAGTAGAAAATTCTGCTTAACTTGTGGGGTGTGTTCAAAATGATTATTTCAGAACTGAGGCATACACATCTATTAACATGTAAATATTTGAAGACTTCATGGTCTAGCCTAGTTCTAGCCAGTTCTCTCTCTCTTTACTAAAACCATATATATTTACTAAAACTATATATATAGCTTTAGTACAGTGCTAAAATTATATGTAATTTTCCTGAATATACATATCAACATTTGTAGTGGAGCCTTCTTCACTCTTTGATGAATTATCTTCCTAAGTATTCTTAAGAACACAAAATTAAATATTTCTATTTATCATTATTTCAATATGGATTTTAAACAAAACACAAAAAATAATCAGAATATCAACATTTTTTCTATTGGAATATATGCTATGTGTCAGAATTTTGGAGTTGATACTTTGTTAACATTTATATGAACTTGCTCTATAGAAGTACACATACAGATACTAAGCTGTTCAAAAATAGCTATGATTACTTAAAGAAAAGTGTTATGTATTCAATGTGAAGTATATTTTCTTAACTGTTTCTTCATGCAGATCATGCCCTTTCCCTCTCTAAGGAATTTACAAAGTCTTGGTTAATTACCACATATGATCTTAAGTCTCCAATTGAGAACATTTCTCTCACTAGTCATGAGTTCAAATTCTCATCTGATCTATATAGCTGCATGATGATAAACTCTTCTCAAACACCATCCAAATGCTTAGATGAACAATACTTTAGCCATATGACATTAATTGACTCATTCAGGTCACATGGAGTTTTCCATGGCTGAGTTCATGCTTTATTTCTAGTTGGTTACATTCCCTACCAAACAGCTGTCCACAGGTTCTAGCCAATTTAAATCGATGAATAGTAGATAAATCTTTGAATCATTGTCTTTCCACCTAGGGAAGAGAAACCAGATAGTCTATTGTTCCTTCAGCCTACCAGACCCATGAAGCAGCCAAGAACAGAGTACGTGGCTAGACTTCATTTCTGGGAGCAAAGGCCCCTTCAACAAGTCGACAAAAGAAATGATCAGACATATAGTTCTGACAGATTGGCAAATATTTTTCACACTAGTTTGGTTATAATGATGTTGTATAATAGAAGATAATGAAGTAATACAATGAAGAACCTCACAAATCCTTTGATGTTATGTTTATAAGGTTCCCACACTTTGCCATCATCATAGTCAGATCATAACTTAAAATTTCTGTGTTGTTCATTTCCTTTTGGTGTGTTTGCATCTTTCTATTTGTCTGTCTGTCTGTCTTTTTAATTTGTTGACAGTACTTTGGCTCAAACACAATTGAATACAATTTTGAAAGTATTTCGCCTTTGGAGCCTTTCCTATTCTCAAAGGTTTTTATTGTTGCTTTTCCTTAAGAAGTCTACATTCACTCTGCTTAAAAATTAAGAAAGAAAGAAAGAAAGAAAGAAAGAAAGAAAGAAAGAAAGAAAGAAAGAAAGAAAGAAAGAAAGAAGGAAGGAAGGAAGGAAGGAAGGAAGGAAGGAGGAGGAAGGAAAGAAAGAAAGAAAGAAAGGTAAGAAAGAAAGAAAAAGAAACGATAAAAAAATGGAGAGTTGGTTCAGCAGTTGAGGCCACTTACTGTTCTTATGAAGACTGAAATTTGATTTCTAGTACCCGCGCTGGGTGACTCAACTTCTTGTAATTCCAACTCCAGGGGATCTCACGCCCTATACTAGACTCCTAGGGTACATACGCACATGCGCGCGCACGCGCACACACACACACACACACACACAGAGAGAGAGAGAGAGAGAGAGAGAGAGAGAGAGAGGAGAGAGAGAGAGAGAGGAGAGAGAGAGAGAGAGAGAGAGAGAGAGAGAGAGAGAGAGAACAGACAGATAGACAGACAGAGAGGAGATGTGAATAAAAATAAATCATAAAAATAGTAAAATAAATTGTTTTTAAATTAATGGGTAAACAAAGCATTCAAGCACCAAAAAGAGTGATCCCAAGAGCATTTCCAAATACCAGAGGGTTAACTGATGAACACTGTGGACAGAGTGGAACACAGTTGATGAGAAGACTGAGATACATGGCACAAAGTATGCCAAAGCAGAGAAGAATTGGTGGCAGTGAGGAACTCAGGAGGAATGCTGAGATTATCAGCTGCTGGGAAGGCTGTTGGCTGGACTGGCAGGTGTCAGAGTAGCCCTCAGTCCATGCTGACAGTTTCCAATGAGAAAACGTGGTGGGCCAGTACCTGCATAGCCAACCCTCCTTGAAGATAATTACAATTACTCATTCTCCTAAATAACTGTTTTCACTATAAGGGAGTGATATGAGTGGCTTATGTTATCAATATTAGATTCGTTTGCTACTTTAGTTTGGCTACCTGAAAAACTGTCAATCTTGAGCCAGGCGTGGTGGCGCACGCCTTTAATTCCAGCACCCAGGAGGCAGAGGCAGGCAGATCTCTCTGAGTTTGAGGCCAGCCTGGTCTACAAAGTGAATTCCAGGACAGGCTCCAAAGCTACACAGAAAAACCCTGTCTCCAAAAACAAAAACAAACAAACAACAACAACAGAATGTCAATCTTGCCTGATTTGTCATCTCTAATCTTTGATGTCTCAGAAAATAATAGTTTCATATAAGCAATAGGACCAATATTTTATCATATTTTATTTTAAAATAATTTTGTTCTGATGGAAATGCAGTAAGATTCTGGTGAGCTCATATATTTTCTAAGTCTCTATATTAATGTTTACTTTGTATTAAATATGAGTACAAAGGAAAATACATATCAAAATCACTTTAGAAGTGCATCTATTTGCATTTTGTAGGATCTTAAAGTCAACTATTCATTATTTCCAGTCATTTTCTTAAACTATTTTTGCCTAATTTTTTTAAAGTAATTTAGTTAATCCATGCCAATATGATTTTCAGTAACATCTTATGTTCTCTAGACTGTAAGAGAGTTGTTGGCTGATAACTAAGATGAAATTTGAGTAAGTTATTTGAGTGACAAAGGTTATTCTATTTACTCTTTTTGTAGAGAGTTTATTATTTGGTCTCCAACTTTCTTCAGGCTTTCATAATTCTTATTTCAGATACAAATGTATATTAATAATGTTAACAAATTTCTTTCTGTGGTTTATGCTTACAAAATTTGAAAGGCTAGGGAAAACAAATGTGATGGTCACACAACTATCCAAAAACATCCATACTTCAAATATCTTTAGTGCCAAGTAAGTAAATCCATAATGCACTTAGGAAAAGCAGCATATATCAGTGCTGGCAAAGTCATAAACCTAAATCCAATACTTTATTATAGCATAATTTGATCTGAGTCATCCTTAACCTTAAAGTATGATGTGGTAATCAGAAATATTGGAAATCTAGATAGCAATTAATTTATAAATGTCCCATGAAATGTCATTTAACTAATAAAAATGACTACTAGTGTACAACTAAAAGCTTTGGAAAATCTTAAATAAAACAGAATAAATATTTCGTAAGTAAAGACTTAACCATTAAACTGTGTTATAGTGGGGAGGTTTTCTGTCTTTGTTCCTTTAAGTTGTTGCTTTAAACTCAGGATATTTTAGATTATAATTAGGGCAGGTTGAAGTAATTTCTTTTTATAATTTTCAGTTTTAAAGTGGTATTCATATAATATCTACTATATATGAATTTATTGATCCCTGCTGAAAATCAATGGTGAGTTTTGAGCTATACCTGGAACAACCAGAAAAACATCTATAATATATGTATACGAATAAGAAATGAAAAATGCATGAAAATATCTGATTGTGTATATGGTTAAGCAAGGGAATTGAAGATGATAAACCCCTTTTGCCATTTAGCAGAGCATGAAAGAGCAAAAGAAATTCAAAACTTCATTAATTGCTCTCACACAACATCACAAGCCACCTGCACTCTAAAGCATTTGCATTGGAGCAGATGGATTGCTGAACGGGATATCAATGACTTTCAGAAGGTTTGTTTCAAAAATAGTCTGTCTTCTGAGCAAAGGGCAAGCAAAGTCTACAACCTGAAAATCTTTTTTATATTTAAAAATACCAGCAAAAGCAAATCTTTGTCTCTAAGGTGGAAAAATAAACGTCAGCTAATCTATAAATTATTTTACTCATGATCACAGTCTGCATATATTTTAATTTTGCTGCATTCATTTGCAGCTTTTGTACCTACCTGACTGCCTTCAATAAATGAAGGAAATCTAGTCTTCACCCAGTGTAAGAATTTTCTGAACTCTGATCTTTTAAGCCCTTGAATACTACTTGCTCCATATGCATAACAAATTTCAAATAAAAATGTTGAGGTTATCTTTGTGCTTAGGAAATTTTCACTTGTCATTCAATTCAGACCAAATTTTGTTTTTTCATTGAGATGTCCAGGTCACTACTATAGAGTAGCTAGTTCTCATACATAGTCTTCTTGATTAATAGATATTCTGTGATACACATATATATAAAGATATCTTCATTTTTATATGCTCTAGCTGGTTCTACAACTTCACCTATGAAGTATATTTTATTTGGAATTTTCAGTATTATTCCTCTCTCTCTCTCTCTCTCTCTCTCTCTCTCTCTCTCTCTCTCTGTCTCTCTCTCTCTCTCTGTCTCTCTCTCTCTCTCTCCATATATATGCCACTAAACAGCAAACTACAAATAAAGGGCAAAGTATGACTTAGTGACTGGATACTTTTGCTCATTTATATATTTGTTATTTATGGATGCTTTATACCAAAATGATAAAACTAAATAATCACAAAATACAATATGGATTATAAATACTAAATTATTTACTACTGGGTCTTTACAAAAATTATCCAATCTTAAAATAAGTGGTATTATATGAATGTGAGCAAGTGTTCTTAACTTTCTGAGCATTAATTTCTTCTATAAAGTAGGTGTAATGATTATTCCTATCCATATATATGTATATATGATGAACAGAGATGATCATTATTCAAGGTGTCAGTTACAATGTAGGTGCATGACTTTGTGTTAAGTGTGTTAATACAGTCTCCAAAACTCTGGCTCAAAATAGGGCAATACAAGCATTATCCAACATTACCATCAGTTCCCTTATTTTCTAAGGTATGGCTAAGTCATGGTTCATATTGTCACCTGGACAGTATCTGGATTCAACTAGAGGTAAACTCAAGAGGAGACTCTTGAGGAATTATCTAGATTGGGTGACCTGTGATGGGGGGACCCACATTAACTGTGACTGACATTTTTAGAAGGGCTAGGACCCAGAATAAATACAAGGAGAAAGGTAGCTGTGAGAGCATTTATAACTCTCCACTTCCTCACTAGAAATTCAATGTGACCAGCTGCCTAAAGTCCCTGCCACCTGGACTGTCCACAAGTGTACAGCCATGATGGACTATACCTTCAAACTGGGAGCCAAAGTACAAACAACACACACAAGCCAAACAAACAAAAACCCGAAACCAAAAACCTCTCCCTTCTTCGAGTTGCCTTGCCATAGTCCCTTATTTACAGCAACAAAACAAAGAACTCACAAACTGAGAAACGGATTTTTGTGGTTTTGGGATCCTGATGGTGGCGGACTTTGAGGCTAGAGGTCCACAGAATATGAAAATTAAGGACATTTTCCTTTCTTTGTTTCCTATAGAAAGAACACATTTAGTGCACAGGGATAACTCTCAGCCTTTCATCTTCCATTCTTTATCTGAAAAAGTAGCATTAATAATGTTAATGTGAAAATATACTCAATTTAGCTTGCACCATTTTAAAGGACCAATTAAAGAGAAATAGGAAAAATTGAAAGTGTAAATCAAAAGCTTTCATACATTATTAAAAATACTTCACTATGATTCTTCCAAGTTTGTGTCATAGACATGTGAAATTACTTAGCCTTGAGGTATCAAAATTTCCCCTTCACATCAAGTATTTCCACCATGTGTTAGCATGGATGACTCTTCCAGGCACAGTGGCTGAAGGGCAGAACAGTGGCTTCCCTTATATTTCTTCCAACTGAAATATAATTTTTATAAGAGAAAAAGAAAAGGAGTTATCTCTTGAGGGTATGTTGCTGAGTAGGGCAATAAAAAGAGCATTTTACGGCAGGGGACCCATACATTAGAGATCTTCATCTAGGGTTACATGCATCTCTTAACTTCATGCAGATTTACTCACCTGAGCACTTAAGCTTTGTGAAGTTCACTATACGTCTATCTTTATGGTATCTTAAAAATGACTTGAGTAGGATGGGGAGATCACTCAGTCAATATACTGCTTACCACCTAAGTATGAGGATTTGAATATGGGTCTCTAGCACACACACAAAAAGTCAGGTATCGCTAGGTATGCCTTACATCCATTGATGCTTATAAATCCCTAGGGCTTGCTGGATAGCTGGTCTAGCCAAATCATCTAGAATCTAGCTGATAGATGGAGGTGCAGTGAAAGATTATCTCAAGAAATAATAATAATAATAATAATAATATTTTTTAAAAGTAAGGTGGAGAGTAATTGAGGCAACCCCCTGTGATGTCATGGACAAATGCATGCTCATTTCCACTCACACAATATAACAACTGCAGAGAGAGAGAGAGAGAGAGAGAGAGAGAGAGAGAGAGAGAGAGAGAGAGAGAGAGAGAGAGAGAGAGAGAGAATCACAATGAAAGGAAAAAGATAGAGAGAAGGAAAGAAGATTAGAAAAGCAAATCATTTCAACCATGTATCTTGTGTGTATCTTGCTCTCAAAATCATACATAAAATCCCTCATCTCTGACTCATACACATCACTCTCGCACTTAAACTCACATCTCCCCACAGCAGTATACCATTGACTCTTGTATACACATATGACCAGACAAATAAAAATTCATTCTTTAATGAATATGGGACTCAGGTGGGTCAACCCACCTGTTTATTAATTTTTTTTTTTAGTATTGTTTGTTTGCTTGTTTTAATTAAAGAATCTTGGTCCTCCCACTTTCTTCCCTTGGTCTGCTGTTCCCTCCCCTCCTTTCGTTCACTGTCAGCAGTGGTCATGTGAAGGTTCCATGCAATCCTGACAGTCCCGTGGGATTCCATGACCGGTCTGTTTTCTTACTGTCCTTGCTAACTAGCAGGTGCTTGGAACTAGGGAAAAATATCTCACCAGTGGTTACTGTTACATAAATGAAGATCTTGCATATAGAAAAAAATACCATCTCTTTTCATTTTTACATGAGGTCTTTTCTTGGGTGTTCAAGTATTTTTTTACCATCTTAGGACACACAGATCATATTCATAACATTAGAGGCACTCATTGCTGTGAATGGTCAGAGTGTAGTTTGTCCTTCATGTGTGCATCACTGTTTTCCTGGGCATTTTGCATGCAAAATGAACATAAGGCAAAAACTGTCTTAGTGGAACTAGCTTTACTATCAAGTGTGGGGCCTCAACCCTTGTCAGAGAACTACATACAGGCAAGAGAGGAATGCAGAGAGTAGGGGGGATAGTGTTCCCCAAGGAGGAGATTCCAAATTGATTATCCAATACCAAGTAGTTAGCCCTAATATATACATGTGACACTAGACAGTGACACTAGACAGATTAAGCATGATGTATTTCTGTTTTTAGGAGTATACATATACATATCTATAATGTATATTTGTGTGTGTGTATTACATTTTAAATTTTAACTTTTCTCTTTTAGATCATGTTCTATATAGTACAAGACCAAAATGAATCAAAGTTAGAAGTAGAAAATTAAACTTCCTTCAAACTCTAACTCCCATGAAAACAAACAAAACTTTCCCCTACTCCTTCTGACTTTATCTAAAAATGGTTATTAAAACCTGTGAATAATATGCTCGCGTATATATAGCTTTGTGCTCTATAAAATGGTGGCTTGTCATCAATATTCTCTTCTACATCCTTACATCTCAAACATCTTCCATGCTGAATAATAAAATGAATTAGAAATACTCACAGAAGTGACAGCAGCAGAAAGAGGAAACAATGGAGCAGCCCTTTTTCTAAATAGCTTTCCAGACACTATGAAAAACGTCTCCTCTGTATCTTCAGGATGAGCTGATTTGTTAGTCATTTTTATAACCTCAAGAGAGATTTCTTTTAATCTATATTTATGTTTTGGCCTATACTGAAAACTTTTTTCCAATTTGTCTGCTATGGCTTTCTTTATCCTTCACATGACTGTACTGAATAAATATTTAGTCTGTTGTTCTTGAAGTCTGCTTTGAAAAAAATATGCAAAGCATTCCCACTTTTCCTGTATTTGCTTCACTCCGGTCTGGGGATTGGAAACTTTGTATTTCAGAACATAGGCCTGGTGTTGAGTCATACACTGCTGAGATGTCCACACAGACAGCTTCACTCTTGATTCCTTTGTACACATGAAAGACAACTTGAAATTCTGAAGAGATTAAAAGTGGAGGTTGCCATCCTCTTAGGCCCCCTTCAAAAGGAAGACTCTCTATGACAAATCCCTCTGCTTATTAGATAAAGTGCAAAAGCCTTATGCTTGGAGTACATAAGCCATTGTTTTATGAAACTGATCCATCATACAACCCCTTCTATTCTTAAATAAACCCATGAGAATTTGTTATGTAGGATTACACATGCACACTAGTACACAGTGTGTGTGTGTGTGTGTGTGTGTGTGTGTGTATGTGTGATGTGTATCATGCTCCCATTAGAGACTAGTACCCTTTCAACAGAATTGCAGCAAACTTTTACAACTACTGAAATCAATGGTTATTGTAAGATTTGCTGTCTTTTGCGGATTTCTGACTAAACTGCTGATAGTCCTTCAAGCCTTTACCTATATTTTTTAATCCACAATGTTCTCATGATATGGTATAATTTTTGCATAAAAATGTGAAAAACACTTGAATAATGTTTGAAGTATATCATCCCTATAAATAATAAGAATAAATACTATATTTATTTTCCTTCCACAAATATCAGGGCATGATATTTATTTCACATCTCCAGACCATCACATTTCAAATTGTTCATCAATGTGAGAATAAATTGCAAGGAGCAATCCATCCAATGCTGTATACCAGGGTGATAGACTTGACTGCATTTTGAGAAGTTGAAGATTGTCACAGATTCCAATGCTCTCCACCTTCCTTAGGACAACATTTAACAACTTTGGCAGTTAGGGTCACTGATGTGATTTGATGGCTTATTTATCTTTATTTTCTTTTTTAGATTTTAAATTGAATTTTTTTTAATTTAATTTTTTATTTAACATTATTTTATTTTAATTCATTTTATCTTTATTTTTGTGTAGAAGGATTGTCCATAGGATAGTTCTTAATAGAATTAATGGCCATTATTCTAAGAAAAATTTGAATTAATAGAACATAAGCAAGAATGGAACTGAAAAAACATAATCATATATATGCCCTCCACTTAAACTCAGCAACGATATTATGTGTAGAACTATTGTTTGGCTATTAGATCCTTACTGAGTGACTCCCAGGTGGATTAAAGTGGCTATCTCAGTGTACAGTAATTTAAGTTCATGAAAAACTCTTCGATGCCTGACTTACTTCTTGTTTTTTTTGTTTTAGGAGAGCCTATCTTTGTGCTGTGGGTAGTGATGAATTTTGTACTTTCTCTTTTTATACTAAGATCTAATACAGACTGCAAAACTGAGTAAGCATAAAATTGCTTTTAGAAATTGAGTGAGCTAGTCTAGATTGCAAGAATCAGAGAAAAAGTTGTTAGTAAAATTGTGCATGGGAAGGATACTGGTAATGGACAGTAATGAAGACACTGCAGTATTGATAAAGAAAAATCACTGACAGGTACATCCCTGTGAAGCATTTCTATCTGTTATGCTGGTGTGTTGGAAAGTGCACATTTGGAAAAAGAAACCCCTGATTTTTCTGATTTTTTTTTCTGGACATAAACTTGGAAGACTGCTGTAGGTTTTGTGTCTCCTAGTAACTGCTACTGCCAAGCAATTAGACTTCATTATGGCTGTGCTTATGCAATACTAATTAACATGCCTGTTGTACTGCCTTTCTTATGGGATCATGTGACAGCCCACAGGTCTGACACCCTCTGTGAGCCAACAGCTGAGAAAATTTTCAACATGGCAGATTTTTTTTTTAACAAAACACACCCAAACAGAAATGTAATCACACTTTTCTGAACAACTGCAAGAACAGAATGTGTTATAGTGCTCTACAATTAGTGGTTTGCATTAATTTGTACTGGTTGAGAAAATAAAGGAGACTATGCAAGCATATGCATGCAAATGATTATACCTTGGGTCAAGGATTTAGAAGGCTAATTGTAATGTATTCCCACAGAGAAATACCATTTGCCAAGGTAATCAGATATAGTAAAGTATGATCATTGAAAGTTCAAAACAATGTTGTCAATATATCTATATCATCACCATGAACCTGTGTGTTGACTAATTATTTCACATGCACATGTTATAAATTGAAGAGTCTGGTCATTGGTGATTTTTTGCTTGCTTTGTTTTTCCTTGAGTTGGATGGGGATAGTGGGCTTACAAAACCAGACATGATCATAGCCCGTTTGGATGATGGATTGTATTGTCAAATTGCTGAAGTTAGGGGAAGGCAGTATAGGCTCTGCAAATTGATAGACAGTTAACAACAGGATATAGAGAAAAGATAGCTGATCTTATGAGGTTGTCAGTAGAGGTATGTTATGTGATTGTAATATAAATTAAATAAAAGCTTGTTTGCAGAATGAATATTGAGAAAAAACAAACTAAATGATTGTTCTATAGTAGAAATGATAAATATGCTTTTATCTTTTACAATGTCAGAATTTATTGAATAACAATAAATTCAGTGGGTTTAATAATTTTGATGGCAGCAATTTGTCATAAAAACCATCTTTGCTGCTAACATTAACTGTTATATCCCACAGCAAATATATCTATATGTCTCCAGGCATATGTATGGATTACAGAATGAATGTAAGTTAAAGGGCTACAGCAGAGTTCAGGAGGTTTCAAAAGCAGACTGAGGAAGGGTCTGTATTGATAAGATAGCAAACTGGACCGGTACCTGGGAGGAGAGCCTGGAGTTGGAACAGGTACTGAAGTCAGTGTTTAATCTCTTCCAAGGCCAAAGGCCTGAACTGATTGACGATTATACCTCCCTTCCTGATCTACCTAATAGAAATCATCCGTGCAGCATACAAGTCCAGATGGGTTAACAGGTGGACAGACAGGAAGTTGAGTCAGTTGTATTAAAAGAAAGGGAGAATGATGAGTCCCAGTTCATTAATGCACACACCATTACCCAATGATAGGTTCATATGGAGCCATCCATCACAGTGTTAGATGTCTATCACTTCATGGAATCCATTGAGGTAGATATACTTTCTGTGGTCTGGCATGTCCAGTAAGTTCCTGGCTTCTTTGATGTGATTATAATGCATGCATGTACCTCTGGTTTCACTTCAACACAGCAAGCGTATGGGAAGATGAGTCCCTTTCTCTTTCCAGGGATAAATCATTGATCAGTCTGTGCTGGATGGGTGATGATTGACAGATGGTACAGTTGCTGGATCTACCTAGGGGTTGCATTCATCTTGCTCCCTCAAAATGGAGTCAAAAAAAATAAAGTCTCCAAGGGCAAAGCACAACTTGAAAAACCACTGTTTCATATACCATGAAATAATTTAAGGTAGAGCATAGGCTAATCTCAACAAACACACAAGTGAACTTATGAAGCTAGGACACTGCATTACATATTTTGCGATCAGAGATTTTATGTTTGTTTCCTATATAATTACATGGGTCTTAACACTAGGAAATTTACTGTGAATGGCTCAGGCTCTATTTCAGCTTAGGAATTTCAGCTTGAGGGGTGTTAGAATATCCCTAGATCACTTTACTGCTCAGAGTGGAGAGAGAAAGTCATAGTCTGAACAGATGGGAAAAGACTTGTCGTGAGGTGAACCATGGCTAAATCTTAAGGCTAAAGGTTAGTTCCTGCTCCCCCGAGGTAAAGATAGGATGGAGCTGGAAAGACGCCTGTGCAACATGAGACCTAAGTACCAGGAGGCCTAGTATGGATTTGGGGATTTGCTGAATAATACCAGGGAGCTGTTGAAGGCTTTCATGGACAGGATATCCCCACATGATCATTTTTCATAGAAAATATAAATACCATTAAATTTCTTGCATATTTTGATGTAATGACTTGTATTTATCTCTTAAATGAATAAGAGTCTTTTTAGATCAAGCTCCAAATCCTTCAATAATACCCTCCCCCCACACACACACTGGAATTATCACTAAGTTGACAGATGTGTAAAAGATTAAGATAGTTCTTTGAATGTTACAAAATAAACGACCCATAGACCTTTGGGTCCCTCAGTCATTCAAGGCACAATGGGTTTTCACCTCAACTGCACATAATCACCTAGGAGTGTTTTGTGCATAGTAGTATCCAGGCTAAAACATATTCAATTTAGGGATGATGCCTAACCATAATTTGTGACTCTCATGTCCAGCCAGACTTAATAATCACATATCTACTTGGCATTAAATTTGGCGACATTAATCCTAGGACCAACTTGCAATCTTTTCATTTTGGAAAGAAAGAGAAGTTAAGTTGAGCAATCTCAGTGTATCAACTTACACTAGGAGGAAGCCTTTTCCAGAAACAGCATGTCAGAGGAAACAGCCTCCTGAAGGTAGGTCATAAAATGCCCTGCCTCTTTTGAAGGTGTGTCATAGACAGTGTCTCTTTTGTCATCTTGTGTTGGAATAGTCTGGCATCTAGGATCTGAATTTGGAATATTACTTTTCTGTCTTTAAGATCTGTTGTCTTCATCATTTGTGCCCAGTCTACACATCTTTTAAATACTTCTTTAATTGTAAGTGTCAGATAGCATACACAGTCTATACATTTAAGGGAAGACCATGGAAACAACAAACAAAAGAAGGACATAATAGAAGTTTGTACATAATAAAAAGAGAGGGATGCAGACCCTCAACATGGGGATAAAAGAAGAACATTTGACCATGACCTGGAGAGCAGGTGCAGTAACAGGAAGAGGCTTGGTTATGGAAGTTAGCAAGAATGAGAAGAGGCATTGGACAAATGCCAAGGAACTTACAAACCATGTAGCAAATGAATGAATCTGTCAATGGACAAGCTACCTAAGGAGGCAGGGCATTAAGTCATTATTCAGTAAAGCTTCTTCAACCAAATAATGAATGGCATTAGGAGCACCAGAGCATTCCATAGGGAAATGAGACCTTTTAGGTATAGAATTCAGAGGGCTCTGACATGGATGAAATGATTTTACTGAAGGCCAAAATTCACAGATTTTATTTTTCATTTCCACTAAATTTCTGAACTGGAAAAGATCCCCAGGTGATTCAATTCAAATATCAAATTTAGTAAACAAGGAAATTTAAGCACAGTGATTTGCCAAACCAGGAAAATGTTTTCAGGAAGAGCCTTGAATAGAGATGTTCTTCCTGACAAGCATCCTGTCTTCTTTCTCATTTGGGTATGATGCCCACAGAGCAAGACAAAATATTAGGAGGTTGAATTACAGGTGTGAGAAGGTAGAGAACTCAGTCAAAAAACGAGCCAGGAGGGTTATTGATAGTGGTAGTATGCAGTCTTGTCCTAGGTGTCCCCCAGCAGTATCTACTGACTAACATCATCTGCCACGAGTAGAAGAGTGAATAGAACCATTTTGTTGTGATTTCAGACTCATGTTTAAATTCCTTTACTGGAGAAATATTCACTATTCATTCATCCTTTTATGAATACCTCCCACATATGCTTAGTACTCTGTTAGAAATAATAGAGTAGACCGTGTCCTTAAAGTGCATATTCTTGGTATAAAGATGAGCATATGATTATAAGGAAACTTTGATTATAAAAAGTGTAATGAAATCTATTACAAGTCAGTATTGTGGGATATCTGTAGATGGAGAAGTTACCTTCATCTCTTGAGAAGATTAAATTGCTGAAATCAGGGGTATTTTCTGGGAAACATAGGATATGTTCTATGTGCCACATGATAAGTAGACTATATATAATGAACAATATGAAGAAAGTAACTAAGGAAGCCAGACAAGAAAGGTCCAAATAAACAGAATGACTGTTGTTTGGATAGAAAACATGTTTGCAAGGAAAACTGGGAATTGCATTCTTCTCGTATCTTAAAACATTAAGTCTGAAATATTTGGCTTAGTATATTTAACATGACATACAAATGAGAGCTTCAGTTAGGTCAGACTAACTGCAAATGGAGCTTAGAGAAAAGGCCATATGAATAAAGATTATAACACAGATGGAAGGTACAGTAGAAAATGATTGACAAGTTCTGCCTAAGAGACAGAAAGCATAAAGAAGGAAATGAGACAGCAATTTAAGCTTCAGGGTCTCTGAACCTGGGCATGTGAAGAATAGAATAATAAAAATAAATACAGATTGTAACTCTTTCCTGAACACTCACCACATTCTTATATTTTAAAAGGAATGCCTCTTTTTTGTCCCCTTTAAATATACAAATTTGCAAGACGAATAATGCATTGAATATGGAAAAAATAGAAACATGCAAATGAGGCAACTTTAGTTTCAAAGGTGCAGAGTAAAAAAAAATTTATCAAACTGAACAAACTTTACAGTTGATATATCAGCACACATTAGTGCTATTATTCAACCTACAGCTGTTACCTAGAATTTTATTTTTCATTTGTAATGCCTTTTGGTAAATTGCAATATATATATATATATGTATATTCTAAGGAAGTTGGTTTAGCCTTAGAGCTAATAGAATCACAAGCAATCAATAGTGGCTTTCAATTTAAGTTCTTAGTGGATGGTTAAGCATGGACCCAGAGACATGTTTGTATTTTTTCTGACTTGATTTAATACAATGGAGAGTGCATAAATGTAGTAGCCCAATCCATCTGTTGTCTCTGCTAATTTTGAACATGTTATTTTTGTGTTTGTTATTTGCAAATTTTACTTCTGTCTCTATCATGTTACAAAACTAATGACAGTAACAGGCTGAAAGAAAAATAAAATAGTTTTGTTGATCCGAGAATTGGAAAATACGATGTAATAACAGACCCTGCTGTGTTCCTGCTTAAGAGGAATTCCATCTATGTGTGAAATTTGTTTTCATGATGCTCCACTCAAAATAACCATGTTAATTTTTTCTTACTTTGCTTTGTTTTGTTTGTTAAAATATTTTCATTGCAAATAATAAATATCTCAAAAATCCCTCTATAGTGGGGATTAAGGAGTAAAATATGGCTAAGATAGGATTATTGAGGGGAACTGTTTTAAAAATTAAGTTGCAATAATACATGGCATTTTTAGTAGTTTATTTATTGTTTATTTTTGAGATGTTATTTTAAGTACAATATTTTTCCCTTCTCTTTCCTCCTCCAAATTTTCCCACATAACCCTCCCTGCTCTCTTTCAAATCCATGGCCTCTTTTTCCATTAAGTGTTGTTGCATGCATGTGTGTGTGTGTGTGTGTGTGTGTGTGTGTGTGTGTGTGTGTGTGTTTGTATATGTATGTACATATATATTTCCAAATATAACATGTTTAGTTCATAAAACTTAATTCTATGTATATTTCAGTGTCTTCTTCCCTGGCAAGGGCCACAACTCCTATTCCCAGTGTTACTTAGTTTCCTGTAGTACTTTGTGGAGGTTTGTGGCCTCGTGGGCTCTGGATAGTCCAGTTTAACCTATTTGTTGGTGTCATCTTTTTTCAGCTCATGTTTAGGCAATCATATGGGTGACACTTTAGAAGTGTAGCTTCTGACATTAGGAGGAGACTCAATCTCACAGCCAACTCCCTGATCCTGACAAATTGCTTTTTAATATTACTGGGATGTGGGAGTGATTTCAAAGAGTAGCAAACATTTCTGAGAACAACTCTATTCATCCTTTCCATAGGATTTCTAAAGATTGAAAGGTATTATTACATGTATTATAGTCACTAAAGGATTTATGACAAGGAAGGGATCTTAAAATATTATAGTTCTCTCTCTAGAGACACGGAACGATCATTTGATATATGCCTAAAGAGTTAAAGTGCCCAATTTTGTGGCATAGTCCATATAACCATGCAAGTTACTTGACCTCTCTTTATCACAGTTGCCCTATTAATAAAATTATGATAATAATAGTATCTACCTCATAGTGCAATATTAGAAATTAACTGAATTATTAATGTTCTACATTACTTAGAACAGTGCTTGGTTAGTAGTAAGTTTCTAATATTAGCTTAACTATTGTACTTCTGACTAATTCATAACTTCTTTTTACTGAATTTATATGAGCATCAGATTTGAAATTTTTATTTCAATATTCCAACTAAATAATTGTGGCCCATACTAGATAAACACATATAATCAGTTCTGTATATTTAATTTATATTTTAGACTAGAAATGTATAAAATGTATGATTTTTTGGTATAAAATTTAGGCACTAATACCAAATATTGAAATCTCTTCTCTACCATGTTCCCATTTATTCTTTTATTGTGTGAAATTTACAGTCATCCATAATTTCAGATAACTATTGGAAAATAAATTAACTATCTTCTCCGTGATGAAAGGCAGAAGAATACATTAATATATCTAAAATATGTACTTGGAATGCAGCAGCACCAGCTGGCTGTGACCTTTTTATTGAGAAAGTGACCCAGAAAATGGCCACGGAAATTTCATCATTTATTTCTTCCCACTTCTCAACCAAAGTCTCAGATGCCTTTAAATCTCATAGGATAAAGTTGACTTTAGGTTGTATATAAAATACAAATTGGGGAAGGGGGTGTTTTCTTTTTGCTGCTCATAATTTTTAACAGTTTCAGATAGAAACACACACACACACACACACACACACACACACTTGTATTTCCTTAAAAGAGGAAATCAATAATTATAATCCCTATGTAATTGTGCTGGATAAGGCTTTATGTCCCACCAAATCAAAGACAAACCTGGCTAACTCCCTAAAAGAACGTATTTGCTTCTGCACATGAACATGCCAGTGTACTTCCATGCCATGTTCTTTGTACATAGATCCAATGCTCTAGAGATTACGCTGTATTAATTTAATATTAATCTGGAATTTTTAGTTCTCTTTCATAAACTATGAAAGGTAAAACTAACCAATCCTGAACCTGGTAAAGTTGCTCAGCTGTTAAGAGGACTGGCTACTCATCAGATCCCAGCACAGATATCAGTTGGCTCACTGCCACCTCTATCTCCACCTCTGTGGATATGCCACTCTTCTGGTGAGGACCTGCATGCATATGGAGTACACAGTAAGATCAGTTTGCTTTTGATAGCATATGTATTCCAATGGTAAATATAAATACTCCATGTTTCCATCCACATGTATATGTATACATTTATTCATGCAGCTGATACTATAAATCATCTGCCATACCAAATTATATAGTCTACAATTCTGGCCTTTATGATGATAATATGGGAAAAGAGAATTAAAAAAATTGGTTGAACTATAAGGGCAGACATCTTAGATATCTTATAACTAATAGCTTATACCCTGTGGCCTTATTTTTAAGATGGGCAGTCATGGTTGTGTTAATTAATTTGATGGTGTTAATTATCACAAACACATATCAAGTCATGTTGTGTATCTTGAAAATATTCACTCTTTATTTTGGCTAAATATTCCAAGTAAATGTATACAGAGCAGAATATGGTAGTTTATCCCTGTAATTCTACAAGTTAAGGCAGAAAGATTATTGTGAGTTTCAGGCCAGTCTGGGCTAAATAGCAAACTCTAAAACCAACTGAGCTACAGGATGAGATGCTGTCTTCATTCCTACCATAGAAATGTGTGTGTGTGTGTGTGTGTGTGTGTGTGTGTGTGTGTGTGTGTGTGTACATTGTATATATTTCTGTGTATATCTATGTATATATGTGCACACGTGCTGTCTCTCTGTGCATACACACACACACATACATACACACACACACACACTCACTCACTGACACATAGAGATGTGTTAGAGAAATACAGGCATTTTAGACATTTCTCCAAAGTCAGTAACATGGTACTTCACTGTCACTAGTGTCTAAGAACTCAATTTTGACTGGCTTTTGTAAGAAGTTTTTATTTTGGGACTTTGTTTCCAGGAAACAGAAAATGGACTTTGTAACAGAGTTTAACTACTCTGACACCAAGAAACCCATTTCTTTGGTGTCCTCAAAAATTCCACCTATACATATACTACCTCGTTAAGCACAAAGGCCAGCCACAGACATATGCCACTAGGGTCCACTTTCCTTAGAGAGTGGAGTGATGAGAAGATAAGGGTCTGCTCACCAGCTGGAGCCTGTCAGATTAGCAATTGGAGCCAAGCAAACAGCGCTATCATTTTGGTATTATGGAGCACAAAGAACCTGCTTCACACAATACACGTGCATATGTAACAGTGAGAACAATACGACTCAGCAGAAGGTTGGCTGGCAGAGGACCTCTAGCCCAGTGGCCATTGCCTGAAGGCACATTTCTGATTTCCTCATAATAAGGAACATTAGCAACCAGTGACTTGGGAAAGGCAGAGCCAAATAAGTCTCTTGGGGTCCTGCCAGCCCCATGAAGTGAAAGCAGTCAAGACACAGCAGTGAGATTTCTGCTCCAGAAAGGGATATATAGTGTGTGTGTGTGCGTGCACATGTGTGTCGCACATACACACATGCATGCACGCACACACATGCGCATGCACGCGCGCGCGCACACACACACACGCACACACACACACACACACAGAGACACGCTTCACCACATAGGCTTTACAGGGCTGCCATATCACTCTACTTACAAATGTCAAACATGATTTAAAATGTTATTATACTGGGGAGTGGAAAGGAGGATGGTTTTCCATCACTAAAATTTCTATTTCATCATCTTGCACATACTGGAAGTCACCAAGTCCAATATTGCTAAATAACCTGCTTTTATCTTTAATAAGTGTTTTATGGACCTTAAATTGAAAGAACCATTTTCACTTCATTTGTACCAGAAAATCTGATGCTTTCTCATCGAATAACAGTGTGATAAATATAGTGTGTTTGCCTGTGTATGGTGCTCAGCAGATTGCTCCTTGAGAGGAAGAAATTGGCTTATAATATGTCATACACAAAGAGGATACATAGGTAAACTGTGGTTTGGGTTAAATGCATTTGTGAAATGGCACTGTTCCACACTCCAGTGATGATACGTCGTTCTCTACATTACATTATCCATTTTCTTAGATGTGGTTGTTCCTGCTGTTTAAGGGTCTACCATTCCAGCTCTCTGACCCCTTCAGTGAGGTTGCTGGTAGTCTCTCTTCAGCAACGAGTTAATAGAAGCACACTAACATTTTTAAAGATGATCCATAAGATGACCATGGTTTTGGTTTATTTCATTTCAGTGTAATTTTAAAGCACATTTTTCAATATTTGTAAAACATAAATAATCTTCAATTTTTCTGTGAAGATGAATTTTTAGAACATTACATTGCTAATATGGATTTTTTTCAAAATACTGTAGTTACATTCATAAAAAAGATGAAGGAAGTGATTTCTATTTTGGTAGCATTTTTTACTTAGTTATCGAGTAAATCACCCTCTTTTTTGTTTGTTTGTTTGTTTGTTTGTTTGTTTAGTATGAGACTGTAAAGCTGTAGGTTGCCTACACACCAAATCTCAGAATGTGCAATGCACAGCCATCCGTCATCACTAGGAGCTACAACTCGAGACGGTATTCTCGGGTGGTGGGTAAAAAGGGTAAGAAAGTAAAACCCATGGGGTTCAGCAGATGTTGTCTGTGTCTCCCTTTGTCTTCCACTCAGAAACATTACATTGAAATCTGAGATTCTGCTCATGTTAGGATGGGTAATGTCAAACTTAGGTTAATGCTGATTGAAGATAACCCTCCCCAGTTTAAAGAATAATGCCTTTGCTCCAAGTTTAGCCCCTCTTGCATCTTTTGCCAAAAGCTCAAGAAGTGAAAAAAAAGGAAAAAGGAACAATAACTATAAAAAAATTCTATTTTGAGTTTTAAGGACCACTATAATTCTTTTATGTTAAAACCATCCTCAAAAATTAAAATTCTGCAGCCTTTGTCACCTGGAATATGGCGTTAGTTTGATAACATTTGCATAAGATGTGCCTGAACATCTGTACAAGGAACAGTATGTGTAAATGGGAGGTTTTGCTCTTGATTTTATATGACATATTTAACTTCAGTGATGTTTTTATTCTTGTTGAAGAAAAATTAAATTCACAGGGCATGAAAGTGTTTTTTTTTTTCTATGAGAAAATAATCAGGATAGTCTATTTTATTCTTTCACTTACATGCTAACAATACAAATAGCTGCATCATGTAGAAATTTAATTGAAACAAAGATATTTTTAAGATTAGTTTTGAAATTTGCTCCAAAGTGAATTTTTTTTTTTTTTTTGGTTTTTCGAGACAGGGTTTCTCGGTGTAGCTTTGCGCCTTTCCTGGGACTCACTTGGTAGTCCAGGCTGGCCTCGAACTCACAGAGATCCGCCCGCCTCTGCCTCCCGAGTGCTGGGATTAAAGGCGTGCGCCACCACCGCCCGGCGGAAGTGAATTTAAGTCAATAATATCTCATACATTTGTATCTCGTGATATATATATATATATATCGTGATATATATATATATGCGTGTGTATATGTGTGTGTATGCTTAAATATGTAAAGTATGATTATTAATAAATTAATAGCAAGGACAGCTACAAGTATGTTAGTATATCACCAAAGAGTTTTCTAAAACCTGGATTGAATTTAAACACTGAATCATTCTCAATGGTATTAATATATAATCAACCTAACATAAAATGTGTTTATATCAGTCTATTTATGGATGACAAGTTACTTTCTGGCTAATATATATATATGTAAGTACACACACACACACACACACACACACACACACACACACACACACACTCATTGGTATCTCAGCCTGGTGTTGAATCCAGGGACTCATATCATTCTAGAGCCTTTCTTATGAAAATCACCTCACTGTTTGGAAAGCTAGTAAATAAAATGACACATTGATGATTAGGCTTTAAGGTATTATATATACAATCATAAAGCATGTATAAAATACATTATCTCTACAATTGATGGTACAAAATGCTACTTACATCCTAGGTTTTTTTTTAATGTTTAATAGTGCATTCAAGTCACTCCCATAGAAATACAGATAATTTATCGCTTTTATATTGTTTTACAAAAATTTGCGACCATCAGTGTGCATAATCTAGCTGTCTCCAAAGCATGTACTCCTCTCATTTATGATCACAAAACTTCAGTGGATGAGTGAGATTACCCCATCTTAGTGAATCCAGGCCATTGAATTGAGAGGTGGTGTGAAAGGATGATGGGGTGATGCTAAGCAGATGAGCTCTTTTTCTCTAAGTACAGTTATTTATATTATTGGAACAGTGTAGCCCCAACTCTAATAGTACTCTTTAATATTATGAAATTATAAAGTTGAAAAATTTCTCTAGAGTTCAACCAGCTGCTTCAGAAAAGAACTTAATATATTGGCTAAGGGATGGTGAACCCCAAAGCATACAGGAGAGAACTAAAACGTTCATGTGGTCAGGCCAACACTAGAGATGTCTTTTCAGTAAACATCTACTTGCAACCTTACTCAAGGCTCCCACTTCTGATTTATTTCATCAGAGTCTAATCACTCCTTAAAATACTTATTAGGCTTTTTAAAAAATGGGCTGGAAATATTTTTGTCAAATCTAAAAATTATTAATCTCTTTTTTTAAAAACTCCACCCAACTCATATAATTTCAAAACTACTGAAACTGTATGAGTTGGGCGGATACACTTTTAACTTGATGGAAAGAAAGCTTTTTCGGTTAAATTAAATTATACTTTATTAAGTATAAATATATTCATTGTGCAGATTTAAAATGTTAAATATTACTTTGAAAATTTTAGGAAACTATAATGCAACTGGTAAGAAATCTAAACCAAATATTTTCTATGTAGCTATGAAATTTTTAAATTCACAGCTTCCTTTGAATTCTAACTCACATTGTCATCTTCATCCTTGTGGTAAAATAGGAACTCAAATACAGTAAAACCTAAACAGCAGGACATAGTACAGAGTTCAGAAGAGACTGGAAACTTCTTTGAGGGGGAAAATGAATCTCAAGCAGTTCTATCAATACCGAAAACATCAAACTGGCCAGTCTCTGTGAACTTGAGGGAGAGAAAGAAAGCCATCTACATACTACATGCTAGATATAGTTACCCAAGTATATGAAGCAGGATTTAAATACAGGATTCTTTAATCTCCTTAGTAGCTTCATTATAGGATTCTATAAATACACATGTGCAGTTTCCTAAGTCTCATGTATAAAAAGTGATATCTTTTTGGCAGGTAACTTACATGCATTTACACACATCCTTGTAGGTAATTTATTAGGTCAATTACCAATTACTAAATATGTAGAAAGGTGCCTAAACATTTTCAATCTACATAATGTTCATGTAGTATTTAGAACAAAGAAACATCTAGTTTTGATCTTTCTAACTCTCTGGAGGTTTTGGTTTTTCAGAAAATTTCAGGCTACATTTAGTTGTGTCATAGATGTTGAAGGTGCGGATACAGAGGACTAACTATAGTAATATTTGTGTGAGTGTGTCTGTGTATTCGTGTGTGTGTGGGTGGTTTGTAACTGTATGGAGCTTTTAGAAACACATAAAGACTATTACTCTTTGTCCATTTATGTAAGTTGTAGCCAAATTTCTAAGTGGTCTTATTAAATAAAAAACGTGGAGCCAAATATAGGGGTGAAAGCCCTAGAGATCAGGGAAACAAGAATAGCCACAAGGCAACCTTAATTCACCAGCTCTATAGCTTCCAAATGCCAAGACTTCCTGTCTAACCTGCGCCTTTATTGCCTTGCTGTTCTGCTCTCTCATTGGCTCTTAGCCACTTTCTTGTCATTGCCTGTCTGTACAGACCTCCAGGTCTCTATGGTTGGTTCTGGGATTAAAGGCGTGTGCTACCACTTTATCACCTCTATTTTTAATATTGTGGCTGTTCTGTTCTCTGACCCCCAGATAAGTTTATTGGGGTGCACAATATACCAACCACATTTCCCCTTTTTTTGTTTAAAATAAAAAAGTTATAAAAAATATAAGAAAAAAGTATATACAATAAGTATGTACAATATATATATAGTCAAGAATTACATTAACACTGTCTAGTCCATTCACATTTGACAGATTCAGACAAAAAACTCTACTATATAAATTAACAATGTTCAGTCTATTAACATTTGACAAATTCAGACAAAAATTTCATTATTTATCCTACTTCGGTGAGTCTAATACAAAATTTGGATGCAATATAGAAAAATCCAATCCAATGTAAAATATTTAAAACAAATAGTACCTTCATAAAAGTAGATTCAATAATCTACCTTTTTATTTTATCATATCCATATTTTCTCTTCTGAGTAGATTTAAAAGTCTACTTTTTATCTTATTATTTCTATATTTTTTCAGAGTAGATTCAATAATCTACCTCTTATCGATATCCTCTCTTCTTTTTCTTCTTTTTTTTTAAAACAAGATCCCTGAATCTAATCTCCTTTGTTTAGCTTTTTTTTTGCGGGGGGGGGGGGATCATTAACAATTAACAACTTGTAACCAACCATAAACAATGACAGTATCCATAATTCTAGTGACCAAAAACTACCCACTCCACCTCTTGTGAATCTGGGCATTGTTTTCTTAAAATTACTTCCTGCTTTCTGGGGGTGAACACATTTTTAGAGAATCCTGAAAAGAAAATGTTTGGGTTAATTGTCAAGTCCTGAGAGAGTTAGTTGTCTCATTTGTCCAGTTTCTACATAGTGGGGAAGTCCAGGGCTTGTCTCAATTCCTTGTTTGAGTAGTCTATGAATCTGGATCATCTTATCTAGCCATCTCAAAATTGTCCTGAGTAGTTTGTAGTCCAAAGCAGATCTTTTGGTGGTGTTAATCAGCTTAATGGCTTTATCATAGTCCATGTGGAATCATTATTGTGGGATTCCCGTCATCTTTTTGAAGATTTCAAAGTTGCTGTTAGGTGTGGTCATGGTTCCCTGAAGAGTTTGCCTCCTCTGTGGTTTGGAGCAATCACAGTCTGATAAATGTCTGTCTCTCAGAACCATGAATGTTCTTCCCTAGAAGAGAATATCTTCACAGCAATTTCTCTCCACCATTTGCCTTGCCAAACTTCTCCAAACTGACCTTTGCCGATGCTGTCTTGTAACACGATGGTCCTGGCAATTGTTCTCTGAACGAGCAGCAGTAAACCCTACCTCTCAGGTAGCAGTGTCGCCATCGCTGTCAACATGCTGAGAAGCAGCATGTAGCTCAGAGCAGAAGCCACCACCTCCATGGTTCTGCCACCACTGCTTGTTCCCCAGCCCTGGCCACAGCTTTTCCTTAACAAGCCTCCAAGGATGGCCTGGAACTTGGGATTCTCCTGCTTCTGTCTCCTTTAGCAAATCCTACCGGCATGTGCTACCACAACTGGTACCATGTAGCTCGGGTCTGAGCTGGGGCCCACAAGGCCACAGGCAAGTAGCTTTTTCATGAATGCATACCCAACAAGTTGGGCGCCAGATGTAGCATGAATCTTAAAAGGTCTTATTAATAAAAACAAACCCAAAGCCAGGTATTGGGGTGAACACTGAAAGATCAGAGAAGCAGAACAAGCCACAGCTAATCTCACCTCGCCAATTTCTCAACTGATCCTGTTTCCTCAGACTAGGAGCCTCTGAGTCCTCATCTGAATGGATCTCAGCTGAACTGTTGCTAAAAGCCTAAAAGCTTAATAGGCCTCTAGTTACTGATTTTCATGCCTCATATACCTTTCTGCTTCCAACCATCACTTCCCAGGATTAAAGGTGTGTGTCACCATGCCTGGCTCAGTTTCCAGGGTGGCCTTGAAATCACAGAGATCCACAGGGATCTGCGCATCCAGAATGCTAGGATTAAAGGCGTGTGCTACCACTGCCTGACCTCTATGTTTAATATTATGGCTGTTCTGTTCTCTGACCCCCAGATAAGTTTATTGGGGTGCACAATATATCAACCACAGTAAGCTGTTAGGACCATGAACTTCTAAAATAGTGTTAATTAAAATGTCTATGTTTACAAATTAATGCATCATTTCTTTTCTTCCTGTTGAAAACTGGTATGTAATTTTGAAATTCTATAGTTCTCAGATCTAGAGATGTTTAAGTACTGATCCTGTGGCAATTTATGCAGGATATTTCATCTACATTTTTTTCTCTGTTCTCTAGGCTTTGGGTTTGATATGTTTTTCCATCATAAAAATGAGACTAAATAAACAATGGGTCCTAATTCTTTCTTTTCTACTGTGAATATAGATACCTACAGTATAATTCTATAGTACACTATTTCTGTTTGTTGTTCTTTGCTTGTGTTTTTATGTTGTCCTAAGGAACACCAATTTGTTGCTAGAACTGGTAACGGATGGCTTTGAGTGTGAAAAGCCAAAATCTAATAGTCTTTCATATGACTTTCATATATGCCTTAATGAAGGCTTAGTGGTATTAAGCCACACATTTACATATTCATTATTCACATGAATGCAATTTCTGTACTTATTTATCCATCCTCAAAACAAATTTATGGAATCCAGAGGAAAGGCAAAATGTGGTGCTGATTAGAAGAAAATGTGGGAGGGAAGTTTCTTTTTATAGTTGTTCTCCTGCGTGCCCCCCCTCCCCGCTGGATATTTGTGTTTTAAGCTAGAAAAGATTAAAGAAAAGAACTTCTACAGATTGTAGTGTGTCTTCATGCTTATTGCAAGATGCTTCTTTCATATGTACTCAGTGGAAGCCACTGGCTAGTGAAGGAAGTTTAGCCCCACTGAGTCCAACAAGGACAAATATTAGTGTTAAATAAGGTGACCGGAGAGCCATCCTGCAAAGCTCTTTGCCTTCAACTGAGTGAACCAGTGTTTTAGCCTTCCTCCTCCAAGGACAGAGGTCCACCACACTCTCTGCAAATATAAAATAGCAGTGTTCTCATCTCTACAGACTTTGGCTTCAATTCAGGAGCCATTAAGAAACTATACGAGCGATGAGCACATTTGTGTCCATAATTCCACTGAAGTTTCTACAGGAAAATGACTGATTTCTGAAGCTGCCCTGAAACTTGAAGGGAGTTAGTAACAAAAGTGATCTCCTTCATTCTTTAATAAAATAACGTTCTGCTGACTATTTTGATAATGTCAAAATGAAGGAAAAGTTATATTTTAGCACTAGATCTTAAGATTTCATGTTTGTCTTCTAAGTATTAGTAAGTACTATCTTAAGTATTAGTAAGAACTAGTCTTAGTAAATACTAGTCTAAATATTGATAAGTACTATACTAAGTATTAGTAAGTACTGTCCTAAGTATTAGTAAGTACTAGTCTAGATATTAATAAGCACTAGTCTAAGTATTAGTAAGTACTAGTCTAGTCTTAGTACTTATAAGTACTAACTAAGTATTAGTAAACACTAGTATAAGTCTTAGTAAGCACTAACCTAAGTATTAGCCATCTAGATATTCTTCATTTAGGGAATTCCTGAGATTCATGTAACTGAGAGAAGAAAGTGTTTACTTTTGTAAAATTGTCTCAATGGATCACAAAAAAGAAAACAAATACAAGATTTAAAGCAAACTCTCTCCAAGTGACAGCATTTGGTGGTAACATATGAAAAACTGAGAAAATTATTTTTGAGATTGTTTTTAGAATAAATCTATTTTGTGTCTGGAGAACTGAAGCAGACACAATAGCAAAAAATGACTCATTCTATTTAGAATATGAAATTTCTAGAGTGGAGAATATAGGAGAAGGATTTCTCATAGGTCTGACTTACTTATCGATTCTACTATGGTTTTATAAAAAAGTAAAATTAAATTGTGAATTAAATAAAATTTATTAAAATATTAATTTCCAAAGAAATTGATAGCATCTTTCTGAACAATTATGCATTTCTTCCCAGTCGATATGTCTTACATTTCAATGTTATATAAATGTATATACAATCTTGTTTCATAAAAGAGGCAAGCTCTGTATTTCAGAATAGTTAACCAATTACTTTGGATAGAAAATAATTTATGAGCAATATTTACCAATTCAATATCCCATTTAAATAAGAGATTCTATGTAGTTAGACATGGTGAGCTTCCAGTCAAAGGGGAAAAATAGAAAGTCCCACCCATAATGGATTAGGTCTGGTATAGTCTTTCTCATGAGTGAAGAGGCTAATGTAATAGAAGCACTCATGAGTAATCAGATGTCTTCTGATGAGTGAATTGAAATGTCATAGCAGAAGCAATTCACTATACATTTTATTATGAAATTTTTGGGGATAGACTTAAATTCATTTTCTGACTCATCTAATTTATTTAATCAAAACAAAATTTAAGATGCATTAAAAAATCAATTGGTATTATGAAAATCTACTCCAATATGTATATTCATTTGAAATGTTCTTTCTTTCTTCATTGGTTTACTGGCCTATGATTAGCACAATTATTCTTTGTAAGTTTGTCTTTTGGGTGTGGCAGAGGTAACACAAGTATTGTGTTGCTGGTAGGTCCAAGAGCTACTGTTCAGACAATAGAATTATCCCAGTGCTGTTACTAACTGTTAGGTATTAACTCTGATCATTACTTTGAAATGATTAGTTAATTCATAAATGAGAATTTAGCTTTTATGCAACTGAATTTTATATGAAAGAAAGAGATATGCATGTGACTAAGTAAATGGAATTTTACTGTTTGTTGTTAACTCATCTATGCTATCAGCTAAGCTTGTAATGACTAGATTGTGTTGGTTTACAACTGTAATCCCAGTACTTGGAAGACTGAAAAGTGGTATCATTGTCAGTTCTAGCGAAATCAAAGCTTTATAGGACAATGCGATCCACATAGCTAGACCCTGCCTCTTCACCATTCCCCTGGGGAAAATAGTCATGATGTTTTGGTAAGATTATAATTACTACAATTTGAAGGCATTTGGTCAGTTATCATTAACAAAATGATTCTGGTATTTAATAAAAACCACCAAACAGCAAACATCGTGGCCATCATATATTGGCTATAATAAGTGGGACTTCCTGTAGTTTACTTCAGTAAAACCATTTAACTTCTCAGCTCCTCAGAGTTCATGGTCTACATTAGATAATAAGATAGGCTTTATTTAGACCACAGACTATTTTGCTTTTACATTCATTTTCTACAAACAACTATTTCTGAGCTCTGCAGTCACCTTTTTAATTTTTTAACTTATTCTTCTCTCATACATGATATCATGACCATTTTCCCCTCCCACCACCCCTTCTAGTTCCTCCCCCACATTCTCTCTCCCCCAGATCAACTCTTCTTGTTTCCCTTCAAAAGAAAAAAAAAGTGTGTGTGTGTGGGGGGGGGGGTGCGAGTGGAAAGCATGTCTCCTAGGGATATAGGCCGAACATAGCCTAACAAGATGTAATAAGACCGGCACACACCACATCACTGCTGGATGTAACAACCCAGTGAGAGGAAAAGAGTCCCAAAGGCAGGTAAGAGTCAGAGCCACCCCCAGCTCCCATTGTTAGGAGTCCTGCAAGAACACACAGCTACACAACCATAAGCTATATGCAGAGGACCTAGCTCAGACCTATAAAGGGTCCGTGTTTGTCACTTCCGTCTCTGTGAGCTCCTATGAGCCCAGTTGATTCTGTGGGCTGTGTTCTCCTGGTATCTTCTTACCCTCTGGCTCCTACAATCCTTCTCCTCTTCTGGTGTCTACTCCTCCTTGGACAATTATTCACATAAAGGAAGCGCTGGCATATTGCTGCTCTTTTTGATTCTTTATACAATAATTCAACTCAACAAGGAGAAAAACATCAAGCAATTGAATGTTGTATTTATTGAATTCTTGTTATTCCATAGGCAAATGATTTCTTTTTAAAACAACTGACTAATCATTTTGATCTCCATTGTGTACCCTATTATGCATGTGTGCTGTGCAGGTGGTGAACTTCACCTGTATTGTCTTGAAAGGTTATATCAATACAGTCCTATAGATGCCCTTTGGAGTGAGGAGAAACTCTAATGCTTGCCTCTAGTCCAGGGAATAAGACAAAGATTTTTATTGGGGGGGGAGGATGGGTGGTTTTTGTTTTTGTTTTTGTTTGTTTGTTTTTGCTGTACTAATACAGAATTACTAACATATTACAGTGTGTGGTAGAAATTTATCTAAGATATTTGAGTATGATTTAAGCAGTCAAATAATTCATCATTTTGTTTTGTTCTCTGGCCATAAAGAGCACAGATTTCTTGTACACGCTGAGAATTTAAATGATTGCTTATTTTCTTAGCTTAAACCTTCATAGTCTTTAGTGGAAAAGGAACATAAATTTTTGCAGAGTTGATGAATAAAAAATCTCTACCTTGAAGAAACAAAAACATTCCTTCCTCTACCGTGAGGCATCAATAGAAAAATGCACATCAGAATCAAATGTGAAGTTACTCATTTAAATCAGTTAGCACACACATTTTTAAAATTCAGAAATCTTAATTATCATCAAATCTATAAATCTCTGACATTTATCCACCTTGCCCAATGGCTTTCAGAGTCATGCTTAATTTCACAGCTGACAGTACAAGGCTCATCTTCATCTTAAAAGGAAAAGTGTCTAATTGAAACCAACAGCTGTTATTCAAAAGGGAAAGTGCCTCTTCTATGAAATGATGCCTCCTACTCCACCCTCCATCTTCTGAAGATTAAAGAAGCACAAAAAGACAGGTGTACATAGTATATGTGTATGACTTCAGGAACAACTTCTTATAACATCACCTATGATAGCTGAGCAGTAATTCTCCACCTGGGGGTCAAACAACCCTTTCACAGGAGTCACATATCAGATATTTATGTTGTGATTCATAACAGTAGCAAAAGTACAGTTATAAAGTAGCAACAAAAATGAATTTTATGATTGTAAGTTACCACAACATGAGGAACTGTACTAAAGAATCACAGCACTAGGAAGGTTGGGAACCACTGAATTAGAGACTGCAAACTGACTCAGAATTTTCAAGGTTTTCAAATTGAAAAAATAAAGGAAAATGATGATCTGTCCATGGTCTGCAGACCTGCAGTCATGCCAAAGCATTGTTCTGGGGATAATAACAGAGAGACGGGAAAGACAGTGGTTGCCATATTGACACAAACTTTTTTTTTCATATTTTTTTTTATTTATTTTACAATACTATTCAGTTCTACATAATAGCCACAGATTCCCTTGTTCCCTCACTTCCTGCCCCCCCTCCCCTTCCCCCCAGCCCACCCCCCATTCCCACCTCCTCCAGATCAAGGTCTCGAGGACTGGGATCGACCTGATAGACTCTGTCCAGGCAGGTCCAGTCCCCTCCTCCCAGATTGAGCCAAGTGTCCCTGCATAAGTTCCAGGTTTTAAACAGCTAACTCATGCAGTGAGCCCAGGACCTGGTACCACTGCCTAGATGCCTCCCAAACAGATCAAGCCAATCAACTGTCTCACCTATTCAGAGGGCCTGATCCAGTTGGGAGCACCTCAGCCTTTGGTTCATAGTTATGTGTTTCCATTCATTTGGTTATTTGTCCCTGTGCTTTATTCAACCTTGGTTTCAACAATTCTCGCTCATATAGACCCTCCTCTTTCTCGCTAATTAGACTCCCAGTGCTCCACCAGATTCCTCAGTACTTGGATGGGGTTTCTGGCACAACTACTAGGGTGTTTGGCCATCCCATCACCAGAGTAGGTCAGTCCCGGCTGTGTCTCGACCATTGCCAGCAGTCTTTTGTGGGGGTATCTTTGTGGATTTCTTTGGGCCTCTTTAGCTCTTTGTTTCTTCCTTTTCTCATGTGGTCTTCATTTACCATGGTCTCCTATTCCTTGTTCTCCCTCTCTTTTCTTGATCCAGCTGGGATCTCCCGCTCTCTTTCCCTCGACCTTCGCCCTTCATTGCTCCCACTCATGTCCAGGCTGTTCATGTAGATCTCATCCATTTCTCTGTGACACAAACTTATAATAGCAACAGATATATTGTTATATTACCTTTAGTGAGAATATGTGAAGAAAATATCTATTTACCTAGATGAGCTTGAACAGGTCAGAGGAATGACTTCACTGAAGTCCACCTTGATGGACAAATACATTTGTTGGAGTTCCTTATAAGGGTTGTGTCACTTAAAGGTTGTTCCCCATCATGGGTGATGACTCAGGAAAGCTGCCTCTCTGTAGTCCCACCCTAAGTCAACCCTCCACTTCCTATCTACTCTAGCACCCCAAGATTATGAGTACCTGATGGCAGGAGGGACTGGTGGAAGGAATCCAAAATGGTGAATGGAGATCATTCCACACCCCTTCTGTGAGAGAGTGTTAACATCTTCATTACCATCACCGTAGGCCTCCCCTCACTTTGCTTTGCTTAGTTATCATGACTGTGATCCTAGGTATTCTTGGGGCCACCAATGTAGTCTCTGTTCCATGACAGGTTATGCCCATGCCTAGCCAGAATGAAATAGGCTCACTGAAACAGACATGGAGAAGGCTTTCTCAAAGTTGTTTTCTATACTTTGGAGAGCAAGGCTAACACAATAACACTGCTGTAAGGAATGTACCTGGGGTTTGTTTATTAAAAATAAGCCAATATGGGAGTCTTTTGATAAAATTTCGGTAGTGTATTTTATCTCTTACAACAACTTTTAAATGAATCAATGTGGAAACATTATATTTATCTGGTTGGCCAGTTCAATGTGTTTGCATTTTTCTGGTTAATCAGAATATGGATAAGACACTGTAGAGTAGGAGAAGTGTTCTGGGGTGCATCAGTGTGATTCCCAAAGTTCACTTACTATCTTCTTCTGTGGAATAGAGTAAACCAAATCAACCTTTCCTATACTAATAAAATGAACTATGAGCACACAAAGGTCTTATTTACAGGCCACAATTAACATACTGCATGAAGAGAAGTGTGATATATATGGCTGTTTATAAACCGCCACATGATTTTCTATGGAAATTAAACTTTGTAACTCTAACTCCACTGCTTTATCTGATCAGGCTGCTCAGGTTTAGAAGTTATAGAATCTTGTGGAGAATGGCATTCTGGGGTGGATTCCAACAACTCTGGGCTTTACTTAATCAAATTTGACAGTGCTGGACCATACAGTAAAAGTTTGTGAAGTTGATTTGTACTTTTTGTCTTATCTTTGAGATGCTTAATCAAATAAAATAATAAAATTTAGAGCGAGAAATGGCTTTGAATTTATATCTTCATGTCCTTTCATATACATTTTATATAAAACAGAATTGATATCAGTGAGGAACTCTGTTCACCTCTAGCTAATGTCATATACAAATTATGGATTTATGCATCCGATGTTTTTGATAATTTGCTTGGCCTTCCTCTCATAATTGCCTCCATGTTTTCCGAGAATGTTTAGACAGTATCTTATTCATAAAATAATGAGAATGATAAAAGTAAAATATGAAGCTGGGAAGATGGCTTGGTGGATAAAAGCGCTGGTGTCACAAGCATGAGACTCTTAGTTTAGATCCGGGGCACTCCAGTGAAAAGCTAGATGTGGCCTCCATGCCTATAACTCAGGTACTGGGGCAATGGAGCATTCATGTGGAAGACTGCTGGGGCTGGCTGGACTCAGCTGAACTGCGCAGCAGTGAACTCCAGGCTCATTGAGAAACCAGGTTTCAAGAAAAGAAAACAGATGCTTAGGTTATGGAGCAGGACAGCTGATGTCTTCCCCTGGCCTTTGTACTCAGGCACATTGGTACAGCATACATTCAAATACACATATTCAAACACTCAAGTGTGTACACAAACACACACACACACACACACACACACACACACACACACACACACACACACACGGGGTAGGGGGAGAGGGAGAGAGTGAAAGAGAAACGGCTGCTAGTTTGTCCCCTCTTCAACAAAAAACAGTATTTCTAGTCTGTAAATTTTTTATCTGGTATTTTATCACAAGGCTCCATGTTTTTATGGAAGGCTATGCAATGTATTTTGTGGCTTATTGTATCATGCATCCCTAATCTAGACTTGCATTGTTAAAAGATAAAAAAAAAAAAATGGAGGATAGAAATATTACAACAATCAAATCTTCCTTAAAGGCCAATCTCAACATTATTTGTAATTTTATGGATAAAGAATTTATCTTACTTATATTTTTTATTATCAGTAAACCAGAATTATAGCTATTAGACCATTATGCTAAAATTATACACTCCAAAGTAAAACTGAGTGCCGAGTGTGCTGGCTCATGCCTGTATCTCTTGTTCTCAGGAGCCTGAGGCAGGAGAATTACCAAGGTTTTGAGTTCACCCTGGGATACATAATAAATCCTAATATAGTGTATACTCCAAAATGAGATCTTACTTTTAAAGTAAATAAAAAATAATTAATGAATGTAAAACTAAATTAGATTCAAAACAGGACCCCTTCATCTGAGTAAATCAGTCAATATATTTAAACCCGACTATTCTCAACTTTAAAATAATAGTAGCATCTACTTCAGACACTCAGTTACTAAGT